>NW_026781940.1:0-523010 GCF_031769215.1 Ylistrum balloti | reverse complement strand
TTACGGTCATCCCCTGACGACAGTTTCAACCCAGAAGTTAAAACAATGTTACGGTCATCCCCTGACGACAGTCAAAAGTTAAAACAATGTTACGGTCATCCCCTGACAACAGTCAGAAGTTAAAACAATGTTACGGTCATCCCCTGACGACAGTCAGAAGTTAAAACAATGTAACGGTCATCCCCTGACGACAATTTCATCCCACAAGTTAAAACAATGTTACGGTCATCCCCTGACGACAGTTTCAACCCAGAAGTTAAAACAATGTTACGGTCATCCCCTGACAACAGTTTCAACTCAGAAGTTAAAACAATGTTACGGTCATCCCCTGACGACAGTCAGAAGTTAAAACAATGTTACGGTCATCCCCTGACGACAGTTTCAACCCAGAAGTTAAAACAATGTTACGGTCATCCCCTGACGACAGTCAGAAGTTAAAACAATGTTACGGTCATCCCCTGACGAAGTTTAAAACAATGTTACGGTCATCCCCTGACGACAGTCAGAAGTTAAAACAATGTTACGGTCATCCCCTGACGACAGTTTCAACCCAGAAGTTAAAACAATGTTACGGTCATCCCCTGACGACAGTCAACCAGAAGTTAAAACAATGTTACGGTCATCCCCTGACGACAGTCAGAAGTTAAAACAATGTTACGGTCATCCCCAGTTTCATCCCACGAAAAGTTTCACGACAGTTTCAACCCAGAAGTTAAAACAATGTTACTTGTCCCCTGAACAGTCAGAAGTTAAAACAATGTTACGGTCATCCCCTGACGACAGTTTCAACCCAGAAGTTAAAACAATGTTACGGTCATCCCCTGACGACAGTCAGAAGTTAAAACAATGTTACGGTCATCCCCTGACGACAGTCAGAAGTTAAAACAATATTACGTGAATTGGATGACGACAGTAAGAAGTTAAAACAATGTTACGGTCATCCCCTGACAGTTTCAGAAGTTAAAACAATGTTACGGTCATCCCCTGACGACAGTTTCAACCCAGAAGTTAAAACAATGTTACGGTCATCCCCTGACGACAGTTTCAACCCAGAAGTTAAAACAATGTTACGGTCATCCCCTGACGACAGTTTCAACCCAGAAGTTAAAACAATGTTACTGTCATTTCCTGACGACATTCAGAAGTTAAAACAATGTTACGGTCATCCCCTGACAACAGTCAGAAGTTAAAACAATGTTACGGTCATCCCCTGACGACAGTTTCAACCCAGAAGTTAAAACAATGTTACGGTCATCCCCTGACGACAGTTTCAACCCAGAAGTTAAAACAATGTTACGGTCATCCCCTGACGACAGTCAGAAGTTAAAACAATGTTACGGTCATCCCCTGACGACAGTCAGAAGTTAAAACAATGTTACGGTCATCCCCTAACGACAGTCAGAAGTTAAAATAATGTTACGGTCATCCCCTGACGACAGTCAGAAGTTAAAACAATGTTACGGTCATCCCCTGACGACAGTCAGAAGTTAAAACAATGTTACGGTCATCCCCTGACGAAGTTTAAAACAATGTTACGGTCATTTCCTGACGACAGTCAGAAGTTAAAACAATGTTACGGTCATCTCCTGACGACAGACAAAAGTTAAAACAATGTTACGGTCATCCCCTGACGACAGTCAGAAGTTAAAACAATGTTACGGTCATCCCCTGATAACACTCAGAAGTTAAAACAATGTTACGGTCATTTCCTGACGACAGTCAGAAGTTAAAACTATGTTAAGGTCATCCCCTGCCGCCAGTTTCAACTGGGAAGTTTAAACATTATCACGGTCATTCCCTGACGACATCAGAAGTAAAAATTATGTTACGGTCATTCCCTGAAGACAGTCAGAATTTAAAACAATGTTACAGTCATCCCCTGATAACATTCAGAAGTTAAAACAATGTTATGGTAATCCCCTGACGACAGTTCCAACCCAGATGTTAAAACTATGTTACGGTCATCCCCTAACGACAGTTTCAACTCAGAAGTTAAAACAATGTTACCGTCATTCCCTGACGACAGCAAAAGTTAAAACAATGTTACGATAATCCCCTGTCGACAGTCAGAAGTTAACACAATGTTACGGTCATTCCCTGACGACAGTCAGAAGTTAAAACAATGTTACGGTCATTCCCTGACGACAGTAAAAAGTTAAAACAATGTTACGGTCGTTTCCTGACGACAGTCAGAAGTTAACACAATGTTACGGTCATCCCCTGACGACAGTTTCAACCCAGAAGTTAAAACAATGTTACGGTCATCCCCTGACGACATTCAGAAGTTAAAACAATGTTACGGTCATCCCCTGACGACAGTTTCAAACCAGAAGTTAAAACAATGTTACGGTCATCCCCTGACGACATTCAGAAGTTATAACAATATTACGGTCATCCCCTGACGACAGCAAAAGTTAAAACAATGTAACGGTCATCCCCTGTCGACAGTTAGAAGTTACAACAGTGTTACGGCCATTCCCTGATGACAGTCAGAAGTTAAAACAAGAGGCCCATGGGCCTTATCGGTCATCTGACAAAAAGCAAGCCAAACCTAGAAAGTGGGTTGAGGTCATTCATTTGAACAAACTTGGTAGCCTCTCCTGACGAGCATCTTACAGGCCCAATATCAGCACTTAAAACAATGTTGTTCAGAAGAATTCGTTTGTATATTTTAAAACAATTTGACCCCTGTGACCTTGAAAGTGGGTCGAGGTCATTCATTTGAATAAACTTAAAACAATGTTACGGTCATCCCCTGACAGCATGCTACAGACCCAATATCGGCACTCATAGACTTTTGCTTAAAACAATGTTACGGTCATTTGTATATTTTAAAACATATTTGACCCCTGTGACCTTGAAAGTGGGCCAAGGTCAAAGTTAAAACAATGTTACGGCTCCCCTGCCAGCATGCTATGGGCCAGAGTAAAACAATGTTAGCCCCCTAGACAGTTCTAGATTTGAGAAGAAGTTAAAACAATTGACATATTTGGTCATCCCCTGACGACAGAAAGTTGTTCAAGGTCATTCATTTAAATAAACTTGGTAGCCTTTCCTCCCAGCATGCTACAGACCCAATATCCACTCATAGACTTTTGCTTATTGAGATGAAGTCCTTTGTATATTTTAAGTTAAAACAATGTTACCTTGATCCAAGGTCATTCATTTGAACAAACTTTGTTAGGGCTCCATGCCAGCATCCTATGGGCCAAGTATTAGCCCCCTAGGCCTTCTAGTATTTGAGAAGTTATTTAAAGATTTTGACATATTTGACCCCAGTGACCTTGAAAGTTGTTACGGTCATTCCCTTTAAACAAACTTGATAGCCCTTCATCCCAGCATGCCACAGGCAGAAGTTAAAACAATGTTACGGTTATTGAGAAGTTGTTTAAAGATTTTAAAACATATTACGACCCCTGTGACCTTTAAAGTGGATCAAGGTCATTCATTTGAACAAACTTGGTAGTCCTTCATCCCAGCATGTCACAGGCCCAATATCTACACTCTGAGCCTTTTGGTTAATGAGAAGTTGTTTAAAGATTTTAACATATTTGACCCCTGTGACCTTTAAAGTGGGTCAAGGTCATTCATTTGAACAAACTTGGTAGAGCATCCATGCCAGTATCCTCTGTGCCAAGTATTAAACAATGTTTCGGTATTTAAGAAGAAGTTACGTTTGAATGAAAAGTTTAAAACGGACGGCGAGAAGTTAAAACAATATTACGGTCATCCCCTGTCGACAGTCAGACGACAGTCAAAAGTTAAAACAATGTTACGGTCATCCCCTGACGATAGTTTCAACACAGAAGTTAAAACAATATTACGGTCATCCCCTGTCGACAGTCAGAAGTTAAAACAATATTACGGTCATCCCCTGACGACAGTCAGAAGTTAAAACAATGTAACGGTCATCCCCTGACGACAATTTCATCCCACAAGTTAAAACAATGTTACGGTCATCCCCTGAAAACATTTTCAACTCAGAAGTCAAAACAATGTTAAGGTCATTCCCTGACGACAGCAAAAGTTAAAACAATGTAACGGTCATCCCCTGACGATAGTCAGACGTTTAAACAATGCTACGGTCATCCCCTGACAACAGCCAGAAGTTAAAGCAATGTTACGGTCATGCCCTGACGACAGTTTCAACCCTGAAGTTAAAACAATGTTACGGTCATCCCCTGACCATAGTGTCAACCCAGAAGTAAAAATAATGTTACGGTCATTCCCTGAAGACAGTCAGAATTTAAAACGATGTTACGGTCATCCCCTGATAACACTCAGAAGTTAAAACAATGTTATGGTAATCCCCTGACGACAGTTCCAACCCAGAAGTTAAAACTATGTTACGGTCATCCCCTAACGACAGTTCCAACCCAGAAGTTAAAACAATGTTACGGTCATTCCCTGACGACAGCAAAAGTTAAAACAATGTAACGGTCGTCCCCTGTCGACAGTTAGAAGTTAAAACAATGTTACGGTCATTTCCTGACGACAGTCAGAAGTTAAAACAATGTTACGGTCATCCCCTGACGACAGTTCCAACCCAGAAGTTAAAACAATGTTACGGTCATCCCCTGACGACAGTCAGAAGTTAAAACAATGTTACGGTCATCTCCTGACGACAGACAAAAGTTAAAACAATGTTACGGTCATCCCCTGATAACACTCCGAAGTTAAAACAATATTACGATCATCCCCTGACGACAGTCAGCAGTTGAAACAATGTTACGGTCATCCCCTGATCAAACTCAGAAGTTAAAACAATGTTACGATAATCCCCTGACGACAATTCCAACAAAGAAGTTAAAACAATGTTACGGTCATCCCCTGACGACAGTTTCAAACCAGAGGTTAAAACAATGTTACGGTCATCCCCTGACGACATTCAGAAGTTATAACAATATTACGGTCATCCCCTAACCATAGTGTCAACCCAGAAGTAAAAACAATGTTACGGTCATCCCCTGATAACATTCAGAAGTTAAAACAATGTTATGGTAATCCCCTGACGACAGTCAAAAGTTAAAACAATGTTACGGTCATCCCCTGACGACAGTCAGAAGTTAAATCAATGTTACGGTCATCCCCTGACGACAGTCAGAAGTTAAAACAATGTTACGGTCATCCCCTGACAACAGTTTCAACTCAGAAGTTAAAACAATGTTACGGTCATCCCCTGATAACACTCAGAAGTTAAAACAATGTTACGGTCATCCCCTGACGACAGTTCCAACACAGAAGTTAAAACAATGTTACGGTTATTCCCTTTCGACAGTCAGAAGTTAAAACAATGTTACGATCATTTCCTGAAGACAGTTAGAACTTAACACAGTGTTACGGTTATTTCCTGACGACAGTTTCAACCCAGAAGTTAAAACAATGTTATGGTCATCCCCTGACGACAGTCAGAAGTTAAAACAATGTTACGGTCATCCCCTGACGACAGTCAGAAGTTAAAACAATGTTACGGTCATCCCCTGACGACAGTCAGAAGTTAAAACAATGTTACGATCATCCCCTGACGACAGTTTCAACCCTGGAGTTAAAACAATGTTACGGTCATCCTCTGACGACAGTTTCAACCCAGAAGTTAGAACAATGTTACGGTCATTCCCTGACAACAGTCAGAAGTTAAAACAGTTAAAACAATGTTACGGTCATCCCCTGACAACAGTTTCAACCCAGAAGTTAAAACAATGTTTCGGTCATCCCCTGACGATAGTTTCAACACAGAAGTTAAAACAATATTACGGTCATCCCCTGACGACAGTTTCAACCCAGAAGTTAAAACAATGTTTCGGTCATCCCCTGACGATAGTTTCAACACAGAAGTTAAAACAATGTTTCGGTCATCCCCTGACGATAGTTTCAACACAGAAGTTAAAACAATATTACGGTCATCCCCTGACGACAGTTTCAACCAGAAGTTAAAACAATGTTACGGTCATCCCCTGACGACAGTCAGAAGTTAAAACAATGTTACGGTCATCCCCTGACGACAGTTTCAACCCAGAAGTTAAAACAATGTTACGGTCATCCCCTGACGACAGTCAGAAGTTAAAACAATGTTACGGTCATCCCCTGACGACAGTTTCAACACAGAAGTTAAAACAATGTTACGGTCATCCCCTGACAACAGTTTCAACCCAGAAGTTAAAACAATGTTTCGGTCATCCCCTGACGACAGTCAGAAGTTAAATCAATGTTACGGTCATCCCCTGACGACAGTCAGAAGTTAAAACAATGTTACGGTCAAAGTTAAAACAATGTTACGGTCATCCCCTGACGACAGTCAGAAGTTGAAACAATGTTACGGTCATCCCCTGATAACACTCAGAAGTTAAAACAATGCTACGGTCATCCTCTGACAACAGCCAGAAGTTAAAACAATGTTACGGTCATGCCCTGACGACATTCAGAAGTTAAAAGAAAGTAACGGTCATCCCCTGACGATAATGTTACGGTCATCCCCTGACGACAGTCAGAAGTTAAAACAATGTTACGGTCATTTCCTGTCAACAGTCAGAAGTTAAAATAATGTTACGGTCATCCCCTGACGACAGTCAGAAGTTAAAACAATGTTACGGTCATCCCCTGACGACAGTCAGAAGTTAAAACAATGTTACGGTCATCCCCTGACGACAGTCAGAAGTTAAAACAATGTTACGGTCATCCCCTGACGACAGTCAGAAGTTAAAACAATGTTACGGTCATCCCCTGACGACAGTCAGAAGTTAAAACAATGTTACGGTCATCCCCTGTCGACAGTCAGAAGTTAAAACAATGTTACGGTCATCCCCTGACGACAGTCAGAAGTTAAAACAATGTTACGGTCATCCCCTGTCGACAGTCAGAAGTTAAAACAATGTTACGGTCATTCCCTGACGACAGTCAAAAGTTAAAACAATGTTACGGTCATCCCCTGACGACAGTTAGAAGTTAAACAATGTTACGGTCATCCCCTGACGAAGGTTAAAACATTATCACGGTCATTCCCTGACGACATCAAAAGTTAAAACAATGTTACGGTCAACCCCCGACGACAGTCAGCAGTTAAAACAATGTTACGGTCATCCCCTGACAACAGTTTCAACCCAGAAGTTAAAACAATGTTACGGTCATGCCCTGACGACAGTTTCAACCCAGAAGTTAAAACAATGTTTCGGTCGTCCCCTGACGACAGTAGAAGTTAAAACAATGTTACGGTTGTTGTTATACGACAGTCAGAAGTTAAAACAATGTATACGGTTATCCCCTGATATCACAATGTATCACAGTTTATTATATCATACCACAGAAGTTAAATCACAATGTTCCTTGTTGTTATATCACAATGTATCCCTGTTGTTATACCACAATGTATGATTGTTGTTATATCACAGTGTATCCTGGTTGTTATATCACAATGTATCCTTGTTGTTATATCACAATGTATCCTTGTTATTATATCACAGTGTATTCTTGTTGTTATACCACAATGTATGATTGTTGTTATATCACAATGTATCCTTGTTGTTATATCACAGTGTATCCTTGTTAAATCACAGTGTATTCTTGTTGCTGTATCACAATGTATCCTTGTTATTATATCACAGTGTATTCTTGTTGTTATATCACAGTGTATCCTGGTTAAATCACAGTGTATCCTTGTTATATCACAGTGTATTCTTGTTGTTATATCACAGTGTATTCTTGTTGCTGTATCACAATGTATCCTTGTTGTTATATCACAGTGTATTCTTGTTGTTATATCACAGTGTATCCTGGTTAAATCACAGTGTATCCTTGTTATATCACAGTGTATTCTTGTTGCTGTATCACAATGTATCCTTGTTGTTATATCACAATGTATCCTTGTTGTTATATCACAGTGTATTCTTGTTGTTATATCACAATGTATCCTTGTTGTTATATCACAGTGTATTCTTGTTAAATCACAGTGTATTCTTGTTGTTGTATTACAATGTATCCTTGTTGTTATATCACAGTGTATTCTTGTTGTTATATCACAATGTATCCTTGTTGATACATCACAGTGTATCCTTGTTATGTCACAGTGTATTCTTGTTGCTGTATCACAGTGTATTCTTGTTGTTATATCACAGTGTATTCTTGTTGTTATATCACAATGTATCCTTGTTGTTATATCACAATGTATATTAGCTGTAATATCACATTGTATCATTGTTGGTACATATCAGTGTAATCATTGTTGTAATATCACAATGTAACTATTGTTTTTTTTTTGTATGTAACCTCTTATTGCTCTTGTCCAATCCTTTCGTCATATGCATTTGCAAGGATAATTCTATGCGATGATAACATAGCATACATGTCGAGTTCTTAGTTAATTATCAGGGAACCAGACAGACCAGTACCAGCCAGATGCAACATTTCCTCCTTCTTTGATCCATTTCCTCCGAAAGTTACATCTTTTCCCGTTTACCCGCATCTGTTTCAAATTTTGTATGATATCCTGCACAGACTGACCTTCATGCTGTTTAATCGTTGGAAACTGCTTACAGCCATTATAGAGACAAGATTTTGGTTTACCTGTTATTGTAAGTTAAAATGAAACTACTGGTTCAGGGCGAGGAAAGCTTATAAAACTGAATATACACATTGCTTTGTTTGTGAATACCGGAAATAAATACAACTGTATTTGTTGATGAAGGTGTTTAGCTGTCATTCAAGAAGAAACTGACACTAGCTCATTACACCTGGGTATTCCTGTTACACATTCCTTGACTAGATAGCTTATTCTGTTTTTGATTTACTCAAATGTATGTCCCATAGTTTAACCTAATCATTCATATTATCTAGATCATGACTATGGCTTTCAGCAACTCCAGTGGGATTGTCGTCAATAAGTTGGAATAGATGGGTCAATCAACACCTTTAAATATCTAATAGCTTGTCCTGCTTTCAAACAAATTTTACAGTTGATTCCTTCAAAGTTGGTCATATTATTATTGATTTTTCAGCTGTGTTTTTGAAAGTTGGTCCACTTTCAAGGTAATTCATTTGAACAAACCTGGCAGTCCTTCATCCAAACACGCTGCTGACCCAATATCATTACAATGAACTACTAGAATATTGAGGTTCGATTATCTAGCAAGTTCTTTACACATTTGACCTCTGTGACTTTGATATAGGATCAAGGTCTTTCATTTGAAAAATAAAACTTGTAAGCCCTCCTACAGGCCAAATATCAGTACCCAGGATCTCTTGTATATTAACAATTCTTTTAAACGATAACACATTATGTTGCCTTGAAAGTGGGTCAAGGCCATTAATTTGTACAAACTTGGTAGACCTTAGTTCAAGAATGATACAAGCCTTACATCAGTACACAAAGAGGTAGCCCATGTTCCACTTTCAAGGTCATTCATTTGAACAAACTAGATGGTCCTTTATCCCATGCATTCTACAAGCCTTTCAGTACCCATGGTCTCTTGGATATTGAGTTGTTTGCAAATTATATATTTGACCTCTGAGACCTTAAAAGTGAGTCAATGACATTATTTTGAACAAACTCGGTACCTCTTCTTCCCAGCATACTATAGGCCCAATATCAGCAATCAAGGCCTCTTGGATATTGAGAACAACCTTATTTTATTTCATATATATTTGAACCCTGTGACCTCAAAAGTGGGCCAAGGGCATGGTATTTCTTCATCCTAGTTCTGATGCCAGAAAAATATATTTCCATCCTTGGGAAGAAAACAAATAAGAAAAAACAAGAGGTCCAAGGGGCCTTAACAGTCACCTGTGGAATATATGTCAATAATCTGGGGATTTTAAAATGTTGCAAAAATGTAACAACACTTGTGCAGGAACGTGTGTAAAACATCAGTACCAAGTTTGAACATGATCAACCCAGTGGTTCTTGAGAGGAAGTCCAAAATGGCTTAGCCAAACAGAGGCCATGGTGGCCATCTTGGATTTTGAATCACCCCAAAAGTTAAAACACTTGCCAGGACCTTGTGTAAAACATTCGTATCAAGTTTAGACATGATCAACCCAGTGGTTAATCTGATTTACCTAATTTTACCCCCTTTTTCCCCCTCCTGGGGCCCTTAATGGGGCCAAGTCCTTTTTCTTTGCAAACTTGAAGCCGCTTCCCATGGGGATGCTTTGTGCTTTGTTTGGTCAAAATCCATTCACTGGTTCTTGAGAGGAAGTCATTTAAAGAACGTTTTTACATATGGCCCCTTTTACACACCTTATTGGCCCCAAAGGGGACATAATCACTTTTTCCAACATAATTTCATATGTCCTTCACTAAGGGATGCTTTCTTCCAAATTTGGTTGAAATCGGTCAAAGTTGAATTTTTTACCCTTTTGAGCGCCCACTAGTGGGGCCGTTTTTGACCCGATTTCTTTTTCATTCGCAAACATTGTAGACCTTGCCGTAAGGACCCTAAACTACAAACATTAACTTAATCTGACTGTTGGTTCATGAGAAGAAGATTTTTAAAGATTTACCTAATTTTACAACCTTTTCCCCCCTCCTGGGGCCCCTATTGAGGCCACGCCCTTTTTCTTCGCAAACTTGAAGCGGCTTCCCAAGGGGATGCTTTGTGCCAAGTTTGGTCAAAATCCATTCGTTGGTTCAAGTTCCGCTACATATACCGTAAATTTGCAGGTATAGTGCACACTCGGGTATAGTGCACAGGTACTTTTTTTCGGGTCAGATTAAAAAAAAAAATGAAAAAAATATTTTCTACTGAAAGATTAATTGATTACTGGTTACCGCGATGAAACAGTTGTGGTTTGATCCATTGATAATTAGGAAACCATAATCATCGTGACCCTAACATATTTAATTACCTTATGTAAACAAATTCACACTGGTGCCTGACTTAACAAGCATGAAAGGCTTGGCTAATTGGATAATTAACAGTTCTTAACAGGTAACAAACATGTTGAGTATGAGCAGATTGATGACACCCGGCTTCGGCTGAATG
Source organism: Ylistrum balloti (assembly GCF_031769215.1). NCBI lineage: Eukaryota > Metazoa > Mollusca > Bivalvia > Pectinida > Pectinidae > Ylistrum > Ylistrum balloti. The sequence goes on along the minus strand of NW_026781940.1, from coordinate 512,037 downwards.
CGTACTATTGCTCAGAAAATGATGTTGTTTTAACTGTCTGAAAAGTTCCAATCCTACCTTGTCCCCATATCTGTACCAACCGAGGTACAATTATAGATTGTTTACACCGACATATATATGTATTATTCTATATTTAAGAGCCACAGCACTTTTTGAAATAAATTTATCATCAGATATGTTAATCAAAAACATGTCCGATTGCTTGTACAATTCTTCTGTTAAATCATTACTTTTTGTGTTCACATCCTGGCCACAAATTCCAATGTCTACAAACTGTTTGTAAAAGTACATTAATTCACTTAGAAATCAATTGCAGCAGTTGATCTAAGTGATGGCTATATATGCCGAGCTTCCTACAGATGTACAGCATCTAAAAAACTATGACATCAAATGACCACAAGTTCATATCATGGAGATGGCCAGTCAAAAAGGAGATTGTCTGAAATCTGGAAGAGGCGATCTTTGGACAAATTAATGTTCATGGCAGATGGACCAACACAGTCATACTAGAAAATGCATTGTCAAATGTTTGGTCATGCTGAGTCAAATTTGCATACACAAATTAATCATACACAAGTACTTACATGTCATACATTTGCTCTCAGAGTATATCTTATTTATTATAATACAGATAACCAATTATGTTATAATATTATATTTGAAATGGCACATTACTTTAATTTGTAAAATGTAAATACTGTAAAAGTAATAAAGTGCATGTAGATATTGCACAGCTGCTACTGAGTAGCTTGCAGACAAACTAATAATGTGTGTTACATGTGGAAATCCAATACCCTAGTATAGAAGTAGGTCTAAAGCATCTGTACACATCATTTATTAATGCATTTAGCAAATGTCAATTCAGAGCATCACCACGGAGTTTGCGTAGAAATGGAAGTTTGGTCTTGGGTATCGGAGGGGTGGGAAACAAGAGTAATAGGGACAGGAACATTAACTTGAAGTATGGATGGCCGCGAATATGTGGTCCCCCTACCTGCCCCCTCCTTAACACTTTTCTTGGTTACGTATCCATCCTGTGATATGACTGCAGTTGAACTGTTTGAGTTACTAATGGCATCTGACCTGTATGATTTCTTCACTGCATGTGTCTTCCAATGTGCCTGCAGTCTTTCAAATTGTTCAAACTTTATTCCACAGGCACCACACCTGTGTAGTTTGACTTTTGCATGTATTTTGATATGAATGTGTAGTTGATTTGAGGTTCTAAAGTCCTTTCCACAGGCAGCACATATGTATGGCTTTTCTCCTGTATGCGACATTCTATGTAAACTTAGCGCGTTAGAAACAGCATATCCCTTACCACAAATATCACATTTGTATGGCCTTTCTCCAAAGTGATAATGCTTGTAATGTCTCTTTCGGTAAGATGAAAGTGCAAACACCTTCCCACATAGATCACAACTGTATGGTTTTTCTAAGCTATGTGTCTTGAGATGAAACTGCAGTGTATTCAAGTGATTAAACTTCTTCTTACAGAACTTGCACTGGAAAGGCTCCTCTCGATTATGAATTTTCATATGCCTGTTGAGATAAGCAACCATCTTCCCACAGAAGATACACTCATGAGGTCGAGGAAATACTCCTGTATAAGTCAATATGTGGTCCTTCATGTGTCGCCACACTCTAAATTCCTCATCACAGATGGTACACTTGTAAGGTTTCTCTCCAGTATGTGTCCTCATATGGGAATTTAACCCTGCTCCATCCTTAAACATCCTCTCACAAAAATGACAACTGTAGGGCTTCTCTCCTGTATGTAATCTGCTATGTGACTGCAGTTGACTAGAAAGACTAAATGTTTTATAACAGACATTGCATTGGTGAGGTTTTTCTCCATTGTGTATCTTCATATGTGCCTGTAGGTGAGTTTATTGGTTGAACTTTCTATCACATATTTCACACATGAATGGTTTCTCACCTGTATGAGTCCTGACATGTCTCTGTAGATCGCCTTTCTTTTTAAACATCTTACCACAGTCATCACATGTAAACTTGTATACACCGTCTTTGTACAGCCTGACAAGTGTCTGATGTGAAGATAACTTACTTGGCTGTTTGTTGCGGGCATCACACCTTACAGATGTCTCTCTTTTGTGTGTATTTCTGTGATTGGATAAGGAGGCTTTAGTCTCAAACATTTTTCCGCAAAATTCACACATGTATGAATTCTTAAAGTTCAACGCCTCCATGAGTTTTAAAACTATTGCCCTCAAAGTGTAAATCTAAGAGTAGACTTGATCTTGACGAGAGTGGATGAATCTATTCTTCTGTAATATAGAACATCTATATATTGCCAACAAGTGATACATGGTTGTGTTTTTCCATCCTCCTTGTATACATCTGGCAGTTATTCCCTGAAACAGACAGAGACTTATCAATATTGGAGATTACCAAGTATTTGAAGACACTTTTAAAAGACAAATTTGTTTCATTTAAATCAAATTTGTTCAGAAATAAAAGGATCACATTCCAATTTTAATATACTCCCTTTTTAAAATTATGCTTGAAAATATGATTGTCTAAAACAGATGGGTGGATACCTTTAGTTGATGGCTGTCTATGGCTTTCACACGTTTACTGTAAACTTGCTTATTTTGGTCCAATCAAGTTTTAGTGCAATATCAACTTTCAGAAAATTTGTGCAACAATGAAAGTGCAATTAGAGCAATTATATTTAGCACAATAGTATTAGCATGAAAAACACTAAAACAAGTTATGACTTCCATAAAAATGTGAATGTTTACAGCATGTCATGTGCACTGGAGGGATATATATGCTGAACAGTTGGGTTACCTGTCCATCTGTAAAACGAAAAATTTTGTTTCTGAAATGATAATTTCATATCAATATTCGCATTTATTATGCTGTTATTAATATTTACATTTTTATTGACTATGTTCCCTTTAGATGCGCATAGTTATCAAAAATGTGGATATATCTAACAGCCTAACAGATGTGGATTCTGACATTAAATTATTTCTTTAGTGACGGAAATTTTCGGTCTAATCCAACTGCTGCCCGTACCCAACGTTATTTAACTTTCAAATATATCTGTTGCTTAACAAGAGGTGCCTCAATTATACCTTTTATACCAAATGTGCATTTCGCGGGCTAGTGCGTGACTTTAAATATTTTTTCTAAATAATGTATACAATGCATGTACTTTCAATTAAACAGTTTGACTACAATATCCATCTGGGAGATTATGTGTTACTCACATTTCCTCGTCCGATTAAGAGAGGCTCTGGACAACAACATATAGTAAACTAATTGAACAATTGCTTTGCATTTCTTTCAAATTCTCTTTTATATATATGTATGTAGAGTGCCCCTATGTTTACACTGGAAGTAGTTTCTCTTTTGACCGGAAGTGAGGTTCTTACTAAAGACAGGAAAAATGGATATGTCAGAGTTTCTGCGGAATTGACATGAATGGCATTGAATATTTGGAAAGATATATCATATCAATACCAAATGAAAACAACAATGAAAGAGATGTTTTCTACTTAAAAGAATTCAACCCTAAAAATGAAATGAAGAGGAAATTATTTCAATATGACTATTCATCAATTGCCAATACAACGCAAAACTTGAAAAAAATATTTGTAACGAAGAAAAGTTTAATTTGATGATAAGAGGCATACATTTCGGAATTTTTATCTACAAAACGATATATCAATATTTTCTTGAAATGCCGTCATATAAGCTATATTAAAAAATCGTTCACCTGGAGCGAGAAATATGCGCATGCGCGACGCGGTATATCTTCAATAGCTGCTTATGAAGCTGTTACAGACACAGATGATTAATAAAAACTATTATCGAAAGGTGTAAATAACGTAATATCATAAAGAATTCAAAGCGAATACTACACCTACAAATCAGGCCATCCCAGATATGAAATAGCCATCGAAAGACATGAAAGGTATTCAGTATGTCGTCTGTCGTTCGATAGGCTATTTCACACATTGGCTTCTTCGAAGAGGGAGGATTTTTCACTGATCCTTGTAATTGAAAGCAAATAAAATTTTAACAAAGAAAAGAAATTAAAGAATTGTAATCTTGCATGTCAAAGTGAGGTTAACACCAAATTTATTGATAATATAGATATAAGATTGTTCTTTTTGTCTTTACTGATATTTGAAATATTTACCTTAACCAGGGACGTATAACAGATAATCGATTTCTATTCCTTATAATTTTGCAGCAACCTCAAATTTACTTTCATGTGTACTAATATTAAAAGACAGACATCAGTCATTTCTTACCCAGACATGTACCTCGGAATTATCGGATTTCATTTCAGTAATAATTACCATAACTTTAGTATGCATATATAGTGCCTACACCCATCTTTGTATACCGAAAACAAAAGAATGAAAAAATCCCGCCCTCCCTACGATCGCATATGCCATCACGACAGAGATATAGAGTGATATCCCGTCCTCTTTCCTTTATAGCGCCGGCGTGCACGGACGTGTTGAGCTGAGTCCACTCATTATATTGTGTTCTGAGTATATTTTATTACCCAGTTATACTTTTATTGTAGCCCATCTCCCTTTATTTGTCTTTTTTGACATTAATTCATTATTTGTGCCATATTTTCGGCCGTTTAAAATTCCTCCACGTGTTCGAGTGCGTGACCGCGTGTACTGCCATTTCGGTTTTACGGGAGGTATTTTTATTGCTGCGTTGTCGTCTGTGTTTGCGGCCTCTGTTTTGGGTTTGTTTGCTTCGGCTACGTAGGTTTTTCCTTCGTTTTTCGTGGTTTTTTTTCTAGTTAATTGTTTTAAATATTGCTAGCGCTGGTCTGCTTTCTTTGGGGAACGGGACCCTCAATATGCCTGTTCTCAGTGCCGGCCTTGTGTTGTGTCGACTTCACATAAAATAAAAAAAATCATCATTTGTTCTCAACACCACGTGTATTCTCCTTTTGCTTCTCTTTCTCTCTTTTTTTCCCTCTTCACACTCTGAAGAGTTCAGCAAGTGACTCACAGAGTTATCGCCCTTCCCCCAAATTCCCAGACCAGTACAATCATAAACATTACACTTTTAGTGAGACTATAATAATAATAATAATAATGATAATAAACATTCTTTATTGAGGATAAAACATGTTTAGCCAAAGACTAATCTACCACATGGTCCTCTTGTTAGTAAAATACAAAAATTAGTTACAAAAATTAGCCTAAGACAGCACAGATAATAAGATAAAAATAGTAATACAGCATGTAAAATTATTTTGTCAAGTTAAATGGCTATTGCCTAATATACATACATGCTAACATAGCAAAACAATAGAAATTGACCTAATATATCCTAATATAGCATAAACTAAAAAATGTAACTTAATTAAGAGACTGAGTTGTTTAAAAGCTATGAAGATATTTGACAAGCTTTTGCTTAAAACTGGGAAATGTATTTACGGTCTTCAACTCATCTGAAAGACCATTCCAAAGTTGGATGCCGGCGATAAAAAACTGTTTGGAATATAATGTTGTTCTGTGTTTCGGAATATTAATGTTAGTCAGATTTAAATTTAGACTCATTAAAATGTTTGAAAGATCTGAAAGACATTTTGATATGAGAAAATTTTGATCCAAATGTTCTTTTGCGTACAACACATACAGGATAGTGATCACTAAGTCCATTTTCCACTACCTTGACCGCTCTGACCAATTCAGGTGCAGAAACATAGACGTGATCAATAAGAGTTTTAGTAGTGGCAGTAACACGGGTGGGGTCCTTTACCATTTGATGTAGTTGTAGGTTCTCCATAAGGTCACCAATGTCACAAGTATTTTCTCCCATTAAGTTTATATTAAAGTCACCCATTATAAAAAGTTCTTTGTTTTCGTTTTGACAGGACCCGAGAAACACATGTAGTCTCACGTCAAGGTCTCCCAACCGGCTCGGCAAGCTTCCTCCGGTGAGTGATTCGTCCTCTTCTTCCGGCAGGAGAAGTAAGCCTGCTAGGTCCTCCGCCAGCGGTTCTAAACCGTATCCTGCTGCTTCGGGGGCCTTGTCGACCAGCCCTAAAATGGTTCGCCGGATCTTTAGGACTTCCGCCTCCTGCGCGGACCCATTGGTCTCCGGATCCAAGGGGCTGGCTCCAGGTCCTACACTCAAGCTTACAGCCACGGCGGTTAGACGCTCTGGGCTTAAACGCCGTATTGATGAGCCTCCCTCACCTGAGTTGGCCCCTCTGGCACCCTCTTTTCCTCCCCGGATACTCCGGTCCCCATTGAGGTGGAGGATATGGATTGTGATGGCGTGGGTGTGGCAGATGAAGATGATGTTATTCATCTTTCTCCTGGGTGCTCGAATATTGACTCATCCGAGTCGCCTGACGACGACCCTATTGGTGAGGAGGGTTCCCGGGGGAAAAAAGGCCCGAGGTTGCTGAAGCTGAGGCTCAGCATGCATTTTCCGGGATGCGGGCCTTTCGGTCCGATGTCTCTCGAATTCTCGGGTCGGAAGTTTGCCAACCGCCTTCCGCATCTTCAATCCCTGAGTCCACCACCCGTTTATGTTCTCTGGTGACTCCTCGGGCGACCGCTCAATCTGACCGGTCTCTGCCAAAAGGCACTATTGTGTCATCAGCTCTGGCCACTGTCAGGTCTCGGGTGTTGGAGAAGAATTCATCTTCTACCCGTGCTCCCGGGTTCACGGGGTTGCAAGTCGGCGTCGGCGTTCAGCACAAATAAGCGCACTCATATTTAGCGCAATACTTTCAGCACGAATAGGCGCAATCATATTTAGCGCAATACTTTCAGCAAGAATAGGCGCAATCATATTTAGTGCAATAATTTCAGCAAGAATAGGCGCAATCATATTTAGCACAATACTTTCAGCACGAATAGGCGCAATCATATTTAGTGCAATACTTTCAGCACGAAGAGCGCTAAAATCAGATTTCTGCTAAAATTCCTTTTACAGTATATCCCAAAGCTTAAAATACGGCGACAATATAATACCGAAAAGTATGGAGGTTTATATTTAAAGACAACATGATTATTAAGACACCTTGAGATGGTATTGAATTTCACGAATTTTAACTGCGCGAATTCATTCGAAATTTTACTTCTTTCAAGAAGACAACAGATAGTAAGTCAAAGGCACGGTGCAGTAAGTCGTTTTCTTCTGATACGATGAAGTATATTGATATGAAAATAAACAGTAACGATATCTATTTTCAGACGCTTATCTTCGCTGTAAATTGTTTATTTTCGTGTTATTTTTTTATTTTTGTTGATTTTGGAGATGTCAGTCAGCGAATTAAACGAAATCTCCATGTTAATCTACTTAACGTTGGTGTTCATTATGTTTTATATCAACATGGAAATATTATTGGAATTTTTTTATCTGATTTTTTCTGAGAAGCCTAGGGAGTACAAATGTGATCGTTAATCATAACAGGCAGATAGCTATCTTTAACGTTTGGAGAATTTTTCAACATTATCTTTTTTTATCCAAAAAAGTATCGCCCGTTAGTTCGTAGACATATAAATTCGTGGTTGTAGATACCCACACCATCAATGAAAATAAATCCCCTCAAAATTAATTATTTTAAGTGTTGCATGTCGTGTGTCGGTATAATTCATGCAAAAATGTTTCAATATCTTTGATATGCAACGTATATGTCCAGCATTTTTTGGAAAGTCAAAGAAGAAATAAATTAATAATACAGCATAAAGAGAATACGTTATTACAAGTTGTACAGTATCATAACTTCACATGCATTTATTCAACCAAATGTACATACGGCTTAAGTATGATCTAATTTATAAAGAAATGAAAGGAGGGTTTGAAATCTCCTAAGAGCTTTATTTCTTAACAGAATGTATTTGAATATAGATTTAACATTGTATACCGACTGCTGTTAATTTTCAAAATTAGGTTTTAATAACATTGATTTGATTATTGGTTTAAATATAGAAATAGGGTTAACATGATATAAATGTGAATCACTGTTTTTCGGTTAAAATAACGGTTACACGACATTTTCATTACCGCTAAGAAAGAGAGTTTCTGGAGTGATATACTAAAGATTATTGATGTTTAATAAAGGTACATGTATTGTCATAATCAAATTTTGTCGCATTATCATTTTAAGTAAATTTGTACCATGAAGAATTTGCGTAAATAAAAAAAATAATTGCCATGAAAACAATGTTTAGAAACAATTAGCACAATCATGATTAAACACAATGCATTCAGTCATAAAATAAGATCATCTCATAAAGATATGTTAACATTGTATCTATTGGCTTTAAATTTCCTTAAAGAGGTTATCATAGAGCTCATGCATGAATGTCAGCATTATCTAATATCGATTTAATAGACTAAACAAAAACAAACAAAAAAACAAAAACAAACAAACAGGAAAAAATCAAACAAACAAATAAACAAAAAACAAAACAAAAAATTGGGTATATTGCGTTATTTCATTTTTTCAACATCTTTGATACACTGTTATATCAACTAGATATCTTGTCTTGGTAATTTGATGATTATATTGAAAACTATATTACCTTTTTATGTTTGATTAGCTCTAAATTTCTGAATTATACAAAACATAATTGACATGAGTTGTCTCTCTTTGTATAAGTATTCCACCAAGCTACAATGGCAGGTTCTCTAACCGACTTATTTTTAAGACAGAAAATTTCATAATAATATTCATAATGATATATATGTACAGGAATTTCTGGAGTATCTGATTAAGACTGTATTTATAATGCAATTCAAATAGACGAATCAGGAACATGTTGTCAAACTACATCCCATAATATCTCCTCCATCTGTCAGTTTCTAATAACTTTCAAATTGTTAATTACTTTGAAAATTGACTACACCGCTACGTCGGTTTGGCAAAACCCTCGGTTTTAGTCTTTATTTCCATTCCTGCTATTACTTGTGCTATAATATTTCCCACAAAAATTGGAATTAATTTATTGAGGTGGAAGAAATCATTTACCAGTATTAAGTTTAGCTGTTGTTCGTTTCTATTCAACATATATGGAGCGGAAATTACTTACATCAAATATGCAAGGGTAACCTGCAATGGGATGATGATGATGATAATGATGATGATGATGATGATGATGATGATGATGATGATGTTTTAAACATTCCGTTTAAGATACATGAAAAACGTTAAGAAAATACCAACATGGCAATATATTCACACGTCAAACTCAAATTCCATAAAATAAATACAAATAAAAAAAGTGCAAGGATGATAAGATCAGATATTCCGGAAGAGTAAGCGTCTTCTGCTTCATCGATGAAACCCGCCATGTAAACCTTGGTCAATGCAAGTAAGAAATGGCACGTTCTCAAATGAGAACAAAGTATACAACAACGGAACCAACAGGCAAAATAACGAGCATCAACTACGTCCAACTTTATGTCGCACAAAGAAATAGAATATTTCTAAATAAGATCACTATGGCGACCATAAAACTTCTCCATATTTTTCATCAATCTAATTCTTGTGTTACGAGTTTGTCAATCAGTTGACGACTTCTCCCATTCGTGATAATGAGCACGCCCTTGAGTCTCGAATCGACTGTGACGGGTAAATACCATAAGTTGGATATACAGAGATATGGTTATCCAGAAATGGACACTTCACAATGGGAAAAATGGAATCATCACACTAGTGTGAGGCTCGATATAATATATCTAACCTAGTTTTCATAAAACATTAAAATGAGATCTGTATGAGTATATTGTTCGACCTTTATATCTATTGATGAAGACGAAAACAATCAACAAATCATGTATCATGCTTTTTTATTGAGACAATTATTGAGAATTCACACTCATTACATTTATGTACAATGTGTTCGTAACATATTAATAGGCTATCATTATTCTGCGTTTGATAATAAAATTTACACGAGAAAAAAAATATATACGGGATTAGAAATCCTAAAAATCGCAAGATTATGTGCATAAACATTTAATATAAACTGCGGAAATCACTTGGTAGATATAAGTTTCAACCATATTTCAAAAGGGAAAGTTTTCTGGACAGACCCAGCGAAAGGTGGCTGTACAGACGCCGTATCCAACCCTCCAAGAGTACCATTGGATGACCCTATTGAGGGACACATACACGTCCTCATTGACTCCTCCCGATTGGTTATCAGACTGACCACTGAGGGCAAATAAACATTCATGACACAGCTGTTCGTCCATTCCTTGGTCCGTGATGACTCGTATAAATTCGTTACTCACGAGCAACGTCACATGACTAACGGAATTGGTCAGCTGACCCGAGAAGGCATGAAAATAGTTCTGACTGCCTAAACATTTGTCGCTCTTGAACAGCCGTATGTAGTTGTTCCATGCTTGCACTTCAGCGTCATTTTGTTGATGGCTCGAGTCGCCAGCTTGATTAGAAATAATAAAAAAAACACTATTTCACAACAAAGTCCGAACATTCGACGATAACCATAGGTAAAATAAAGATAATTATAGGAGAGTGATATGGTATGTTTCGATCTTATATGCGATATTAAAAAGTTTTAATGCGGAAATGTTGGGTTAAAAAAATATAATACAGATGATAAAAAGCGCATACCATTATTAGCAGGTATATCGATAAAGGCATTGCATTTTGGTGCTAAATCTTGGTAAATCATCGGTTCCGACTCAAATTCAACACCAGTGAGTAATTTATTTTCATATGAATCAGAAAATTAAAGTAAATCCAAACAATGAATCACACTGCATCATAAAGTTGTTTTGTCCTTTTAGGATTCGTCAGTGATAACAGCATAACAGAGTATAAACACCCAACATACATACATGTCATTTCTATCTATGCTACATGCAGAGGAAAGAACTATTCTTAAACACACCTGAAAAGATAATAATAATACAAAAAATGATAATATAACGATTGATATTTATGTTGGTAAACTATGAAAAATATTAACTTCTATAGTTTTACTGCGTTAACTACAATTTCATTATAGAGAAGCATATCATGTAAGGAAACATATTCAAGTTACCCCATCCGTTGTTAGAGACGCTATCTCCGACATTAAATATGTATTCGCCTCTCTCCAGATCTAGGTCAAGGTCGACCTGTAACATCTTTCGACCACATCCGGGAGGACTATGGCATCCACCACAGGTGTCTTTTTCAAACGTCACCTTGACTATGACACCACGGTTACATTTAGATAAAGTCCTTCTTGGTGCTTTTCCAAAGTGAATGATCTGCACGCCCTCCATGGACGGTAGAAATGTTGGTTCGTCTTCATTCAGTTGAAGGGTCATTGCTCCGCTTATGCAGCAATGGTTTCCATTTGCTGCATCATTTTCTGCCTGTGAAACGGCGACTTTGTTGTCGAGAAAAGAAATCATAGTCAATGTGAATTTGAACAATTTTCAGCACAATGATTTAATAGTTATGATTATAGATTTCATATTCACATCACATCTAGTAAATTGACCATAAGTTACCAATTATGTTACAGATATGATGACGACAACAATATGAGCACTTGCTTGTTTTGCTTCACGACAGTCTAAACTTCTACAAACTTATTTTATTCACAAGGGATACCTATATATGAACTATATCTATTCCACTGTAGGATGTCATTGGATTAGAACAGATGACTCACCATACTTATCGATCGGGTCAATGGTTTGTTATGGTTAGTTGTAAAGGTTGGTTTTATACGGTGAAATTTTTTGCGGTTCTATATGGTTTAAATTTTCGTGGTTCTATAAAATCTTGTTGCAAAAGGGATATATTTTTTTCTCTATGACAGCATGAAACGGACTTCTATTTCTTTTAGCAATTTTATTTTTGAAATATTTCTTTTTCATGGATCCATTCTTCCCTCGAAAATAGCGAAGAAATGGAACTTTATGTACTTAACTATATATATAGGTAAACAGTAAATCATATAAAAGATATAGGTATACAATGTAATTTACCCGTAATGTGAAGTTATTGTTTTTATTCTATAACAAATTATCAATAAATTCTTCTTGTTTATATTCTTGATGTTTAACGAAGATAAATACCTCACAGTTTTGAATGACATCGATAAGCGACTTGTTAGAGAATTCTCATTTATATAATTGTAAATATCTCAATGTAAATAATCATCACATGTCTTGACATTGTTTTGAGAGAATAATAACTTTTCATTATACCATCCTGATTTGTAGATGTCTGAGTGTTGACGGACGACTGGACAAGAAGAAGCACCAGGGCACACAGTGTTAAGTTTGTTGCTGAAACACAAAACTTATGATATTAATGACAAAATTATATGGTTATGTCTTTATCGTTTTACAGGGAAAATCTAGAAAGTTTCTGGAAAAATAGCATCTTCATCAATACAAACATGAAATTGATTTTTTCATCATTTTCCATGTATTTGTTTTTTAGTATTTGAAACTGTTAAGCACTGAAATTATTTTAGTTGGCATTTAAAGGCATATGAATACCACCTGGTTAAATACAAGTTCAACATGAAACGCTAATGCGCTACATTGAATTTGTCCTTATCCTATTGTCAGTCATAAGCCTAAGAATGCCAACTGATCATTCCAGTGCTTAATTGTTTTAATATTAAGCATCGTGGTTGTAAAATTGTCTTTGTTATGCTACCATAGTCTTCTTTCTAGCGGTCTATATATTGACAAGTCATTTGCATGGGCTTAGACAATCTTAGGGGACTATTTCATTACCGGCAGTTATTCTACACGTATAAAAGACTTATTGATAAGTTGTGAGCCTCATATTTGAGGGTTTGACTTTTTTTTTTTAACATAATCCCAATGATGTATAATATATGGCATTAATTGCTTGTCCCTTTTGCAGATAATCTACCATCAGCATACCAGAAAACCGAGGCTATAACGTTTTCAGCTGATGGAACAGTATTTGCCTTCCTTGGCGGGGGTGAACCAGGGTGCTACCATGGTTTAGACTGTTATTTGGCCTCTGGGGAGAAATGATGGGTCCACGTTTCATCTATAGTCACAAACCTCCGCAGAAAGATAGCAATATTTGCTTCTAAACGGTACATATAAGCACGCAACAAAGTCCGCCTGGCGTGCGTCTGGTCAACTAACAGAAATCTTGGTACCAAACTGGCTGAGAGTTTTCTCATTGCACCTTCTGTATTTTGAAATGTACTCTCTCCTGTGTTATACCAACTGTACTGGCTATATATCTCTCTGTAACTCACGTATTAGCCATAACAACATCATGGACTTTATGAACCATTTCTTGGGTTTCAACTGTGACAGACGGGCATCATCCCCAAGGCTCTGCCTACCAAACTTAAATATCGCCACCAACATTTTCACTGCAGCATATGAAGAGGCATCATTCCCCAGTGTTGCTACCATAACAGTATGGATATCCTTAGGTGCTATACCTTTTCCCCGTGCAAATATTGAATTACTGCTCTTTCAGCGATTATGTCCATTTTTTGCAAAAGTCACTTGCCTTGTTTACTTTCGATTGCTACCTCTTCGACATAAACTGACCAAATGACACAAGGCTTCGGGCATACAACCCTAAAAAGTCATCCCTGCTTAACTTCTTCAATACAAGGCTCACAACTCATCAATCAGCACTTGTATTTAGTGGGTTATTGAGACATGTGTCTTGTCCTAGGAACGAAATGTTGACACGTGCGACGTTTCAGAGGATCTATGGCGGTAGCGGCTAATTTGAGTTCAGAGGTGAAAATCATTACTACATTCAGAAATCACGCAACATTTCCTCTGTCACTTATGTAAATCATTTCAATATTTAATAGTTTATTATATGTCTGTGTTTACCTGTTTCAATTGCTTACAGAACATAGGTTGGTAGATTAAAGCAAAGAAGATAGGTGCTTGGATTTTAAAGGAGTTTTGCTTTCTAAACGTGTATTACTCTGACTAATGGATTTGATACAGCCTTTGTTTAATGTAGGAACCCAGGACATTGTCTTCAGGAACAAGCAGGTTAGACGTCACTGATAAATTAAAAAGGTACCTGCCTGTTTCTAAACATGTAACAAAACACTGAAAAATGAAACATTGTTTTCTTCATGAATCTTTTATGAATGAAACATTTATATACTGCAATTTCACACTTTCTGAGTCTAACAAATCTATCTGATGGATTGAATTACAGCATTAGTAAAACTCTCTTTTTACATATAAACATGCTTTGAAACCGATTCTAATTTTATTTCATTTCCCTCCTTCTAGGCACTATTCTACCCATATCATCACTGAGGATCCTGGGAAGTAAAACAGGAAACATCAACAGCATTTTTTTATTCTAAGGCAAATTTCACTGGTGTTATTTGTATAGTGTGTTTAACATTTTGAAATTGTATCAAAATTTATATCTTGAAAACAAAACAAGTACTTTCAGAGTAAAATTTTGTCGAATACTGATTTGAAAATAGCTATTGCATTGGCTCTACGTGTATTTCTATCCGAATAAAGACAACAAAAGTAAAATAATACCATGGTCATATTATTGAGTTTGTTATAAACCAAATTGGGAATGAATGTAAACATGTCGTAACAACTTTAGATATAAAGTATCAATGTCATAATTTTATTAAATATGTATATTCATGTAATTTGTTTTGCTGATAAGAAAAACCTTTCAGATTTTTCTTTACAGTTTTGAAATCCCGATCTTTGTACCAGTATTTACTTTAAATATAAGTAAATGTATGTTTACGCATTTTATTCGTTTTATTTTTGATAATATTGATTAATTGATCCTATGTCTTCGACAACATAAAATGCAAACGTAGCTTTAGAAAAATGCTGCCTCCTATTTTCACCGAGAGGGTAAGTTATTTAATAAACCTATTTCCTATTATCTGATTTGTTTAAATAAAACCAACGTAAAATTATAAGTCATTTCCATTTCTATCCAATTAACGTTAACGCCGACTTCCGTGTCTATATACATTGTGGATATAAAACACGTTCCAACCAATTAACTTCAATTCCGATTTCAGTGTCTATGTACTTGGTAGATGTAAAACATGGTCCCATGTTCTTTTAGCTGCATTAAGTGTATTGTGAATAATGAAATCATACATATTGCATGAATGTCATCATTTAGCTAATACTGAACTGAACTTAATTCAAAGTTTAAAACCTAATGACTCGCTCGTTTATAGCAAACATCGAATAAAAATTAGAATATCAAATACAAAGGAAGAATCTATTTGTATTTTACGCTGTGAGAACTGTGGCTTTGAACAAATTGTTTTGAAAATATCATTTAGATTCCCTCGCGTGCGGGACAATTTCAAAACGAGGAGAAAACAAAACGAAAATAAAAACAAAAGTGTAATAAGGTTTTGTTATCAACAAAGTAAAACACAAATACTGGAAAAATACTTAGCTATGAAAAGAAAGTACTTACCGGCCATGTTGATTTCTTGTGAAAGTCAACGACCACATTTTGTAGGACATTGCCTGAAGACCGTACCAAGTAATACCCGTTGATAAAACTGACTATCTTGAATATATGTGAAAGACGTTGACCCAACATTTGATAACTAGTTGTAGATTTCAAAAGCCTTGTTAGATTTTTGAAAGTTTCTGATAAAACTGTAAAATATAGATTATTAAATAGCTTACATTTACACTAGTTTTTTTTAATTTTGTCAGTGACATTAATGTTCAAAATTGAGAAAGGCAAAAGATATGTCTTGGATTGAAATACGGTGTTTTTTTAACAAACTCATTTCATTCCAAATATCTATGATATTCTGTTATGTCTTATGAACTATACAGACATGTTGTATCCATTTAAACAAATAGGATTTAAGAAAAAGATGACTATTCACTTACAAATCTGATATATTCATCAAGATAGTTCCGGGTACTTTTTTAAACCGTAAACATTTGTAAAGTAGTAAAGTACATAAAGCATAAAGGTTATGTTTTTTCATACAAAGACTTATCGTCAAGTCGAGTCATTTTCAGTCACCTCTAGAAAAAAATGCTTGTCATCCCAAAAATTATCCGATGTCATTAATATCAGGCTGGTACAAAATGACACTCTCTGTAACATTCGCTTAATAATAGATTTATCTTTCAGGTATATGAAGAAAAAAGTTCCTCCTATCGCGTGATCCTGTTTTCCTGAGATCGCCCAAGCGTGTAATTTATCTCGTGCTATTAGTCCAAGTCTGCTCCTCGCCATCTATGATACCTGTCATACCTGATCTACCACTGTATTATATAAAAAGTTTCCTCATAAAACCATGTTTTATTATCAGATTTCATTTGATCAAACATCAGAGAGCTAGAAATACACATCATTCCTAAAAATCTTTAAAATTAGATGCGGCTTAATTTCTTAAATAGAACGCAAATATAGATTAAGCTATGTAAGAATTTAGTTATTTTCAGTGTATGCTGTTTTGAGGTCTATTTACATTTCGATTAGGAAAAATACTTTCATATTATCATCGGGGATTTTGATTCCATTTAATATTTTGGCAAAATACAATTCCTTTCTATAAATGGCTTCCCGTGAGGATGAAAATGTTCTCTTGAGAATGAAATGCGTTATTTGTATGTGTCTTTTATATTCCCAATAAAATTTCAACATTTGAAATTAGAATATTGCTACTAGTACGTAATGTTGTAATATGCGGAACTTTATCGGAGTATGAAATTTTCTCTAATTTTTACTAATGCTGAATTGTTTTATGACTTTTCATATAAGTTCAGTTTTTTCCGATGTATGTGTTCAGTGTTCACGCGTTTACAAAAATACCAAAGGCTATTTAAATATGAAGTAGATATTTAGATATATTGAAATTTATCAAATGTATTTAAATGTGTTTCCTCATTGTCCCTTTTAGCTCCTGGCACAAATGTTGATAACACTATATGGTGATCTTGATAGTTAGATTTCAAGGTATATTGCTAACGCCAATCCATTAAATACTGCATTTATCTTTATTCTCGGTTGCCATAACAACGAGAAAAACGCCATCGCTCTAAAGCAAGTACTTCTTATTTTTTAAGCACAACAAGGATATGTCACCACACTGTAGTTTTGCCAAGAATGCTAAACTCCCTTATTTATGTAAATGTTTCTTCTATTTATTAGCAAACCGAGTCGCACCAGAAGATTCCATTACCCTCTGTGGGTTACAAAAATATAATTCAATTAAACAGCAATTCAGTAACATGCCAACACAACAGGTGTAATACAAATATGACATATTTGATAAGCCCTGGAAAAACATGAACAAAAGAAAGAACTACACCCCTAACAAGTACAAACAGTATAAGACCAAATAATCCAGAACGGTAAAGTATTCTGCCTCAGCATGTAAACATTGGTTAGTTATGTCACTTTCCCCAGTGAGAACAAGACTAAAAAAATATTAGCCTGATTAGTAACCAAGTGGTTTGGCCTATTAGAGCAGTTTCATCGTTATACAATTCATTAACGATGCTAAGGCTTAATGCTCTGAGATTTCAAAAGAACACTAAGTAAAGCATGTTTTACATATCCCAATGGTTCGCGGATAGACAAAAACCAACCCCTTTATCATCTTTTATACAAACACATCGCAATTAGCAAGCTCTTCAATTTACTAATTGGTTTTTTAAATATGACGTAGGTATGTTTATAAAAGGTCGCTGTGTTATCATTATTTTTTTTCATTTTTAGATAACAAATTTATTTTTGATGGAGGATCTATGCCCTACTTATAAATTATTTATGTGCTCGACCTCTTAGTAAGAGGTTTTCAAAAAAGATTGACGTTTGAAAAAAAGCATGCTAATTGTTAATAAGGAAACAGAACTAAAATGTGATTGTAATTGTAGATATTTCAATGTATCACATGAAATGATTGGTCTGTAGTTAACCAATTAGAAACGCCGTTGAAATTTACAAGTATATATAAACCTTGGCAATTTCGTTTTCAACTAACATCGTCTAAATACCAGCTTTATTGTTAAAGAAGACTTTTGACCAGTCTACGAACCAGCGAAACCGTTTCTAATTATCCGAGTTTAACTGCGGAAGATATAGACGACGAAACCATCTTAAACTGCTACCATGTTTGGTAAATTCCAATTTTGAATTATCTGTAATGAACAAGCTTATATATTTCGGTAAGAAAAGAAACTTCACGATAATCATTTTAATAACTTGGTTAAACATTTTTCAATACTGACAATTGGAACTGTAAACAGCATTCGCTTATTCATTTCAGCCAAGAAATATTTTATGAGAATGATTTCAAACAAATTCTCGAATGCTCAGATCAATTCGATATTTCTGAAATGTTGTTTTATCCATATATTTTAGGAGAAATTCTGCTGAAGGGTTTTTTCCTAGTAATTGTAACCAAACATTGTGTCGCCCAGCAGCAGGAGGCACAGAATAAAGATGAACAGAAAGAAAACATCACTCGTAAGTTTACATATACTCAGTATTATGTAGGTAATTTACCTTTTCAATACTGTCCACTATGTTTGTAAACATTTGGTTTGAAATTTGCTTTTACGTATCGACTGAAAACTAGTCATCTACAAACGATGAATAGTACAAACACATATCATATTGTTTGTAATATATACGTACAGCATTTGTAAAAAAAAATACAAATCCATCCTATTTTAAAACATGTGAACCTAAACAATTGAAAATGATATAAAAATCTAAATTTCATATATAATTGTGCATCATGTATATTTGTCAACAAAATTTATAAAACTTGACAATTTAAATTCCTGTTTAAATCGTATATATCCACCTTTAAAAAGCATATATGTATGTGTGTGTAGAACAAAAATACCTACAGTGAAAGTCATTCCGCATTATACTGACATTTTATCGACTATTCTTATATCCGTCTGACTTCGATGTACGTCAAAACTTATTTTTCTCACTTTTTGTAGAACCGTATGTTTCACAATTCGCGCTAGACCAAAAGAAAAAATTTAGTAGAAAGTCAAGATGATGTGGACAAAGCAAAACCTAAATACAATTATTTGTTATTCATATTTTCCCCCAGAAACGGTGGATAAGCCATGTTGCGTGGAAGGTGTGATGAAATTTGATCTGAGCTCTCAGTCTTTCGTGCCACGTAAACTTGCCAACATAGAGGTTTTGTATGATAAAACATCTCGTCCTTATCGGCAATGTAGTCGTGAAATCGTTCTCAAGGCAAACTTCGAAAAAAGTAACTGCGGTTGCCAGGTGCCTCCAGATTGTGGTAGAACAATGCTAAGAATCGACATGGATATCAGTCATAGCCGAGGCTTCTATTTATTTGCGATGGGAGATAGTGTTTCAAATGATGGCTGGGGTAAGATTTAACCTTATTTTAAATATGTATTTATCCAGTATAATCAATCATAGAATTGTCTTGCCAATTCTTCAACATTTCCAGATCAATACAAATTTACAATAAGATAAACTCAGTACTACATTAGGAATTAAACTTCATAATTCACGTGTTTTGCCCTTCTTGGACGCGACAGCGATGTAAACGGTCCAAATTTTGAAACCATGAAGTAGACTGAGGAAAAACCCAAAAGAATGCCAAAACGTAGATGGAAAGGTCTCACAATTTACAAAAAGAATAAAATCCTGGGTTTTTTTTATATATATATATATTTGACGATTTCAAAAGAACCTCAAGTACAGTGTACATGTGTATTGAGTAAAACGTTGAATGTTGATTCATCTATGCCAATATATATATTCAGCCGTTTGGTTTACTGGCTTTTTTCTTCCATTGAAGGGGGCGACTCCTCTCACCAGCAGAACGATGCCGAATTTTTCGGCGTCAATGATTTCTTCTTCTTGTTCAAGAGCGATAAATGCCTTAGCAATTCCTCATATGCGACACTGTTCTCTGGTACCTTAACACCGGGTGTCTCCAACCACGTCACAGTGTTCGTCAGTAACGAACACATACGAATCATAACCGACTTCGGTCAAATAGATGAGCAGGTTTGTCACCAGTGTCTTTATGCCTTGGCTGGTCAGTCCGATTCCAGTTTCGGAGGCGTGAATGAAGACATCTACGTGTCTTTCAACCGGATGATACGTGCAAGCTCTGGGCGAATCGGATACGGAGTCTGCACAGCATCTGTCCAATGGGTTTGTCCATATACATTCGACAACTAACCAGTTACTGACATAGAACGTTGATTTCTTCTTGGCAATCGTTTTAACATATTGGAGCGTAGAGAGTGGGGTTGGTGCCCTCAGCTCCCCACCTTCTACCTTCGCGAAATGAGTTTCCATCTAGAAATTCTGTGTGATTTTGATGTGATTGACGCTTTGGAACATGTTGAGCGATTTTTTTTCAGTTTGATAACATAAATTAATTTTGATTTGATAGTGTTATACTAATAGATTTTGAAATCTCCAAATCCTTCCGTTATATAATTTTGTAGTTATCTATCCACCACCCTGCCACCACCAATATAATACAAGTACATATGTTAAAATCTTTTAGCATGCTAATGCATTCACTGATGTAAAAGGTTACGAATAATATTATATAATGCTCTCATGGTTAACTTTTGGCAAGTGTATAAACAATACTTTATTTTTCGATGGTTTATTTTTTTTGTTTGAAGAAGAAAATATTTTCCTCATCTCTGGCTATCTAAATTCATGTTTTTTGTTGAGCGTTTTCATATTATCCGTCCAGAAATCAAGCGCCCTCTAAAATTTCACCTTTCAGTAAGTTTGTCACATATGGTCGTTAAAACTTATAAAGCTACATGTACATGTTTTACATATATTCCAATAATTTCACTTGTTCCGAATGCCACATTAAATAATTGACTTCCATTCTGTGTTTTTTGTTACTTTCTGAATTATATGATCACGGACTTTTGAGTATCATTGCAATTTCATTAATAAAGTTCCATGTTTTCGCAACGTAATCCTATCGACATACTCCAAGAACTTTAATTCCAAATGAACCATCCCATGTTTTCATTTTACTTATGACGTGTGTAAGCTTGACATGTTTTCAATAAGTGAAAATTTATTGCATCAATTAAAAATGTTTTTACCTTTTAACATTTTTATTAATTATCAATCATTACGTTAATAACACAAGTAATCACTTTGCTGTCTCCTCCAAAGGATAGTCTTGTGGAAAGCCTCAATAATATTAAACACTTCATCAGCAGTATCGACTGCTCTTGGTATTATGTTTTGAACAGAGATATGCAGTTTGAAGAAGGTCATCATAATGATCTCATTGGAAAATATTCTATCTCCTGAAGAGATGTAAAGTTGATTTTTTGTGGTTTTATATCATTTACTTGGACTAAGCGGGTACTCCATCAACCAGAAGATACTTACCCTGCCGGAACACCTGGTCCATGTGCTTTTATCACCGATCTCCTTATAAATCATTCTTTTTTCAATATTTTGTCCTCATTTAATCAATTTTGTTGGTATTTTGTTTGTTTATTTTTTCCAATGTTTTTTTTAGAAGATTTAAATTCTTCCGTATATTTATTCGTGAAATATGACTTTTATTTCATTAATCTTTGAATACAAAAACATAAGACATATTTCAAAGATGAAGTAATCATATTTAATGCATTTCTATTTATAGATATAAAAGTAATAAAAATAACCATTTTGCTGTCAGTTTTTCCAACATCACAATATATAGTAACAGTAAATCCATCGTCCCTGTATACACTGGCATCCTTGACATATCAACACAAATACCTGCACCAAAGATGGTTGCTCTTTGAAACATTTTATAAATAATTCCAATTATATTAATGACTGATATTTTTGAGACTACTAAATTTTCCATTGAAGTTATGCCATTCTTTTACAGTGGTAAGAAACATTTAAAAAATATTCTGTCTTACAATGCTGACCTGAGAGAAAGAAAAAAAAAATTTCACAATTGTTTTATTTCAAAATACATGTGAAATGAAACTGGATCAAATCATTTCCGTCATATTTGTCTTTGTGATAACAATATATTGGTGTTGACATATTTACGACTGACAGAGTATACAAAAAGTTAAAATATCACAAAGTGAATATATACAATTCCAAAAGGCAAAATGTAGTAAATATCGTATGATAAAATAACTATCAATTGTGTGAAATACTGTATATCAGGAATTCAGAGTGGGCATCTTAATTTTTAGCGAATTAAGCAATGCCTGTTTTATCTAAAAAGCTGGTGTACCTACTTGCACCTGAGCATTTTCTAGTCGTGAACATGTCTATGATTGATAAATACTTATCAGTATATTATATAGTATATATATAATGCTTATCTAGTTTGACTGGTTAGTTGGATCTCCAGTTGATGTTAAAATCTACACTCATGTCCATTCTTAAGTATTCAAAGTCTTCAAAATGGGCCTTCCACATTTCTGAGACAATGAAATTGCGAAAAAAAAAAATTGCAAAAATTTTTACGTTTTTGAGATTTTTGCAGAAACTGACAACCGCAAAAATTGACAACCGCAAAAATTGACAACCGCAAAAATATCCCAATATACAGTATTTAAGTCCACATAGCACATAAAAGTGCAACAGTGATTCTGGCCTAGACAATGGTGCATCTGATATTCAACAGAGAACAGAGCTCCTAGTCTATGTCGGTTGATTACATTGTATATAATACAAAGCAAAACTGGTTTCAAATACAAAAGCAATCTTTTGTAAGGTAAAATTTAATTTGCGTAGCTTGATTAAAGCCAGTTATATGAATTATGTGTCCTTTCAAACTTCCATCTTTTATCATAATGAATTTATTGCTATTTTATCATTTCTAATATATTCATTTTTACCTTTTTTTCACTTTTCATGAAATAACGATAACAAGAATTGCTTTCAGACAGACGGACGGACAGACGGACAGGCCTAGGACATCTGATAATGGAGTGCGAAAAATTTTCTTTTCTTTCATGCAAACCAAAAACAGTGAGGAGTTTATGAAATGACAAACTAGAATTCTATAACTTCTTTCAGGTAATATTGGTTATCAAAGACACCTTGTATTAAAAAAAGTGTGACCTGTTAATAGCAATCAATCATGGAAGGAATTTGATACCAATGATGTTGCCTTGAGAAATTTGTTTGATGCCTACCTCCACTCCTGATCAAGTAAATAAGATACTTTAACTGTCCTTAAACAATATTATCTATGGTAAGTATGACTTAAATTTGTCTATTTGACAGAAGGATGTTTTTTTTTCTTCTCTCCCCCCCCCCCCCAACCCCCTCTTGAATTGATTGTTGTTACATGAACATTAAATCAGGTTGTAAATCTCGTTTTGTGAATAAACAGGGAATATTGAATATGAAAG
This sequence comes from Ylistrum balloti, assembly GCF_031769215.1. Taxonomy (NCBI): domain Eukaryota; kingdom Metazoa; phylum Mollusca; class Bivalvia; order Pectinida; family Pectinidae; genus Ylistrum; species Ylistrum balloti. Next base: position 488,649 of record NW_026781940.1, on the reverse strand, counting down.
GAAATCAATATTTACCAATCATTATTAAGTTGTACAAGAAATGGTCAAAGCAATTTAATAACTACCGGCCGTTCATCAAATGGAACAAAACAATACCATCATATTATACTTCATTCGCTGAAACAATATATTTACAATATTTTATTGAACATGGCAAACATCAATATTATGAAGGTAATTTTCGAAAAACATCAGAAATACTTAAACATCTCTAAACAGATGATATATCTTCATGTTAAGAAGTCAGAAAAAGGCGTGGAACGGATTACAAAGGTACTAAACACATGACGTCAACAATGTAAATATGTATTGGCGATTGATGATAAAAAATGCATAAAATTGCAAAAAGTGTCACCAAGATATGTCTGTATAATGAGGAATGAGCAAATAGTGCATAAGATTCACATTTTGAGCGTTTAATAACAGAGATTTTGGTTACACATTTGATACAGGACATGAAGAGATACTGGATATCATCCCAAGTAATTGTAAAGCGATATACTTCAAGGAATTTTACAAATCATTGGAGATCTTTATTAGACCCCAAAAAGTAACTTTTTGACTCTATGATAACCAATTCTCTTAAAAAAAACAACTCTGATTTGATTTGGTTTATCTGAAGGCTAAGACAAAGGTCCTTACTGGGGTTTCTTGATTTTAATAAAAAAAAATATATATATCAATTATTATAATAACTGAAACTTCAGACTTGCACCTCAATAAAGCACAATGCAAAAAAATTGAGAAATTATCAAAAACAATAAAAAACCCATTTTTTACATACACAATTTCTTTTAAAGGAAACAAAATTACATTGGCATAAAACTGTTGTTTTTTAAATATAGAATCAGAATTACGATCTAGAATTTAGTGTTTTATACATCTGTACAGGATATGATTACTTAAGAAATTTTTGCAAATTTTTTCACCTTTTCTTCATTATATAAAAACTTATATGCATAGATTTCAAAACAACAATCTGTAAACAAACAGACTTACATACCACCGTTTTAATGTAAACCACTCAGATATTTTGTCCTTACTTGACATGGGCCCATGGCATCTTATTTGATTGAGACGAGTCCGATGACGAGACTCTCCTATTCGGAGGATTCGGGCCGGAGGATTAGCTATTTAGTATATTTTGTTATATTGTTAATAAAATTATTGATCCTATTTTCGTCTTTGGGTTATTTTGGATGACAGATAGGCCAAGTTATCGTTCCTTATGACGAAAAATCCAAGATGGTGGACACACGTACATCTCGTGAACAGGGGGGTTTCCCACATATAAGCCCCCTCCCCTCTTTTGACACTCTTTTTTTAACTGGGTGTGGGGGCTTATTTGTGGTAAAATACGGTATTTAAAACTAAAAACATTGAGCTGTTCTTTTCTTATGAACATGTCTAACAATTCTTGTTATCTTATATAATTCACGATGAAAAAAAAAAAAAAAAACTTTCATACAATTATGATTAATGAGAGATAAGCAAATTGAAAATAAATTATTTGGATTGTCATCAATTTGATTGATCTTATAAAACTGATATATTTTGTTAATAAATCTATTAAAAATACTTTATCACACACAATATCCATGGAGACGTTGATTGTGGGTCCACCAAAATTTGTTCTGGATTGAATTGTTTCAAAAGTAAATAATTTGTTCGTCTGTGTTATTTGATATCATTTGTTATATCATTTAATCTGATAATTTGCTGTCAGTTGTTTTATCTTAAGAAATTTCCACCGACATTAAATTTAAGGTTTTCAAGAATACCTTTAAAGAAATATTAGCATGTGTATCCGTAGCAAATACAGAAATCTAAATGCTTAATGAATGGTAGTGAATATCTTATGAATATCCTATAATTATCAACACACATCTATAATAAATCTTGAGAATCTCCTACTAAAAAATTGAATTAACTGCTTCATATGTTTCTATCATTGTTGAAGTAAAATAGCTGATTCTACTTTGATAATACAAAAAAAAAGTACAATTTTTATTTGAAAGTTTTTCAGTTTGTTGTGTATTGCGAAAAGTATTTGTCTCTTATCAAGTCTTCAAATATGAATAACATTAATAAATCCTGGTTTCAACAGATATTAAAATTTCATTTTGAAATTTTTAAAGAGAAAAAAACAAATCTTCTTTTACATCTGCTAGTATTTTTAAAGCAACAATTCATAAAGAATATTGCAATATTAAAAGAATTTATATAATTTTCAGGGGAAAAAAAAGTAAAAAAGAAAGTATATATATATATATATATGGCGACATATCCATCTGTAAAATTTGCTATATAGAATATTTTTACATTTCAAAAACTATTATCTCAGACCTGAAAATATAACATTTTATTTTTTACTATCCTATTCTCTCATGTTCCCCTAGTTTGATTTTGTGAAACAAAATATGTCTTAAAATAATTTAGAAGAAAGAATGACATAATTCTGCTAATTAAAGACAGTTAATTATCAACAGAGAAAACAACCCACATAAACAATGGAAGAAATCATAAAGTTTTCAAAACATATTTTCATATTCTTATTTTATTATAATATAGCACTGAAATTATTGAAAATATAGAATTTTGATGAAATAATTGTTTTACTAGCAATACATATCTACCATCTACAGAAAATCTAGCATAATTAAGCTCAAAAATGAAAAATGATGATCAATTTGTGTTTTCCTTGTATTCAAAGCTAGGCAGCAAAATCCCAAAACCAGCATTCAAAAAGCTTAATTACGTATTGCTCAATTCATAGAAGGTAAAATGAATGTTACTTTGGTACAAAAATTAATATAAGGCTCCATTTTCCAAAGGTTCTCTATACAAATAGTATTTTCAAATACAAATATGCTAAACTTCACATGTGTAATTCTTACTGCACAAATATCAAGATTTTAAAAAAATAACAATATCAAATGTGAAAGGTTAAAAAGTTCAACAGGGTCAAAGTGATTCATTACACAGTTTCAAGAAAGTACACCGGCATTAGAAAGGTCAAAGTTCAACAAGGGTGAAAATAATGATAAATATATGTATAAAAATGATGTTTTAATCATCTGAACCACCAAGAGAAATAAATTTCATCACAGAAAGTTTAATGGTTAAAAAAGTCATGATCATTCAGAAAATTTCTTAATTTTTTACAATAGCTTCCTCTAACCATTTTCTCTTTTAATCAGGACAAAATATTTACACAAATCCAGAATGACCTTGACCTTGTGTCACGAATCTTCCTTCAGTGGTGAATCAACATGTGCATCTGAAGAAATTTTCCTGAAACAAATACCAAACTACATATAGATCTCCGGTGTATATAAATGTATCTGTACACTTTTTATGCATGTATGAAAAATAAAAAGTATCCTACTATATAGTAAACACCCACCCCTTGTATAAAATAACAACCCCTCCCCCCCTACCCACCCATCCACCCACCTTCCCCTGGGTGCTTTCGATACACCTTTATTTAAAAAAATGTATCCCCAGATACAACTGTCTGAACTTCCCTTACAAAAATCTTACTATCTTTTCAACTTTTTTTTATCTCTCACAGTCAAGGACAAGCATTACGCACCTTCCACCCCTCCCCCATCCCCCAAATCTTACATCTCCTGGACACTTTTTATACACATGTCTAAAACGTACCCCCATCTAACAAAAATCTTCAATTTTTTTTTATCATTTTTGATTATCAAGTACCCTAACAAGTCACCATATGACTAGAGAAAGACTAGGAAATGTATACCCATCCCAGAAAGACTTAATTCAGACTATTTTCACATTAAGTAAAAAAGGAAATTTTGTTGGTGATAGCTAATTTATTATATTATTTTATTAAACACTTTCAAATTTATTCAGTAATTCTGATTGTTTATTTTTTACAATAGGTGGTTTAACTTAGCTTAACTGGAAGTTTCTTAACTTAACCTGATCAAGAAACAAAGCACTTATTCAAAATACCATATAGTTTACCTTTTCATTACATCATGGAATGTATCTGGAGCTGAATGTGATCTCCCTTTCTGGAACTCTTCTTTTACATGAGACTTGTCCCGGTAGGGATTTCTGAAAGATTTCTGTTTCAGAATACTCTTCACTAATATCTGGAACAAAACAAAGATACATCTTAATAACTTATATCATTAATTCTTTATCTTTATTTTCCCCTTAATTCTCGAGAAAAGTCCACTATAACCTTTTTTGACAAATGTTTCCATTTTTTATCACAAAGAAAAAAAAAGTAATTTTTGTAAACAAAAAGGATATCCACTATTGTAACAATAAAAAAGAGTGTTTGAAATCATTCAAGCTTTACAATCAAAACATTTAAAAATCTTTTTGATCAAATGAATCATTATAAGTCATTTAGCAAAGTAATATAGTTTGAAATATGAATGCATCGTTTGAAATATACATTTATACTATTCCACAGCCATGTTAAGGTCAGCAATCTGATTGTATGTATGCATTATTCCTACATTAAAACTAAACAGCTACACAAAACTGGATTGGACTTTATTCCTCAAAACTGCTAGGGATATATGTCCTTCCATTAAGACAAATTAGAATACATGTAGGAAGTGTGTGTTTGCCTTAGCGGGGTAGACTTGTCTATGTTCGTTTAAAGATGGTCTATAGATAAGGCTTACTTTTTGAAGGCTTAGAAAATTTGAACATGCACAATCTTACAAATATAAACTCGGAAAAGAAGATAAACAATGAGGAAATGTTAATAACAAAGTATCAGTGAAACAAATGAATAAAAGGGCAATAACTCTGTAATTAAAATGATGCAGGACTTGAATTTGGCATACTACACAGTACCTAAGTATGATCAATGTATATACCAAGCTTCAAGTTTTATGTTGATACCTCTTACAGTTTTTGCGATATGCTATGTATCAAAAATTATGACGAATGGACAGGCGGAGGGACAAACATGGGAACAAACAGCCAGACCGACAAAGTGCAAACTATATGATTTCCATTCCAGGAGCATAAAAATGAAAATCACACAGACGATTATCGTGTTTGTTACAGTAATACACACCACAGTTTCAATCTTTGGCACATGTTTCACGACATTGTTGATATCCTCCTGTGTGACGGTAACCAGAATGCAGTTTTCTTCCTCTGTGGGAAGTGGGAACTCACCATCCTTCGTCACCCAGGGATGCACCTATAAAACATAACACTGCAGTATATTAGAACAGAACACTTACACTTGTTAGTGAGACAAGGGCATGTCAACCATTTTAGATTGAAAAGAATTTTGAAAGTCTCAATATGCCAGGTCTAATTAATGAGTTAAGATCAGGCAATATACTAATTTGTGGTAAGTCCATCTGTATTTCTAGCTGTCCAGGAGCATTGCTGGTCAAATCCATTCCGATGTCCTTAAATAAGCCCAGCCTTAGACCCTCTAGGATAAATACAGTATTGATAGGAATTGGCTTACTTCCAGCATTTTAAGTTTTAACTATTTATAAATTATACATATTTAATTCAACATCGGAAAAACCTGCATATGCTTTTAAATGAATTAGTTAGTATACCTATTTTCAGAAAATCAAGACAAATTTGTCATTCTGTGTTACACCATAAATTTGTCTAAATATATATACATGATGTCAGAATACAGAAGCCTGATGCGGAAACATGCTGTTAAGTCTGTTATTTTGCAGTGGTTCTAATTTTCATGATTTTCTCAGCTGTATTTCAACCACAAAAATAAGGTTTCAGTCAAAATTTAGTCCGAAATAGATTATTTACTGCAACAAGTATTTTCCTGCTCCATCTACAAACTGATTCTGAGAACTGTAAGTGATGTAAAGACATTTAAAATTTACCAGTTTATTTAAAAACTTACTGTAGATATAACTTTCATTAAGCTTTGGAGGTAGGAATTCATTTGGCAATGTAGAACTATATAATTTATAATACTTGATATTCCAGCACGTCATGATTCACAGCAGGGGAAATTAATCATGCATAATTTTCAAATTCACTTAAACTACAAAAATTCAGTCCAGCATAAAATACTTAGACGGTATAAGATATGGGATTTGATGTTGTATTAGACAAGATGTCGGAATTCTCAGTTGTCAGACTAGACAGGTTCTTGTGTAGATGTATGTGTACCTTGATATCAGGCAGAAGAATTCTATTGTTCGGGTCTTTTTCCAGCATCTTAAGTATCAAATCCTTCATCTGCTCCGATATCTTAGGCCTGAAGTAAAAACAACAGCAATTCTATCTCAAACATCAAGGGAACAAAATTACAAGATTTTGACTTTTTATTGTGGATGGATATCAATTATAACTGAATCTAGATTTATCAAATGAAGAAAAATTGCATATGGCTTCTTAAAAATGAGTTTTTAGCTTTGACTTACACTGATGGAAATGTAACTGGGTCATTCAAAATGCGTCTGTGTAAACCCATAATGTAGTCATCTTTTGGAGGGAAAGGAACCTGTCACAAAATATAACAGCATCTATCTATTAACACTACAACGTACCGAGTATCAAAGACAAATTTTTAATGATGGTGTGGTCTCAAATGGCAAATAAAAGATGCAGCGTTAATATCAATTTTTAAAAATGTCACTAGCAAACATAAATTCATAAGCAAAAGATCCCAGTGGGATTCTAACACCCACCATTGAATGATCTCTATTGGTTTTATGCAAGACAGATATTTTCTTTACTGTTCTCTTTGTCTGCCTTTTTTACTTAATCATTTGATAGCAAGGGAATCTGACATACGCAATATAAGAAAGACCTAACACAACCTTTCTGAAAATAGCAATAACATTCAAAATCTAAGATTGCCATCTGTTCTGAATAGACATAAGATTATATGGACCAAGGGGAACCTACATATCAAGTCTGAAAAGTATCCTTCAAGTAATTCTCAAGAAATGGTGATAACAAACTGAAACTGTCAAAATCCAAGATGGCCACATGTCAGCCATTTTTTTTTTATCAGTCCCATAAAAATAAATAAATGACCAAGAGGAACCTTTACATGAAATTTGAGAAATATCCATCCAGTTCTTTTTTTCAGTAAATAACAATAACAAACATTCAATTTCAAAATAAAAGATGGCTGTCTGTCTGCGAATTTGTTTTTCCTGATCAGTCCCATAATCAAAAGGGCACAATTAATGACCAAGGGTAACCATGATATAAAATTTGAGAAATATCTATTCATTTCTCCTCAAGAAATTTCATTTTCAAAAAAATCCAAAATTGCCACTGTCAGTTATTTTATTTTTCTGATCAGTCCCAAAATCAAACAAGTACAATTTGGGAAACATCTAGTACTTTTCAGGAACAGCGATAACAAGAACTGTTTACAGACTGATGACAGACACACCACAGACAAATGGTTATAGAAACAGCCCACTATCTGATGTTAATGGGCTTATTTAAAAAAAATGGATATGTCAGAACACAAAAACAGAGAGTTTATCATCATATAACTGCCTGTTACGTAGTGAAACGTAACTGGCATTATAAACATTTGAGAATTTTTTTGCCTGCACCAGTCAAACACGGAGTCATAAATTGGAAAAACAAATTGGCTACCCAAGTTTGATCTTGCCCTCTAAATTTTCACCATAAAACTTTAAAAAATGTGATTTTCTGAGCATATATATATTTTCTAAACAATTTTCATTTCATCTGTGTGTTAACGAAACTTGCCTCAAAGCCATAAACTTTGCTTGCCAATATCAAGGCTCGCAACAATAAAAGATTTGTTTAATAAAATCCCGTATAAAACGAAAACTCGTTTAAAATCATTTATCTGCCCATTTTAAAACTAGAGACCTTCAGATTTTTAATTCTGATTTTCATATTTTTTAATTTATTTTGAAAATGAAGTGTTATATCTTGAAAAAAACAAAAAAGGGAACTTTTAACAGTATTAAGCATGAACAAAAAAACCTGAAACATTTGGAAAAAGAAAACAGTAAAAGTATTATGGATACTTGTGTTCTATACCAGTAGTTCAATTGTTGAAATAAAAGAAATGTACAACACAAATGTCAAACTGAATGACTCTAATTATTAGAGATAGAAATATATTATATGACAATACCTGTCCAAACACAAAGCTATATAATGTAATTCCCATTGCCCAAATGTCTAGAGCCTTCCCTCCGAACTCTTCTTTGCCATCTGTAAAGGAGACAAAAAACATCTGATCACATGACAATGAAAATAATAATGTCCATTGATTGGACAACTGTGTTACATAAGTCTGTCTATTACCAGCACGAAGAAACGAATCAGAATTTTTTTTTCTTCTTCTATTTTTTTTTTTTTTTTTTTGAATTTTTATATAAAACTACAAAATGTCTGTAAGACATGAATGCCCCCGCCCCCCCCATGTGAAATAATAGTGAAAGGTCTGAAAGAGATGATTTTGTTAATTTGTATGCAACTATGTACAACTTAAGTTTCATACTTAAATTGACAAGTTGATTTAACGTACATGAATTTGGAATTTTGTTCTCTGGAAAAAATGAGGGAGTATATTAGTTCCTTATGCCTTAAAACCCAAAAGTACCAAATTATGTAGAAATAAGATGATGTTCCTCTTTTTTGAGTTATCTCCCCCTGGTGGCCATCTTTTTTTAGAATGCCGAGAAATTCAACACTGCATGAGGTCTTTCCATACTTGATATTTGTATGAAGTTTCATGAAAATTGCCTTCCGAATGAAGTTGTTAGGTGGTATATACTGATTTGGGACGGGACGCGACGGGACGGGACGCGACGGACGGACATGGGCAACGCTATATGCCCCCGGCCATAAATGGCGGGGGCATAAAAAAGAAACTAGATGAACTGACATAACACAAATGCCCATTCCTATAACAATGGAGAAGTTTTTAACTTTTTGATGTTATTACATTTGTAAAGAGGAATACTCCTGACTTATCAGAACAAGTCATTATAATTCTTTAAGGTAAATGACCATTTTCAAACCAGAACTTGCCCAGCATATTGACATTATACAACTACATATCAAATGACACTTTTATATCTGTATCAGTTTAAGAGTGAATGAACAGATATAAAATTTTAACAGAATGACGAGCAAGGGTAACAACTGAATATTCTTCCAAACATGAAATTCAGATTTAAGACTTTGAAAGCATTGTCTGGTTTTTACCTTTAAGTGTCTCTGGGGCTGAGAAGGCAGGGGTTCCAGCTGTGTTAGTGAGAGATATATCTGTGCCTGTGAACTCATTACTCACACCAAAGTCAGCAATCTGAATAACAGTACAAACAATGATTTAATTAAATTTTAACCGACATTTAAATGAACGGTACCAAATTGTTGGAAAAGACAGTGTCAGTAAAGTTAGGGTTAACAACAGAATTCTTATGAGAAGCCTGAAGGCAAATACAACATCAGATTATTGCCAAGGCTTAAAAATTTTTTTACAGTTCTTTCTGTTAACTTTGTTTTCATGGTATCTAGTTAATTAAACTTTATTAATTTTACAACAATTGTGAAACAAGGGAGGAAACTGGAACATGCAGGGATAACCTACGTGAACTAATATGTGACCCCAATACCTTGACACATCTGTTCTGGGAATCAAAACTTATGTGCCCAGGTAAAAGTATGTTATCACATCTCCACCTGACCTTCTATCTATTTTATACAATCTTTTTTGTTTAAATGCCTGGAAACTAACAGTCTCTGCAAGACCTTTTTTCAGTGTATAATTTTGGATTCCTGATGGCAGATCAGGGAGTCCAGTATGGTTGTGGAAAAGGTTTCATTCCAGTTATTTTCTGTAACAGTTCTGACCTTGATGTGTCCATCATCTCCTAATAGCAGATTTGACGGTTTGATGTCCCTGTGAATTATCTTCTGGAAATGCACTGAAAAAAAACATAAATAAATAAATAAATAAATAAATAAATAAAAAATAAAAAAAAAATTTGAGTGCACATTCTACAAAAAGATTTGAAAATGTTTTTGAAAACGGCAATATAACTACAGTGTTACACAATAATCCTGACTGACTAATAGAAATCAAAGTTTTTCCTCAAGAAACATTCTCTGTCGTAAAACTTATATCACATTTTTTATATCTATATTGTAAGCATAATGTAAGTAAATGAGGAGTCTTTTGGTTCGTAATTGTGGAGGATCATGATGGGAAATAGAAATTATCTGAACTGGTACATGTGGGAACGGTATAAAGAAAAAGGGACATAACTTTTGTAACTCTGAGTCCAATTTACTGAAAATTAAATTCAGGTGGGAAAATCAATCATTACAGCAGAGCTTAAAAAAATTCAACAATAATTATCTTGATTACCATGAAAAAATAGAAATCTCCGAGATAATCACAATAAAAAATACAAAATTCCTTGACTATAACAAAAAAAAACCTGAAGATGCTCTTGAAAAAAAGAGGAAAATCCTTTGATTATCAAAAATCTATATATAGAAGGCATATCTTCCTCCTGTATGGCATCAATTATCAAGAATTACAACACATAGTCATTGCTAAACAGTGTTAACTACGTACAGTATTCTATACCAACAACGATGTCCCTGAAGTATCTCCAGGCAGTGTCCTCTGATAGAGGAGTGGGCGTCGGCACCTCCAGTACCTCCCTAAACAGGAGTAAAACAGAAAAAACACATTTAATACCTTATCATACGATTGGCCAAGGGTACAATCCATTTTTCAATTAATGAAATATTATAAAAACATTATTCCTTTTTGTGGGGAATTTTTAAGCCCTCGAATCAAAAGGCATATTGTTTTTGTCTTGTCTGTTTGTCTAATGTCAGCTTTAACCTTTGCCTATAACTATTGCACAGTAAGAGGTTGGGTCTTCCAAATTTGGCATTTGTGTGATCCTTGTGACAAGAAATTTCCATAGGTACCAAAATTTCGGCCATGTTACCTTGATCATGACCTTTGACCTACATTTGAAATTTGAAAAAAAAAAAAATTTCAAAATGAAGACAATGAAGTGTTTTACAAAGTGTGCATGCAATTAACACATGGCTTACACAGTACAGCTTTAATGTCCCATTTCAGAATTGTTGCAACCAGGGCCATAGTGTTTTATAATCACATCTTGTGTTCCATTGATTTTGTTGGTAATTTTAATCAACAAATTCTGAAGTCCACAAACTGTTAGAACTATCGAAAGGAAATTTTATTGAGCTGTAATTGTCCATGAAAAATAAAGTGTCCACAAAACAGAAATGTTTGGGAAAACCACAAAAATTGAACCCCACAAAAATACATTATTTAACAGTAATGTCACACACATTGTGTACCTATATACCAGTGTAGATTCTGATATCTCTGAAAGGGCTCTAATGAACCCTGTGTACTATATACCAGTGTAGATTCTGATATCTCTGAAAGGGCTCTAATGGACACTGTGTACCTATATACCAGTGTAGATTCTGATATCTCTGAAAGGGCTCTAATGAACCCTGTGTACTATATACCAGTGTAGATTCTGATATCTATATACCAGTGTAGATTCTGATATCTCTGAAAGGGCTCTAATGGACCCTGTGTACCTATATACCAGTGTAGATTCTGATATCTCTGAAAGGGCTCTAATGGACCCTGTGTACCTATATACCAGTGTAGATTCTGATATCTCTGAAATGGGTCTAATGAACCCTGTGTACCTATATACCAGTGTAGATTCTGATATCTCTGAAAGGGCTCTAATGGACCCTGTGTACTATATACCAGTGCAGATTCTGATATCTCTGAAAGGGCTCTAATGGACCCTGTGTACCTATATACCAGTGTAGATTCTGATATCTCTGAAAGGGCTCTAATGGACCCTGTGTACCTATATACCAGTGTAGATTCTGATATCTCTGAAAGGGCTCTAATGGACCCTGTGTACCTATATACCAGTGTAGATTCTGATATCTCTGAAATGGGTCTAATGGACCCTCTGTACCTATATACCAGTGTAGATTCTGATATCTCTGAAAGGGCTCTAATGGACCCTGTGTACCTATATACCAGTGCAGATTCTGATATCTCTGAAAGGGCTCTAATGGACCCTGTGTACCTATATACCAGTGTAGATTCTGATATCTATGAAAGGGCTCTAATGGACCCTGTGTACTATATACCAGTGTAGATTCTGATATCTCTGAAAGGGCTCTAATGAACCCTGTGTACCTATATACCAGTGTAGATTCTGATATCTCTGAAAGGGCTCTAATGGACCCTGTGTACCTATATACCAGTGCAGATTCTGATATCTCTGAAAGGGCTCTAATGGACCCTGTGTACCTATATACCAGTGCAGATTCTGATATCTCTGAAAGGGCTCTAATGGACCCTGTGTACCTATATACCAGTGCAGATTCTGATATCTCTGAAAGGGCTCTAATGGACCCTGTGTACCTATATACCAGTGCAGATTCTGATATCTCTGAAAGGGCTCTAATGAGCCCTGTGTACCTATATACCAGTGTAGATTCTGATATCTCTGAAAGGGCTCTAATGAACCCTGTGTACTATATACCAGTGTAGATTCTGATATCTCTGAAATGGGTCTAATGGACCCTGTGTACCTATATACCAGTGCAGATTCTGATATCTCTGAAAGGGCTCTAATGGACCCTGTGTACCTATATACCAGTGTAGATTCTGATATCTCTGAAATGGGTCTAATGGACCCTGTGTACCTATATACCAGTGTAGATTCTGATATCTCTGAAAGGACTCTAATGAACCCTGTGTACCTATATACCAGTGCAGATTCTGATATCTCTGAAAGGGCTCTAATGGACCCTGTGTACCTATATACCAGTGTAGATTCTGATATCTCTGAAATGGGTCTAATGGACCCTGTGTACCTATATACCAGTGTAGATTCTGATATCTCTGAAAGGACTCTAATGGACCCTGTGTACTATATATCAGTGTAGATTCTGATATCTATGAAAGGGCTCTAATGGACCCTGTGTACCTATATACCAGTGTAGATTCTGATATCTCTGAAAGGGCTCTAATGGACCCTGTGTACTATATATCAGTGTAGATTCTGATATCTATGAAAGGGCTCTAATGGACCCTGTGTACCTATATACCAGTGTAGATTCTGATATCTCTGAAAGGGCTCTAATGGACCCTGTGTACTATATATCAGTGTAGATTCTGATATCTATGAAAGGGCTCTAATGGACCCTGTGTACCTATATACCAGTGCAGATTCTGATATCTCTGAAATGGGTCTAATGGACCCTGTGTACCTATATACCAGTGCAGATTCTGATATCTCTGAAATGGGTCTAATGGAAACTCGGATACCACAAACATTTTCTGGTATACTCTACATAAAACTGTCACAAAGGAAACATTTAAGAGGGTCAAAATGTAACATCCGGAACATTTTAAGAAACATGTTAGCTGCAACATTTAAGGAAAACTCTCCATGTGCTATAAAAGCCTCCTGAATTTGTTCTGATTTTCCAGTATGGTATTGATAAAATTTCTTCACAAAGGCCACCAAGGTTTACCATAATTTTGTTAGTAGTAGGCTGTGTAGTGAAAGTAGGAGGCTGGCCTGCCGTGTACGTGTATGGAACATTATTACGGAACTGGATTGGTGTAGGCGGCCAAATCATCAAAGTAGCCGGTCAAATTGGCTGGCAACCGGCTCTTATGGAAAACCCTGGGCCTCACTAAAAATTATTTTTCAATTATTCCATAAACTATATGTTAAATGGAAACCTATGGTTAGATGTTATCATATTTTCAAAAATATCATGAATACTCACCCCTTTTCAAGCAGCTCAAAAACTGAAAAAATAATTGTTAAAAGATATATACTAACAATTCTTTCATCGAAATAAATATTTCTTTCTTCTATCAAAAGTGTGCTGCAGTTTAATTCATTATTTTACTCTGCTGTCTCTCTTTCTAAATTTGCATCGAAGGGTGCTATTCTCTTGTTTCTTAATTTAGATACCTGTAACTGAGAGATTTGCTATTGATTGAAAAGTATTGTTTTTACTTATTAACAAGAAATTTCCTTTTTTGGCTTCACGAGACTTCACGACCCTATGGTCAAACAACTTTCCCAGCTGTACCAGTTCTGAAAATAAAACATTTTCTAATCCATACACTAAATTTAGAAATTGAATTGCGCAACTCACCCATATATAAATTATCCTCGTCTGGATCATCTAACACTTCAACCAATCGCACAATATTTGGATGATCAAGTTTTTTTAGAATGGCGATTTCTCTATACACTCTTTCCAAGGGATTCGGAGGGTGTGCCATAGGTTTTCCATCTCTTGCAGGGGGTCGCCCTATCATTAGACAAAATAAATAAATCATCTATTCTACAAATAGCAACAGTATTTTCTTTGAAGATTTTTTTTACAAATGCTGAACTTTCCATGATAACGTTTGGTGAGAGTGAAATTTTCTAGTCTATTTCCTCATAAAAGGTAAAGAACCATTTTAACCATATCAAATTTGTATTCAATCACAAGGAACTCACAAGTTTATTCTAACTTTCAGTTATCTTTAGTACTTACGAAAGAAACCAGCCTTTTTCATCAGCCGTTTCTTTGATAAAATTTTCATTGCCTGAAAAAGAAATGAATACAATCAGTGATCGCTTGATAAGAAAAACTACAAGTCACGCACAATCATTTAAGCCAAAGACTGTTACAAGTGATCCTTGAGGAATCAAATTGTCAACACCCATCTAAGGTCGTAAGAATAAAACCTCAAACAAAAAATGACCTTCATAAACAACAATTTCATTATCAAATGTTTTAATGAGGATGAAAAAATGGTGAATTTATTTCTCACAGGCTCTGATTTGTCCCACTAAATTAATTATGATAATTTCTATCATTGGAAACATAACATGAGATTATGATACACTGCTTGGTAAAACTGACATAAACCGAAGAGCAATATTGAAAAACATTTATGGAATTAATTACTTTCAACTGCTGTGTTAAAGATCAAAGTATGGCATTATCACAATTGTGAGCATATGGAAGTTGATTAACCTAGACCACTTTAACCTTGACCTTTCAGATTGTCCTTAAATTAATGTCAAATCCAGGACCTAAGGAAATCAAAAGACAAAATTTGAAATCATCTGTAAAGTCCTTTCTGCGGTATAGTAATAATAACAGATAACAGGAGGTGACAGAAATGTGTAGTTTTTTTAAATTAAACTTTCCAGTACTAGAAAATGTCTATTGGACAGGAATGTCTTTGTTCCAAGTAAATCAGAATCTGATCAAATGTACTTTATATTATGTTACTATAGAGTACATATATATGAACTAAATGTCATTAGAGTTTCTCAAGGGTTGTATTATACTGTCCATCTCCATTTCTCCCCAATGAAATGATGCAATACATGCTCACCTCCCTACCCTAACCCCCACCCCAGCCCACCCTTAACCCCCACTTTCTCCCAATGAAATGATGCAATACATGCTCCCCTCCCTTCTCTAACCCCCTCCCCCACCCCCACCCCATCCCACCCTTAACCCCCACTTTCTCCCAATGAAATGATGCAATACATGCTCCCTTCCCTTCTCTAAACCCCTCCCCCACCCCCCACCCCATCCCACCCTTAACCCCCACTTTCTCCCAATGAAATGATGCAATACATGCTCCCCTCCTTTCTCTAACCCCCTCCCCCACCCCATCCCACCCTTAACCCCCACTTTCTCCCAATGAAATGATGCAATACATGCTCCCCTCCTTTCTCTAACCCCCTCCCCCATCCCCCACCCCATCCCACCCTTAACCCCCACTTTCTCCCAATGAAATGATGCAATACATGCTCCCCTCCCTTCTCTGATGGAAGCATAAAATAAAAACTGATTTACATTTACAAATCAGCTTTTTAATAAAAGGCATAAAGGAAAATATGTGTACTGATACATGTAAAGATGGACTTTGCATTATGTCAGACTCTGAATTTAAGTGTTACACTTCTATTGAATTTGAGTCTGTTGTGTTTTACTAACACAATAATTTGCCTGAGTAATTAAAAGAATATTTCAAATGAGACCTTCACCTTTGGCCTGGTGACCTTGACCTGAGGTCAAGCAACTTGTCATTTGATTTCAACTTACGATACTTTATGCTATAAAATATTTACCAGTAAAATATTTCAAAGTTGACATTGACCTTTGACCTGATGAACTTATTCTGTGGTTGCCCGACTTCTAATTTTTAACTATGATCTAGTGACCTTGACCGCTGAAGGTGAAAAGCAATTGAAAACTAGCACCCCTGTGGAGAAAGTCTTGAGTAGATATTTAACCAATTTTCTATCAATTAGTAACAGTGACCTTAACCTTTGATCCAGGACGCAAAAATCACTCCCTTTCAAAAGAAGAATTGAGTGAAGTTTTAGTACAGTTAATCCCACAGAACTTGAAATATTGTTCCAAAACAAAAAAATGGACAGACAGTTAAAGAAACCTGATTACTATAGAACACCTGCATCTTTGATGTGGAGCACTAATTAAGAAAAGAAATGAATTTTTCATTTTTCTTTCATTTCATCAACATCGAGAAAAAAAAAAAAAAAATGGACTGTACTGTTCTTCTTCCAAATAGATACATGGGAATCAATTACTGTCCTTTGTACTATTTTTACAAGTATCACCATCATAGACAGGTTTGCAATAATGAATCGAAAGAGAAGAAAATTACCAGTGTTAGCATCATATTTCCCCTTATTACATATCATGTTTATAGTGTATGTACTCCGGTAGCACTTCTCTATACTCACATAATTGAAGTCCTCTTCTTCGTTGTAAGCTAATTTTACAATACCATAGGATCCCTGCAGAATAAGATATCAATCAACATCCAATAAACTCTTGTAATTTTCTAGGAAATAATGTATCATGTAAGTTATTACAAGCAGCTTTATAACCTAGATGATTAGAGGAATGTTTAAAAAAGTCTGGTCCAGATATTACGACCAATATACCAGTAGGAATTCCAAACAATTATCTTGACAAAATTGGAGATAAAAAACCATTATAAATAATTCATACATTGATTTTGGAGAAAGTACATTATATGTTTTAGATAGATATTGAAGTTATATGAAGATAATAAATCTAATTCGTAAAATTACTTGGGTAATATCATATATATGCTCATATTTTCTCAAGGACTGCAAATGAATTTGATGTCAGGTGAGCTAAAAACTACTTCCTGTCTACATACATCTATTCTTGAAAAGTGTAACTCAATCTCCCCCTCTGAAGTATAGGTCAAATTTGAAGTTTTTTCATGTAAAACCAATTTTCATGATGTAATACTTACCATAACTTTAGTATGCAAATATGGTACCTACACCCATCTTTGTATCCCAAAAACAAAATTTTAAAAATCCTGCCCTCCCTACGATCTCATGAGCCATCACAACAGAGACATAGAGTTATCTCCCATCCTCGAAAAGCCCTTATGGAGCCCAACTGAGGGGCAGCAAGTCAGGAAAGGATGAGAAGAGGATAGGGTGGGACTCCATAAAGTTATGGTAAGTATTACATCATGAAAATTGGTTTCTACATGAAAAAACCTCAATTTCATTTCAGTAATAATGACCATACCATAAGTATGCAAATTCATCTTACCATAGTGGTGACTTGAAGCCAGGCAACTCATCTAGCACAGCAGAAAACATTAGGGAGGGGAAAAGGAGTGCCAGAAGAGTTGGGAGGGCCTAACAGAGTAAGAGTAAGTGCACAGTTACTTACTGTGCCACAACAAGCGGTCCCAACACATAGAGACCTTCAGAGTGGGAAGCTAGGGGTCACAGATAAAAATCTCTGAAGGTATCCCTGCCCCGCCAGAAGGCTGCAGACATTAACTCCTGAAAGGAGGACCCATTGAGGAGGGCCCAGGATGCAGCAAGGGCCCTGACCTCATGAGCCCGCCCATGCCTGATCATCAGAATGCTTGTAAGCATACTTAATGACCGGGCAAACTCACCTAGAAACCGAAGGAGAGGAGATATCTCGTTGTTCCCTGTTTGATGGGCAAAAACAGACGGGATTGAGAACATACCCCCCCCCCTCCTTGACTCCATGCTTTAGCTGAAGAAAAGCAAATTTTGCTTACCTTGCCAATCTCGGTTTTAAGCTGATACTGGTTAAGTTGAACGAATCCGTCGACATCTGAAATTGACACACGCCTTGTTTCCATGGTTGGGCGTCGCTTAAGGCGTGGTGAAGCGTTTGGTGAACTGTACGGGGAATGTTGAAGTGTTTTGTGAGGTCTTTCTACATTACAATTGTCTTCTGAATGACTGTACACAATTTTAGGTGTGTGTCTATTAGCAGCATTTGAAGTTTGAGTCACATTTTGATTTACGCTTTCAACAACTTCCAATGATGCTACTGATTCATTTGATGAATTTTGATTATCTCCCTTTGATGAAAGTGATTGGTGTGCTAACGAATGTGAAGGTGTATCAGGCACATACAAATGTCCTGTGGAGTCTGTTAAGGAGGATATGCGTAACTGACGACCTAGTCGACTTCCTGTATGTGTCACTGTGTCATCTTTTAATCCACTTTCATGTCTTTCATCACTGTCATCATTAAAGCTCCTTACCGAATCAGATGCAGGATTGGAACTCTTTTGTGTTAGAGGAGATTTTGAATATTGTGAATTAGCACCATTTTCTGTCAAAGTTCTATTCTTAGCTGACAACACATTCTCCTTGTCTTGAGCAATTAAACTGTGGTCTACATCTTTATGGTCACCAATGGCCTTGACATCTTTCCTTGACCAAAGGTCATTTGAAATCACTGCAGACTCATGGCGAGATTCCTGAGAGTTGTACCCTGAAGTGTTTGGCTCCTGGTCCTGACTTTGTTCCAGGCGACATTTTCTGAAAAAAAAAAATAAATAAATGAATAAAAAAACCCATTAATAAGCATGAATTAATTCTAGAAATTACAGGAATACAATTTGGAAGTTTGAAAATTTTTCATTTGATTTGTATAGTCTGAGTTGTAAGAGTATATATCATTAGAGTATATTCCAGCTCTTTCAAGGGATATGCCACTAGTGTAACCTCATATAAGGATAAGTAGCATTAACAAGTAACTGGCAATGTCACTTTCAGAATAAACTTCCCCCGTGTATTTTTTTCTGTAATTCATCTGCATTGACAGAAAACAGCTTCATCTTGGCACATGCATTAATTTTCTGAAATAATGACTGATAATTTTTTTCTCTACTTGATAGGATTACTATAAATGATTTTCATTGATAGTATTCTAAACATTTATAAAGAAAATGAAACAACTTTGCCATGGTATCAGAGTGGAGACTTGAAGCTAGATTTTCATGAAATCTGTATGAAATTATATGTATATACATCACGTATGCAGCTGAATGCCAATATACCTGAGTAAGGTATACACGCTTCAGACAAATAGTGATGAAGTTTATTAGAGTGAATTTTCAACAAATGTCACAATGTAATGAATACAAGATCAGATGTTTGAAATATAAGCTGTATTATGGCTCCTGACATAGAGAAAAAATATGGCTTGCCACTGAGTTGTCTCACTTTTTTAAAAATGTATCATCCCCAAAAAATATAACTCATGTTTGAAGACATTATTGAGTATAAATTCTATTTAGAGTGACCTCCCTTGAAAATTCATCTAAGGGTACAACCTCTTAAGTATATACCTCGTACATAATATATTCACTTTTAATCACTCATCCATTTACACTTTATAATCCATGATTGTTCAAATCTGTCAATAAGTAAAAGAAAGAACAAATTAAAAAAAAACAAAAAAGAAAACAAAATATCAGAAGATTCAAAAAGAAGTAAGTAGTTAAGATACTGACAGACAAAGACAAACAGAGACATACAGCAAATAACAGAGACAGTGAGACACTTTGAGACAGAGACAGACAAAGAGAGGAAGAGAGAGAGAGAGAGAGAGAATAACAGAGACAGAGAGACACTATGAGACAGAGACAGACAAAGAGAGGGAGAGAGAGAGAGAGACAGAGAGACAGAGAGACAGAGACTGGGAGAGAAAGAGAGATACAGAGAATAACAGAGACAGAGAGACACTATGAGACAGAGACAGACAAAGAGAGGGAGAGAGAGAGAGAGACAAAGAGACAGAGAGACAGAGACTGGGAGAGAAAGAGAGATACAGAGAATAACAGAGACAGAGAGACACTATGAGACAGAGACAGACAAAGAGACAGAGACAGAGAGAGAGAAACAGAGACAAAGATTGGGAGAGAAAGAGAAAAAAAAAGATACAGAGAGATACAGAGAATAACAGAGACAGAGAGACACTATAAGACAGAGACAAAGAGAGAAAGACAGAGACTGGGAGAGAAAGAGAGAAAAAAGATACAGAGGGATACAAAGAATAACAGAGACAGAGAAACACTATGAGACAGAGACAGACAAAGAGAGAGAGAGAGAGAGAGAAACAGAGACAAAGATTGTTAGAGAAAGAGAGAAAAAAGATAAAGAGAGACACTATGAAACAGAGACAGACAAAGAGAGAGAGACAGACAAACGGGCAGGCAGAGAAATACAGGGATAGAAAGAGAAAGAAACAGAGAGAGAAAGCATGACTGAGACAGAGAAAGACATCTATAGCACATCAGCACTAGCATGAGCATGGAGGATATTATTTAATCTGAATAATTCAGTCCAAAAATAATGACTTTCTTGATCAAATTTAAAGACAATTTTGTGATCATTAACTATTCCATCAACTTCTTCTGATTATTTCTGACACAAGATTCTGACAAAGTGGTCAACATAATCATGAAGATAATACATAGTGGACATAGCCATCTTCTGCTTGACACCGTTCGTCCCTACGGAATGGACATCTGCCCAGCTTATCATCAGATATATAAATCCATAACTGAATTTGTGACGGATATCTTTATAATAGTAACCATGTAATCAAGACCGTAACAACTATTAGGGGCACATTTTAGATATTCATATATGCATAATTCAAACTATATGTGACTGTATCTTTTTCATTACATCTATTTCCACTGCAGTTTTCAATTTTCGTTAAAAGCTTAAACATTCACAATTTCTGAGTGCCACCGAGATCAATTAATTGATACAGTCTATCGATGATAACCACGCTGAAATATATTTTTTATTTACTTGCCGAATTTCTTCAATGCTGTGGTTTTCCCCTTTCCATGAAAATCACACTATACCAAGTGAAAAAATATGACTGCCACAGGTTCTTTTTCACACGTATCAGATTACACCCAGTGATCTTGAGATTATATTATATACCATATTCACGACACAAATGCAAACCTGGTAGAATAACTGCCACAATATACTGAGCTTAAGACTAGTACCCAGAGCCCCTTGATTAATTGAGAAGAAGCTGTTAATAGATTTTAACATATTTGGTCCCTGTGACCTTGAAAGTGGGTCTAGGTCGTTGATTCGGACTAACTTAGTCGCCCTACATCCCAGCATGCTACAGGCCAAATATAATGATAAACTTTATTTATATTGCATCAATTGTGAAGCAATTTTTTCCAATATCAGCAGCTTGGACTTTTTGCTGATTAATGAGAAATAATTTAAATAGAATGTTTACACACAAAGATGGCGCACAACAGTAGGTGCACAACAGAAGGCCTACGATAAAGGAAGAAACACGCTGGCTATATGTCGATCATCTTCATTCACCCTTCGTGTCAGATGACCAAAATATCTTGACTCGCATGACATGGCATTTGTGTAGTCTTTATACAATAGCACCAGTGTATTGATATACCTGCTAATTACACACGTTCATTAAACCTTATCAGCACCAAACCCTGTAAGTTATACCATATTAATCAATTACTACCAGTAATCATTTCTGAGGTCTTGATTTTTTTTTCTTTATATAAAATCTTCAGCATTTATATATTTTTTCATCCTTGTTTTTTCGAAATTTATTTCATATTCAAAAATGATAGTAATCTATCAAAAAAATTTTGAAAAATAAATATGACCGACTTTTTTAAGGTGAGTAGTGGTCTGCCACAGATTAATTAACAAGCCTAGTTCAGAGACTTCATTCTTATCAAATGACAATTATCTTTGTTCCCAAACACAAAAGAGTTCTCAATGGGAGATAGGAAAAAAAACAAACAAAACATTAAATCCTATCTACTAATTGTATCAGAAGATTTCCATAAGATCACCTTGAGAAGTCTTCTGGTTAATCAATTCCAGCTAATTAACAAGATATTATCAATATTTAACATTTCTTTTATGTGTGCCATGTATTTAAAGAAGCCGTCTTCATATGAAAATCAGCTCCTAATGTTATGAAATATAGATTGAGCAATTACGCTTCTACCAATCCGTGGTCCAGGAGTGGTTATATCAATTTCCAATGAACTTTGAATATGAATAAAGGATTAATATTATACATGTACACAGTGTATGTATCCTTTTTTTTTCTTTCTTAAATAATGAATTATTTTTTCAATTTCCAAAAACGTATCACATTTACCTAATAAGGCTATCAGGGTAAGTGTTTAGTGTATCTGAATTTAGACATATTTTTTCACAAACAATATTTCAGGAACGGAATTTGACACATAACGCGTATATTTTTCTCCCTCATATCACGGTTAGCTTTAACACCAGTCTGTTATCCTTTGTTAGGGTTAGGTTGTCTTTTTATGTGATGAAATCTGTTAAGAGAATCTTAAGACAAGATAATGAATTGAAAGGCAAGATGTATACAGAAATTTAAGATATTTGCTGTATCTGGATATACTGGTTTAACAAACGTACCTGGTAGAATTCATATAGTTTATCCCATTGAAATTTTCCACACCTGCCACAATGACGAAAGACAAGTCTTCGTCATTTTCCATTCTGTCTGAGTATCAAGTCATATACAGTTTTTGTTGAAACAAGTAATTTTCTTCACAGGAATGTGGAAAATAACTTGACATATATGAACCGTAACGACTATCGTAAACCAGGATATTATGAAAAATAGCACAGTTTCCGAGATTGTGCTTACTTTGTTGATCAGTGACACCAACATCACAACCTTAAACAAATCTGTTCTTTGAGGCAGACTAAGTCTGTTTGAATTTCACTTTAACTCAAAAAATCACTGAACCATGTAAACAAAAACATTAAGATACTTAAAGTAAATGCTCTTGTCAAATCATATAATGATTTGTTAGCTTCCAGCGTATTAAATTTCAATTTTTTTTTTTATTTTTCAATGTAAATTTATTCACTTAAATAGAAAGAAAAATACACACTTCTTTAAGTGCATAGAAAATGGTTTTGATCAGTTTTTCCTTTTAAATTCAAACTACAGAATATGTATCTGATAAAAACATGTCTAATTCATAAGTTGACAAGTAATTTCTACAACAAAATTTAATGTTTATAGAACCTTCCCAAATTGAAGGCAGGTATAAGGTAACGCCACACCTTTGTACTGCCAAGTACAATTATCTATCGAAATGTGCCCCACACTTCTATACACATACACGCTATTGTCCTAAAGGCAAAGATTATCAGTAAAACTATACATCATAGAATCAAGTAAGTTCTATGCAAATTGAGAATTTAAAGGTAGGATAATGTCAACAAAATTTGTTATTTTCTGTCAACGATTAAATTTGAGTATGTCCATGGACACAATAACCATGAACGTATGAAGGAGAAGTTTCAGAAATTTCTGCTTTAATGACTCATAATTGTGCAAAACATCTTTATATAATTTCTTCCCAGTTTTTCATATCCCAATATCCTTCTCCCCCCCCCCTCCTCCCTCAAAAAAAAGTGTAAGAAGAATGCATATTGAACCAAAAATATGCATCACTTTCAACCCTGCAGTGTTGGCTCAAAAACTCAAAAACTCATATCAAATCCCACATATGAAATGTTCACCACTGCCATTTTTAATCATCTTGGCTTTGAGACTTGATTGCAGTGTCACCTTAAATGACAGCAGCGTTAGTTTATCTATGTATATTGCCTACCAGTATACACAATACAATATAATTACAGGTATATCGTTCTATTATTGACTTACTATATATAGACGCTACCTTTCTCTATAATTACAAAGTATGTTAATGTTCCAGATGAAACCAGCGACAGTTTTATATCAACCTGATTCAGTTAATTCTGCGTTACATTAGTCAATATATCATAACCAAGTAATAGTTTTTTAACCAAAGTTCAATTACAAATATTTTCCATAAGTTTAGGGTTTTTTTTCAAGTTGGATGTTACACATCTATTTCAAGTAGAAAGTTAAGTTTAAAATTTACATCCAGAATTTAAAATCAACTAATATATATAAAAATACATCAAATTTTAGATACAACGAAAAATGACAGTTCCAAATTTGAGGTAAATATTAAAAAAAATACCATGAAAATTTTAAATATTTGTTTCAAAGCCATTCTGAAAAAAAAATTATCAAATTTAAACAAATCTTCATTTTATTTAGGATGTGAAAAGGGTTTAGGTCATCTACACCACCATGTTGGTTTTAGAACAAGTTCAATACACAATTTGCAGAAATAAAATGAACAATGAAAAATGAAATTGGCCAAAAAGTTTTTACAATGAAAAAAAATAGATGTTTTACAATTCTATTCAAATGTTATGTCAAAATTATTCAAAAGAAAAGGTATTTGATAGTAATTCTATGTAAATGGCAAACACTCAAAGAGATATTTACCTGGGGGTGTATAATTGTACTATATATATATTTTTTTTTTTAATGCTATTTGGTAAAGTGGAAGTTTTCAGATAAATGTCTGTTAAGTTTTTGATCGTCAATTTATGAACATGTCATTGATTTTAACATCAATAAGCCCATGATACCTTTCCACAAATAAGTATCTTACTTACTGGTGTTCTCTGACAATTTTATTTGACAAAGAAAGCTTATCTATTGACGTCTAATCAGCCCAAATCCTGACTTTGAGTCAGAGACTCCCCAAACCCCCACCCCTCCTTCCTTATGGGGTTAGACCACAAACTTTACCAAATAAGTTGCTGTTATGTACCTCAGTTGAATCAAACATGTATTACGATCAGATCTGTGAAGCAAAGGGCTTTTACGCCTCATGCTCCGACAGTAAAACTGTATAAGTGTATAACGCAAAGATATACTTTAAAGCCACACCTTTTAAAGTGATGTGAAGTTCAATCAACCATGACAACCTAAAGAGAAAAGTTGCGCTCTCGCGGTTTTATTTGGAAATATACCATCCATTAATTTCAATTTAGGAAAGAGTACATATCTGGGTGTATGGACTCCACATTTCTGTGGTCACAAAATTTATATTGACTAACCAGAAAAAGTCCTATTAAGCAGGATGTCAAATGTTCACTAATGACAGAGTTTTACAAGCGAATCATTATTCACAGGTGTCATCACAGCTAATTAGTATATCTGTAACAGCATTTCAACCTCAGTAGTAAGATATGACAAATAACAAACATGGCCATATATCACCTTATCCTGATAGAAGACACTATTAAATATTGTGGTGTGATTGCACTTCCTTGTTCATATTAAATATTCCACGACATATCATTAACACTTACAAAATTTGTCAATTTGTCATATCCCCACCCCCTACTCCACCCCCATCATTTATATATCTTATCCTACTTTCATAAAAATTTCCCCTTATAATATCTGTATCCGCCTCAACATCTATTTTTGGTATATGTATCCTGTCATCTCCTATTAATTTCTACTTGTGAAAATTTTCTCTTTCGACAAGCAATGGAGAATTCAGCAGGAGAGATAAAGGTATCTAGAGAGGTGGGAAAGAGCGTAGATAGGGTTAAGAATATCCATGACTACAATATCAGATTAGATTAAGCAAAAATAAATGGTGATGGCTCTTCTACCCGAACCTCTCTTAACTAGTATAGGGATGTCCGTATATATATGTAACCCTCAGCCCAGCTCTTCTCCCCGAACCTCTCTTAACTAGTATAGGGATGTCCGTATATATATGTAACCCTCAGCCCACCTCTTCTACCCGAACCTCTCTTAACTAGTATAGGGATGTCCGTATATATATGTAACCCTCAGCCCAGCTCTTCTCCCCGAACCTCTCTTAACTAGTATAGGGATGTCCGTATATATATGTAACCCTCAGCCCAGCTCTTCTCCCCGAACCTCTCTTAACTAGTATAGGGATGTCCGTATATATATGTAACCTCAGCCCAGCTCTTCTCCCCGAACCTCTCTTAACTAGTATAGGGATGTCCGTATATATATGTAACCCTCAGCCCAGCTCTTCTCCCCGAACCTCTCTTAACTAGTATAGGGATGTCCGTATATATATGTAACCCTCAGCCCAGCTCTTCTCCCCGAACCTCTCTTAACTAGTATAGGGATGTCCGTATATATATGTAACCCTCAGCCCAGCTCTTCTCCCCGAACCTCTCTTAACTAGTATAGGGATGTCCGTATATATATGTAACCCTCAGCCCAGCTCTTCTCCCCGAACCTCTCTTAAATAGTACAGGGATGTCAGTATATATATGTAACCCTCAGCCCAGCTCTTCTCCCCGAACCTCTCTTAACTAGTATAGGGATGTCCGTATATATATGTAACCCTCAGCCCAGCTCTTCTCCCCGAACCTCTCTTAAATAGTATAGGGATGTCAGTATATATATGTAACCCTCAGCCCAGCTCTTCTCCCCGAACCTCTCTTAAATAGTATAGGGATGTACGTATATATATATGTAACCCTCAGCCCAGCCCTTCTCCCCGAACCTCTCTTAAATAGTATAGGGATGTCCGTATATATATGTAACCCTCAGCCAAGCTCTTCTCCCCGAACCTCTCTTAACTAGTATAGGGATGTCCGTATATATATGTAACCCTCAGCCCAGCTCTTCTCCCCGAACCTCTCTTAACTAGTATAGGGATGTCCGTATATATATGTAACCCTCAGCCCACCTCTTCTCTCGGAACCTCTCTTAAATAGTACAGGGATGTCAGTATATATATGTAACCTCAGCCCAGTTCTTCTCCCCGAACCTCTCTTAAATAGTATAGGGATGTCCGTATATATATGTAACCCTCAGCCAAGCTATATACAGGGATGTCCGTATATATATGTAACCCTCAGCCCAGCTCTTCTCCCCGAACCTCTCTTAAATAGTATAGGGATATCCGTATATATATGTAACCCTCAGCCCAGCTCTTCTCCCCGAACCTCTCTTAAATAGTACAGGGATGTCCGTATATATATGTAACCCTCAGCCCAGCTCTTCTCCCCGAACCTCTCTTAAATAGTATAGGGATATCCGTATATATATGTAACCCTCAGCCCAGCTCTTCTCCCCGAACCTCTCTTAAATAGTACAGGGATGTCCGTATATATATGTAACCCTCAGCCCAGCTCTTCTCCCCGAACCTCTCTTAAATAGTATAGGGATGTCCGTATATATATATGTAACCCTCAGCCCAGCTCTTCTCCCCGAACCTCTCTTAAATAGTACAGGGATGTCCGTATATATATGTAACCCTCAGCCCAGCTCTTCTCCCCGAACCTCTCTTAAATAGTATAGGGATGTCCGTATATATATGTAACCCTCAGCCCAGCTCTTCTCCCCGAACCTCTCTTAAATAGTACAGGGATGTTGGTAAATATATGTAACCCTCAGCCCAGCTCTTCTCCCCGAACCTCTCTTAAATAGTATAGGGATGTCCGTATATATATGTAACCCTCAGCCAAGCTCTTCTTCCGGAACCTCTCTTAAATAGTACAGGGATGTCCGTATATATATGTAACCCTCAGCCCAGCTCTTCTCCCCGAACCTCTCTTAAATAGTATAGGGATGTCCGTATATATATGTAACCCTCAGCCCAGCTCTTCTCCCCGAACCTCTCTTAAATAGTACAGGGATGTCCGTATATATATGTAACCCTCAGCCCAGCTCTTCTCCCCGAACCTCTCTTAAATAGTATAGGGATGTTGGTAAATATATGTAACCCTCAGCCCAGCTCTTCTCCCCGAACCTCTCTTAAATAATATAGGGATGTCCGTATATATATGTAACCCTCAGCCCAGCTCTTCTACCCGAACCTCTCTTAACTAGTTTAAGGATGTCCGTATATATATGTATATATATATGTGAAATATGACGTGGTTGTATGAAGTAACCAAAAAAAAAAAAAACTGTTATGAATCTGTTGAAATGCAAACAAAAATATGAAGAAATCTCATTTTTCATTGCCAATTTCATGAAAATTTCAGTTAGATGTAAAAAAAAAAATCAGATGTTACAGTCAACATGAATCTTTCCTTGGTGTGAAATTCGTGAATGCCTCCTTCAAACAACTTTCACAAGGCTTCTAACTTATGGAATATTTCCACTTTAACTTCGACAGGTAAGATCTATATTAAGATAAATATTCATTACAACTCTATGTTCAAGGACACCCTTGTTAGTCTTACCTTCACTGCCTCCATCTGTATGGGCAACCACTATTGTCAGTACATCACCAAATTACAAAAATATTTTTGGTGTTTGGACATCTGGACTCAGACACATATACAAGCATTTTAATTTTTAATTATAGATGGATTTTTTTTTCACTTTTGTCCTTGACGGAGAAACAATATAAAGCAAAAGGTGTTTATGAAACATTATGGCCCTGGTTGCAACAAATTTCTGAAGTAGGACATTAAAACCATACTGTGTCACACATGTACTTATTGCATGCACAATTTTTCAAATGTAGGTCAAAGGTCACGGTCGAGGTCACAAGGTCAAAAATTTTGGTACCACCCAAAAGGTATCTGTTACAAGGAATACACAAATATGAAAACGCTACCTCTCACACTGCAATAGATATGGGGAAGTTTAAAGTTGACAACAGACAAAAAAAAAAAAAACCATCAGACACACAAACAAACAACATGCCTTTGATCTTTCAACACCAGGGTATAAAGATAATGACTTTATATGGAGATGTTATCACTCCAGGTTATTTCCACCCTTGTACCATTACACATAAAAATGCCTCACGTTCATTTCCCACTCTGAGGATTTCAGGAGTTATATGAATGTTAAACATTTTCTTCTCCATCTTAAATTTGTCCTTCCTCTTCATGGGCAAAAAATGCAAAATTTAATGGGCAGAAAATTTCCTTGCATAGAGTACTTTGAAAATACTATTGAATAATTAAGTTTTTTTTCCAAAACAAAACATTTATAAAAAACTTTTGTTTCAATCTACATTAAAAAAACAAAAATTCACAAAAGTTACATAAAATCTCATGTTAGATCTGTTTCTAAATTCTATTTTTGTTATTTTCATTCGATCCTCCACAAAAAACTGAATAAACCATATAACTGAGCTAAAATTTGTTCATCTATCAACATTAAACACTCATTTTTATTTCCATTATGATGTTTAACGATAAATTGAAATACTGATTTATCTTGTGTCAAAAGTTGTTAACAAACATGCATCTCTTTAAATAATCAGATTTTTAAAATTCAGCTTGATATTTAAGTAAGTTTGATAATTGTATCTGGTATAACACCTTTCCTACAGTGTTATTATCATTTCTACCTTGTAACCCTAAACAATCTATTCTGATTACCAATATCTTCTGCCATACCTGGTAACCCTGTTTAGTGTTGATTTCCATGTGAGGATTTGAACTTAAAGCAACAGATTACATAAAGAGTACTCAATTCACCAAATGATCAGAGTGCTAAATCCCTCCTAGGGGACTTGGTAACATTTGTGACAAACTGATTCACTCTAGGATTTAAATAGGCTATGATAAATCTCTCCTATATTCACAGTTGTGAGTGATATACAGAATGAGATTTTGACAGTGCAATAAAGCCCAAGGCACTCCTGGCCACAGACTGAACTTTATGAATAAATCTGTGATATAATAGGTAAGTATACCGCAACTTGACAGTGATGACTGAATACTGTATGTATCCAGTATTTTTCCATATTGTACCAGTAGCATTATTCTTCAGGTTCATCAATACTGAATGGACCTCAAGTGTAGTCTATAACTGTGTACTTAAATTATCTATAAAAGGAAGAATTAGTGATGATCTTTTTGAAATGAGAATAAATTTACTGAACTGATTAAGAATTGAATTTGAAATGTACTGTGATTGTTAAATTATTTATGATGATAAATTTGTATAACGATGCAACGTCAAACACCAAAGAAATTAGAAAGAAAAAAATTGATATGATGTTTAGATTTCTTAGATATACACAGACTGGTCTGTGCTGACATGGTTTTGTCCTTGAGCAAGACATTTTACCCTAATTGCTCTGGTTAGCTTGTGGTGGGCCTCCCATATTTTGTTCAGTGAGGTAGTCACTTCCTACTACAAGGTGATCCCTCCTCGAAATGACTGGCTGTTCACAGAGCAATAAACCCAGCAAAGTAACTAACAATCAGATATGTAAATGACAATTTCAATTCCACGTGGTCACTATCAAATTGACTGCAAAAAATTAATCAATAGCTATCCTATCTGAAGTATAAATTATTCACACATTAATTACAAACAACGCTATAGACTTACAGTAGATAGGCCTTGTACATGGTTGGTTGTCTGCTAAGGTCCCAGAGGTAAAAGTTCTGATATCAGATCACTTCATAACTCTGTAGTCAGGCACAAAACTTTATAAAGTGAAGACACTGCATGCCATGCTGTTAGCCTGCTCTCTGGACCCTCAATTACCAACACATGGTCTTGGTGTATGTTATATAAACACTGGGCTTAAGTACACTTCACACCCACAGCAGACCGCCCTTCGATTATTCCCTTGGAATTTATATGACATCTGCAAATTATTTATCTGCTCAACTCCATACTATGTTCAGTACACAACTTCATAAAGCCTTATATATGTAGATATATCCACACACGTCAAATATGAAATTTCACTTTTTTTCTTTATTTTGCACAATAAACTTTCCTAAGTCAATCCAATGAATTCTTATGAAATTTTGGATGATGTCTTTCCGTAGTCGAAATGTAGCACTTTTTTTACTACTCTGTAGACTGTATCAT
Organism: Ylistrum balloti; assembly: GCF_031769215.1. Taxonomy (NCBI): domain Eukaryota; kingdom Metazoa; phylum Mollusca; class Bivalvia; order Pectinida; family Pectinidae; genus Ylistrum; species Ylistrum balloti. The sequence goes on along the minus strand of NW_026781940.1, from coordinate 457,467 downwards.
CCAGTATTTCAAATACACTCTGTGAAATCACTTCAAAGTTTGCTTACTCCAGGACAGAATTCAGGATATTTTCAATATTTAAAGTTATCTTTTGAAAAAAAAAAAGACATGTGTGTAATGAAATTTTGTTCTCAAGTTTTCAAAACCCTGATCCAATGAAATTCAACACAATCTGATTAATTCTACAGATAAATGCATTTGTTGCTTGTAGGCGTTGTCCTGTACATTACTGACTGAAATTTATTCCGGGGAAAAAAAAAAAAATTAATTTGTCACTTTGAGCTTTGAATTTCAATCAATATTGGTCTTTATACTTTTTCACCAAACCTCAAATTACATGAAGTTTTTTCCCCTAAGAATTACACAATTTTGTTATATTCCTTGTTGTTTACTTTCGATATCATCACAAATTACGCTTCAATGTCTGAATTTGATGTCCAATCAGCACTTTGTACAACAATGATATCCTCAATTGTTTAACAGTCACTTTCACTTTAAGATCAGATGTGTTGCCTTTCTCCAATAATTTCCTGCGTGCCTGATCACCTTCCTTTGTGTAAACAGAACAGATATGATTTTACACCAACAATAATGTTTGTAAAATTGATTCCAATTTTCTTCGACCATACTCCATATGTCACTTTTTTATATGATAAAACTTCCTGAAATTGGATGAAATTGTTCGTGGCGGTTCAATTTCCTGTAAATATCAGCTTACATGAATTAAGATAAAAAGCAATCCAGTTCCTTCAATTTCCTGATAAACTTTACTTCATTTAGTTTATTTCCATGTCATCTGAATGTGAAATTTAAAAACTTCAAATCCAGGCACCAGGTTCCAAATCCATCAACCTCTATATCTGATGAAAAAGAAGTTGACGTAACATTTGAATTCTTTCTTCAAAATATCCTAAATCGAAAAGTGGAGCTCCAAAAGACAGTGTCCTATCACTGTGGTCCAACATTCAATCCCCTGTCAAGGGTCTTGAAATCTGATATTTTAATAACTTTATCAAAAATACTGTATGATCTTCAAAATCATCCAGTGGAATGTTACACCTGTGTTTACAGGTAAATCTCTGGTGGAATGTTACACCTGTGTTTACAGGTAAATCATCCAGTGAAATGTTACACCTGTGTTTACAGGTAAATCATCCAGTGAAATGTTACACCTGTGTTTACAGGTAAATCATCCAGTGGAAAGTTACACCTGTGTTTACAGGTAAATCATCCAGTGAAATGTTACACCTGTGTTTACAGGTAAATCATCCAGTGGAATGTTACACCTGTGTTTACAGGTAAATCATCCAGTGGAAAGTTACACCTGTGTTTACAGGTAAATCATCCAGTGGAAAGTTACACCTGTGTTTACAGGTAAATCATCCAGTGAAATGTTACACCTGTGTTTACAGGTAAATCATCCAGTGAAATGTTACACCTGTGTTTACAGGTAAATCTCTGGCGAGTTTAAACATCCTCCTTATTATAGCGTCAATGTTCCATCAACACAAGAAATTTATTAAACTGACCTTGAACTGAAGATATTTTGGAATTGCTGTTATGTATATTATCACATACGTGCTATTCACAATACTCTTTCCTTGTCAAAAAGAGCCTTCTACTATACATTCAGTAAAACAGCTGTTGGTCACAGACCAGTGTACACAGGAATCCAGATATGACATATGCAATTCAACAAATTATGAGAGGATGTCAAATATTTCGATTTTCAAATTTGTTTACAATCTGTTGACACATGCCACGAAAGCTGATAAATTAATCCCGATTTTCATCTGACGACTTTTTTGGCAGGACCGGTATAAAAGAAATAAGATCTTTCACAAAATGCAGCTTACAAAAGGAGAACTGTAATTTGTTTCCAGGGGAGAGGGGGGGGGGGGGACGCCTGAACAGAACTTCATATGTTTCAATAAATTCCCTCCCAAAAATACTCCTGGAGAGTTATGTGTCACAAATGGTAGCTTATTCCAAGGTCTCCATCAATATTGACCTTGTCGTTCGAATTCCTTGAATACTGTAATCTTGTCAATATTCCATTCAAATAACTTCATTGAATGGCATTTAAATGAGAGTTCTCTTAAAAAGCACACATTTAGTCAAATAATGTTTCCCAATCATCTTTCAAAAGGTCTGCATTCACACGTTGTTTCACTGTCTTGTTGTTATGTTTATCTACATTTCTGTCCTCAAATCAATCTGGAATTTCCAATATGTCCTTCGTTGACTTACAGACAGAACACGATACTATAAACTTGGATAGTAAAATCCATATCAGACTGTCTGCTACTACAGGTAAGCCTACACATTAGACGACACATTCACAGGTAATCCATGAATTTTATGTAAATGACTTCTTCCTGTTTTACTTGCTCAAAATCTGTCCAATCCAACAATTATATGTACACGTGAGGAGAAATTTCCCCAAATTTCTCTAAATAGCCAGTCAGGTATTATTCAAATCACCTATACATACTTAAATTGTAATTACCGACACAGGTAAGAGACGATCAGGTGTATTAAATACATTCCTAACTTAAGGTGTTTATCAACAAAGGCCTAACATGTCTCAGGTGAGAATTTAGCATGTGTGTCACTAGACCGTGACACCGATCACTAACGTAAACAAACCAACCATGTGACAGGAAGTTACAATGAATTTATCCTGTGTAGTAAAGTCCCTGAAGTTTTGAATAAATTAATTCAAATGTCACATATCCCGATGGTATTGACATAGTTTACAATCATACAAATATCAAGCTACATAGTTGATTGATTTTGAGCTCATTTTTCCTACGGAGTAGCCATTTTTCATTTTTGAACAAACAGAAATGGAAAATAATCATTTGTCTCTACAGTTACAAGGTATAGTTCTTTTATGTAAAAGGTGGTAACTGCCCTAAAAACTTTGAACATACTATCTATCAAAGTATTATGTCAGTGAAATCTGCCATTAATTTTTCTACATATTCTTAACAGCTAGAAACATGTGCCAAGTTCACATTAAGCAAACATTTAGTGAAGTAAATGTTCTTAAATATTCAAATTAATTAAAAGTCACTAAATAACAACTTGTAACAAGCTGTAGGAGAATTCTTTATTGGTATTTTTTTCACTATCAACACTGCCATCCAAAATTTGATTCTCTAGTGTCTTGTTTTCAAAGCATCATCTGGCATAGCCTAATTAAGGTAGAGAAAAACAGAACTTCATTAATTTTTTCCTAATTGTTCTTTTAATGTGATATCTTCTTAATGAAAACAATAATTGCCTTCTCAATTAAGTTTATTTTTTACACTGACGTAACTTAATAGATCAACAATACATTAGAGGCAAAGGCTTTAATATTGCCCAGCTCAACAAACACCAATATTGTCTGATCCTTCAAATTAATCTCTTTAGAAGGATAACAACGCTGTCCTGAAAATATCTAGAATTTGCTTATGTAGGCAGAATATTTCAAGGCATTTTATTTTTTTCCCTCTTCTTTTCCAGTATCTTCCACTGAAATGAATATTTAAAAAAGTTTCATTTGGTTTTTAACCATAAACATGTCCTTTTTCTTAAATAGTTTTCCATGATTTTGCTTTTGTTTATATTCCAACATTAAATTATCATCCTGCGAAGAGCCAGGGGCATTTTGTGGCAGTGGGCTCCTTGTGGCTACCTCACTGACGCAGGTTGAAGCCTGTTGCATGCCATTTTGGACAGCTGGGAGTAAAATGTCTCGCCCAAAGACACAACCATAACAGAACTGACTAGCCTATGTCTCAACTTCCCAGGAAACATATACTGCCATATGTATACTGGGTAATGTATCCGTCATATCCTATTTTTCATCATATCTATAATCATGCAAAATGAAAAAGCAGGATCAATTGGAGAATACATATATTTACTTTTGAATCTTTATATAAATCAACATTACTGAACCCATTCCGGCATTGAGACACTGGAGCTCATGGTGATGTCTCCTCTGAGATTTCGACCTCGAGCTGACAAAGTAAACAATCAATGGATAGGTAGGGAGCAGGGAAATCAATCTCATTTCTTGGAAAATCTGTCCCATGGATTCCATACACACGTACCAATTTCTTTCTCCAGAAACTGCAATCATTAAAATTAGTAAAATAAAAATTCTGAACTTTGGATTTCTTTTCCAATCCAATTTCTTTCTTAACCATTCCGATTTCTTTCTTTTCCATTCCAATTTTTTCCATTCCGATTTCTTTCTTTTCCATTCCAATTTCTTTCTTTACCATTCCAATTTCTTTCTTTTCCATTCCGATTTCTTTCCTTCCGATTTCTTTCTTTTCCATTCCGATTTCTTTCCTTCCGATTTCTTTCTTTTCCATTCCGATTTCTTTCCTTTCCATTCCGATTTCTTTCTTTTCCATTCCAATTTTTTCCATTCCGATTTCTTTCCTTTCCATTCCGATTTCTTTCATTTCCATTCTAATTTCTTTCTTTACCATTCCAATTTCTTTCATTTCCATTCTAATTTCTTTCTTTACCATTCCAATTTCTTTCTTTTCCATTCCAATTTCTTTCTTTACCATTCCAATTTCTTTCTTTTCCATTCCAATTTCTTTCTTTACCATTCCGATTTCTTTCCTTTCCATTCCAATTTCTTTCATTTCCGTTCCAATTTCCTTTAGTTCTCCTTAGCCACATAAAATTCTGTGACCAAAATTTCCATTCTGCATCATTGATTTTTTTCATACCTTTTTTTCCCCTCTAGAAATCACCATCATTAAAGTTTGTGTAATAAAGATTCTAAACTTTTTGTTTACTTTTCCCTGTCATCTTCCTGCAGGTCATTATCTCCACAGCAAAACATTCTATCTATACACTTTATTTATTTTAAAACATTTGTGAAACAGACTTTAAACTTTAATAACTTTTTCTGGCCAAATTGATGTGTACGGGGAGGTTTGACTATGAGAGGACATCAACTGGTGTATTGGGCGAAAATCAACATGGATGGATATTTGACTCAAAATCTTTTCACATCATTTTGGGAATCAACCCTGAATATCTAGGTGAAAGGCAGGTGTTTTAAATCACAACTGCACCATTCGACAACCCAAAATATGCATATGAAAATATCGCATTAAGAGAATTTAATATCATGAATTTGTTTAATCAAAAGACATTGAATTAAAACATACATCCATTTGAAATCAAATTCTTCAAGTACAATTTTTGACCAACTGTTAAATGACTTCAAAGAGGTCTCTAAGATAAATCTCATACTGAGGAAATCCCCTGCAGTTTGTAACACAGTCGATTCACATAGAAGTATTTATCAGTAGTCCATACAGGCTTATCATTGAATATTAGATCATCTTTCCTCCATTACTAAAGCTTCCTATATTTTCTGGTAACTTTTAATGCCTGATAGATAACACAGCTGAAATGCTGTGGAAATGTTTGAGTTATATGTTGATAAATATTAGACACCAGGGATAAAATTTTACACATCTTTATATAAATAAAAAAAAAAGAGACGCAGCATTTAACTTTTTAACAGTTGCCATATTCTTTTGGCCTTAACTGTTGTGTGAGAAATAATCATTGATAATTAACAGTTAGTCTTTTGGCCTTAACTGCTGTGTGAGAAATAGTCTTTGATAATTAACAGTTAGTCTTTTGGCCTTAACTGTTGTGTGAGAAATAATCATTGATAATTAACAGTTATTCTTTTGGCCTTAACTGTTGTGTGAGAAATAGTCTTTGATAATTAACAGTTAGTCTTTTGGCCTTAACTGCCCTGTGAGAAATAATCTTTGATAATTAACAGTTAGTCTTTTGGCCTTAACTGCCCTGTGAGAAATAGTCTTTGATAATTAACAGTTAGTCTTTTGGCCTTAACTGTTGTGTGAGAAATAGTCTTTGATAATTAACAGTTAGTCTTTTGGCCTTAACTGCTGTGTGAGAAATAGTCTTTGATAATTAACAGTTAGTCTTTTGGCCTTAACTGCTGTGTGAGAAATAGTCTTTGATAATTAACAGTTAGTCTTTTGGCCTTAACTGCCCTGTGAGAAATAGTCTTTGATAATTAACAGTTAGTCTTTTGGCCTTAACTGCTGTGTGAGAAATAGTCTTTGATAATTAACAGTTAGTCTTTTGGCCTTAACTGCTGTGTGAGAAATAGTCTTTGATAATTAACAGTTAGTCTTTTGGCCTTAACTGCTGTGTGAGAAATAGTCTTTGATAATTAACAGTTAGTCTTTTGGCCTTAACTGCTGTGTGAGAAATAGTCTTTGATAATTAACAGTTAGTCTTTTGGCCTTAACTGCTGTGTGAGAAATAGTCTTTGATAATTAACAGTTAGTCTTTTGGCCTTAACTGCTGTGTGAGAAATAGTCTTTGATAATTAACAGTTAGTCTTTTGGCCTTAACTGCCCTGTGAGAAATAATCATTGATAATTAACAGTTAGTCTTTTGGCCTTAACTGCTGTGTGAGAAATAGTCTTTGATAATTAACAGTTAGTCTTTTGGCCTTAACTGCCCTGTGAGAAATAATCTTTGATAATTAACAGTTAGTCTTTTGGCCTTAACTGCTGTGTGAGAAATAGTCTTTGATAATTAACAGTTAGTCTTTTGGCCTTAACTGCCCTGTGAGAAATAGTCTTTGATAATTAACAGTTAGTCTTTTGGCCTTAACTGCTGTGTGAGAAATAGTCTTTGATAATTAACAGTTAGTCTTTTGGCCTTAACTGCTGTGTGAGAAATAATCTTTGATAATTAACAGTTAGTCTTTTGGCCTTAACTGCCCTGTGAGAAATAAATTTGAATTAGCCTCATAAAACACTGATAAAGTTTGTGCAATGTATGCTTGAAATAAGTTAATACTTTTCTAATGATTTTTGTGGATATTAAGCCTCTAACCAAATTCACTTGTTTCAAAGAACTGCCAGGCATTTGACTGAAAATATACTTTCAGCATCTGAAAATGACACAACAAAATCACACATCACAGATGACTTAAAACTGCATCATAACCGGACTTTGAACTTCATACAGAAATGGTTACCAAGGTTGAATACTAGTCTTGGACATCGATCTTGATACGGAAATGGTTACCGAGGTTGAATACTAGTCTTGGACATCGATCTTGATACGGAAATGGTTACCGAGGTTGAATGCTAGTCTTGGACATCGATCTTGATACGGAAATGGTTACCGAGGTTGAATGCTAGTCTTGGACATCGATCTTGATACGGAAATGGTTACCGAGGTTGAATGCTAGTCTTGGACATCGATCTTGATACGGAAATGGTTACCGAGGTTGAATGCTAGTCTTGGACATCGATCTTGATACGGAAATGGTTACCGAGGTTGAATGCTAGTCTTGGACATCGTTCTTGATACGGAAATGGTTACCGAGGTTGAATGCTAGTCTTGGACATCGATCTTGATACGGAAATTGTTACCGAAGTTGAATGCTAGTCTTGGACATCGATCTTGATACGGAAATGGTTACCGAGGTTGAATGCTAGTCTTGGACATCGATCTTGATACGGAAATGGTTACCGAGGTTGAATGCTAGTCTTGGACATCGATCTTGATACGGAAATGGTTACCGAGGTTGAATGCTAGTCTTGGACATCGATCTTGATACGGAAATGGTTACCGAGGTTGAATGCTAGTCTTGGACATCGATCTTGATACGGAAATGGTTACCGAGGTTGAATGCTAGTCTTGGACATCGATTTTGATACGGAAATGGCTACCGAGGTTGAATGCTAGTCTTGGACATCGATCTTGATACGGAAATGGTTACCGAGGTTGAATGCTAGTCTTGGACATCGATCTTGATACGGAAATGGTTACCGAGGTTGAATACTAGTCTTGGACATCGATCTTGATACGGAAATGGTTACCGAGGTTGAATACTAGTCTTGGACATCGATCTAGATACGGAAATGGTTACCGAGGTTGAATACTAGTCTTGGACATCGATCTTGATACAGAAATGGTTAGCGAGGTTGAATACTAGTCTTGGACATCGATCTAGATACAGAAATGGTTACCGAGGTTGAATACTAGTCTTGGACATCGATCTTGATACAGAAATGGTTACCGAGGTTGAATACAAGTCTTGGACATTGATCTTGATACAGAAATGGCTACCGAGGTTGAATACGAGTGTTGTCAGAAAAATGTAAATTGGAACACCAAGGGAACATAACAAACTCCTGTCTACATTAATCATCAGTATAGCATCATCATATTTGGAGGATCCCAGCATCATTTTCAGTAGAACAAGGACCTCATATCTCTGAAGAAATGGAGATTGATTGATTGATTGATTGATCACATGAAAAAAATTAATTAATTAATGAATGAATGATATCAATCATATGAAATAAACCTTCCTCTCTCTTTTTCAATCAAATAAAAGTGTAATTACATGAATGAATGAAAACCAGTTATCTAAAATATGATGTTATTTAATCTAGATCAGAAATATAAAAACCAAGGCCATATGGTAACAGATCGAAACTTAAAATGAAGCAGAGCTGTTAATTAACGAATTCTTTGCCAAGATAGATTGCATCCATGGTGGCTAGGGATTTCCATAATTATCTAATGTAAGAACTTGCATACATCAGTGTATGTCAGTTTTTCCCTCCAGAGAATAACATGATAATTCAACCTGTGGCGACAAGATGTTGAGGGAATATCAAATTTAGAGAAAAGATAATAAAATTATGCCATACATGACGTCTGGTTTAGTGTTGAATAACAGGAAAATTTATGTATCAATAGTCCCCAGTGGCGGATTCCACATCTCCCAGACAACCATCTTTAAGCCTAATGAATTATTTCTTCTTTCATCTAGTAGTGTATGATGACATTAATTGTAAGTCAATATATTACCAACCGGACATCATGGAAATTAGAATGACATGTAAATCCCCTCTGATATCTCCATGATTAAGGAAGATAACTCACAAATGGAAAGAGTGTGGATATATACATGCATCTAGTGACCTAGAATCTCGAGATCAGCAAAGCTCAGACGGTAGAGTGTTGTCCTATGTAACCTCAGGTGAAAATTTGAGGTGCGTTGTTTTTTGTGTTTCTCCAGAAGCTAAAGAAAAAGGCCGGTCTGACTGCTGTTGTAGTTGTGTATAGGGCAAGTCACTTTTACGGAAGTTGCTGTTACTATTTGCTAATCAGTGGGCCTCCCATATGTTGTTCAATAAAGTGAACACCAAAGAGAAACCCCACCTTAAAATGACCCGAGGCAACAAACCCAGCAAATAAACAGACAAATTCAGTACCAAAGATAAATTCTGTCAGCTTTATAATTCACACTAAATCTCTGTTACCCAGTCCAGTAAAACTGTATCAGTTTTATAGTTAACACTCAATCTCTGTTACACAGTCCAGTAAAACTGTATCAGTTTTATAGTTAACACTCAATCTCTGTTACCCAGTCCAGTAAAACTGTATCAGTTTTAAAGTTCATACTCAATCTCTGTTACACAGTCCAGTAAAACTGTATCAGTTTTATAGTTAACACTAAATCTCTGTTACACAGTCCAGTAAAACTGTATCAGTTTTATAGTTAACACTCAATCTCTGTTACACAGTCCAGTAAAACTGTATCAGTTTTATAGTTAACACTAAATCTCTGTTACACAGTCCAGTAAAACTGTATCAGTTTTATAGTTAACACTCAATCTCTGTTACACAGTCCAGTAAAACTGTATCAGTTTTAAAGTTCATACTCAATCTCTGTTACACAGTCCAGTAAAACTGTATCAGTTTTATAGTTAACACTCAATCTCTGTTACACAGTCCAGTAAAACTGTATCAGTTTTAAAGTTCATACTCAATCTCTGTTACACAGTCCAGTAAAACTGTATCAGTTTTATAGTTAACACTCAATCTCTGTTACACAGTCCACTAAAACTGTATCAGTTTTAAAGTTCATACTCAATCTCTGTTACACAGTCCAGTAAAACTGTATCAGTTTTATAGTTAACACTCAATCTCTGTTACACAGTACAGTAAAACTGTATCAGTTTTATAGTTAACACTAAATCTCTGTTACACAGTCCAGTAAAACTGTATCAGTTTTATAGTTAACACTCAATCTCTGTTACACAGTCCAGTAAAACTGTATCAGTTTTATAGTTAACACTCAATCTCTGTTACACAGTCCAGTAAAACTGTATCAGTTTTATAGTTAACACTCAATCTCTGTTACACAGTCCAGTAAAACTGTATCAGTTTTAAAGTTCATACTCAATCTCTGTTACACAGTCCAGTAAAACTGTATCAGTTTTATAGTTAACACTCAATCTCTGTTACACAGTCCAGTAAAACTGTATCAGTTTTAAAGTTCATACTCAATCTCTGTTACACAGTCCAGTAAAACTGTATCAGTTTTATAGTTAACACTCAATCTCTGTTACACAGTCCAGTAAAACTGTATCAGTTTTAAAGTTCATACTAAATCTCTGTTACCCAGTTCAGTAAAACTGTATCAGTTTTATAGTTAACACTCAATCTCTGTTACACAGTCCAGTAAAACTGTATCAGTTTTAAAGTTCATACTAAATCTCTGTTACCCAGTTCAGTAAAACTGTATGAGCTTTATAGTTAACACTAAATCTCTGTTACACAGTCCAGTAAAACTGTATCAGTTTTATAGTTAACACTCAATCTCTGTTACCCAGTCCAGTAAAACTGTATCAGTTTTATAGTTAACACTCAATCTCTGTTACACAGTCCAGTAAAACTGTATCAGTTTTAAAGTTCATACTAAATCTCTGTTACCCAGTTCAGTAAAACTGTATGAGCTTTATAGTTAACACTAAATCTCTGTTACACAGTCCAGTAAAACTGTATCAGTTTTATAGTTAACACTCAATCTCTGTTACCCAGTCCAGTAAAACTGTATCAGTTTTATAATTAACACTCAATCTCTGTTACACAGTCCAGTAAAACTGTATCAGTTTTATAGTTAACACTCAATCTCTGTTACACAGTTCAGTAAAACTGTATCAGTTTTATAGTTAACACTCAATCTCTTTCACACAGTCCAGTAAAACTGTATCAGTTTTATAGTTAACACTAAATCTCTGTTACCCAGTCCAGTAAAACTGTATCAGTTTTATAGTTAACACTAAATCTCTGTGATCCAGTCCAGTAAAACTGTATGAGCTTTATAGTTAACACTCAATCTCTGTTACTACTAGCAAAATGCCTTTTCTTCATCAAAGACTGGTTTTCAGATAAATTCCCAGTAAAGGCCAATAAGCCATCTTTTCCTAGTCTGTATCAGGTTTGTTTAATGATGGAAAACATGAAATCTAATTAACCTTAACACTCAGAAAATAGTTTTAATTGTACAAGGGAAGTAACTCTTACATGGAGTTAGGTACCAGAAAGCTATTATTTTCCCATAAACTTTATGAATGGGGACAGAGTCAGGGGTCATAGGATTCTTGTGTAAATTTCATGAAATGAAAAAAGGCTGATCTTCATCACATACACTCAATAATCTCCGTACAAAAACCCACTGACAACCTACTGTAAAATCATTAATATTTGAGGATGCTTATTTTTGCTGTTTTTGTGGGTACTCTTAATCCACAGATTTAAATAACCACAAAATGAAGAAAAGTTTAGAACACATTACGTTAACACTAGTGGATTTTGTGAGTACGGTTCATCCACAAAAGCAATGTCAACGAAAATGTATTTTCGTGGTATATCACCAAATTTAAGCCCTACAAAAATATATATGATTTTAAGGTTTAGACCAACTGAAACCAGGCTAATGATAGAACCAACAATAGACCTTTTGGTGGGTCATTCCTGTCATCTTCAAATATATCTCTGATTCTGAAGAACCTGCCATTCATATATGTTTGAGTATGTAATGTAGAAGGACAGAGAAAATTTAAAGACCCGAGATCAAAACTCAGTGAGATATATATCTTAACACCAATTTTCGCAGTCTTGGTCCTAATCTATGGTATATAGGGCGACATTTACGAAACAAACTATCTGCTTTAGTCACTCCCACTGGACTAAGTGAGAGATGAATCATGTTCATGACTACACACTGCACCACTTGACTATCTTAACATATCACTCAACATCAGCTACACACTTAGATTATTTCTCTGCAACTATTGTAAGGCTCCCTCCCAGTAAAAGAATATTGACCAAATGTAGGTAGTGGGTTTATTTACATGCATCTGTAATAAGAGTCTGCCATCTTGGATAATTGTCCTGCCTTACGTTGACCAAGATACCCTCTATTAACGATGATGTTTGCAATTAATATATAGCCGTTGCATTAATGCTGATGAGGTTATGAGACAATTACCAGAAAATAGAAATGATGTTCAAGTTTATGAACTATGAGACTGCTTATAACTGACGACAAATTACAACAGAATAAATTTTACCCCAACGCAGACATCTAAAACTTAAATTATTAAAAGACTCAATTTACAAAAAGTAATTTAGATATCCATTTTTCATATAACAGAAACATATCCTTCACAATAAGGAGATTTTATCAAGGATTCTACCTTTACCTAAAGTATATTACCAAGTAGGAATTCACAAATTTCCTCACAACTCTTTACCATTGAATATAGTTGAATTGACAATGTTATAAGGTTGCTTTTTCACACGAAACCAGAAAAAATGTCACCGTTTGAAAAAAAAAAAAAAAAACTTACAGTGAAATGAAATCAGAACATCTTCAGAATACATAAGCTATACTTACCAGATGTAAGGAACTTGGAGACACACAGGCTGATGATTTCTATTTAATCAGAGAAAATTTATGAAACTGGATCAAAATCATATTCCTTATTTCAGTAGACATGTCCGATATTCAGAAAACACTCACAAAAGATACCTAAATCCAGATTTTTAAGCACAGAAAAATTTTTCAGTTTTGTTGTTTATTAATCCAGGGCATCAAATTATTCACATCAGGTTATCAATTTTCGTCCTTGAGTAGCCCGTAAGTATCCATTACATGGATAAAATGTACTGCTGCACTGTGATTTAGAGTTAACAATTTTCAAAACCCATAGTATGATAGCAATCAGGGCTAGTAGCAGAAAACTAGTGTTAATAACGTAAATCAATGTAAAGTTTTAACAGATATCATCGGATGTAGTATCTGATTTCTAACAGCTAAATCTGTGATATCCTTCATCTTCAAAACTGACTCTACAACTCGAGGCTAAAATTCTCTTTCTGAGCTGTGAGCTGTACTTAGACTAAAATTCTCTTTCCGAACTGCGAGTTGCTCTACGACTAAAATTATCTTTCCCCAGCTCTGTGAGCAGATCTAATGCAAGATATATATCTCGGATATAAGTCAGTTCAATTTAATTACTAGATGGAAGTAGAGCAAGCCTACAAGCATTCAGCAGCCAGACCCAGCAGGGTACTGTTATATACACATGGTGTGAAACTCTTGCAGAAGGTTATATTAGAGTTAAACTTTCCAGCACTGGTCTGTAGTTAGATTTACCATCCCTGGTGTATATCAATACAACAATGTATCACCCATTAAACTCCAATACTCCACAGATATAAAATTTATATCATCTACTGCCACTTTTCAGCTGAATATGACTGGTAGTGTGATCCAGTTTAAAACCAAGCAAAACAACACTTATTTTTAATCTCATTTTTGTTGCAAATCAACGTTCCCCACAATTTTTCTTTCTAATTTAATTAATCAGCATCCCATAATGCCACTTACTTAGTATATAAAATGCCCAAAATTTGAGAAATCTGAGAGTTACTTTGATCGTTTTGTATATAAATACATTAATTGTCAACAGTGCACTGTACCCAAAGTTGAAAAATACAAGGGAGAATACTGCAGGTTCACAGAACAAGAGGCAAACAGGCCTTAAGGGTCATCTGGCTGTAAAGGCTTAAAATAAATTGCTAAACTACACTACAGCATTAAAAAAAAGAAATTGAATGGTTCATAAAGACATTTTCAGTAAACTTGAAATCATATTCTTTATAATTGCACTTCACAATTGCCATTACTCCAGACATATTCTTGTTAAAAAAAGCTACAGGCCCAACATCAAGACCCTTGACTTTTTGGTTTTGAGAAGAAGTTGCTTAAGCATTTCAACACATTGACCCCTTTGAGCTTGACAGTAGGCCAAAGTGAACAAACTTAGCCGTTCATCCCAGCATGCGACAAGACCAACATCAACACTATGGACCTTTTGGTTGTTAAAAAGTCATTTCAATATATCAACATTTTTTACACCTGAGACCTTGAAAGCAGGTCAAGCTCATTTATATTTTAAAACTTGGTAGCCCTTCATCCCATCACACTACAGGCTCAATATCAACACCCATGGCCTTTTAGTTATTGAGAAGAATTTGTTTAAAGATTTTGACATATTTGACCCCTGTGACCTTAAAAGTATGTCAAGATCATTCATTTTAACAAACTTGGTAGCCCTTCATCCCATCATGCTACAGGCACAATATCAACATCCTGAGCCTTCTGGTTACTGAGTCATTTGAATTAAAGTTTACGTATGGCGGTTGGCATATGACAACGGACTAAACATGATGGCTATAGGTCAATATATTGAAATTTTTCTCAGCATAATTATGTGTCTAAATTAGAAAAAGAATCGATAAGGGTTTGGAAAACAACAACATATATTAAACAATCTACATAATTTTTTCTCTTCAATATTAGTAAGGAAAAAGAAAACAAAAATATGTTTCCTAAGACCAGTCTGATCCTATTTACATTATATAAAAAAAAACCAATATAATCCTGTAAACAGCCCAGGTCATTTTGAGATGGGCAATAGGCTTGTAGCAGTCTGCAGGGTTCATCACTGAATAACATATTTAATCCAGAACATTTACGGTAATGTGTCTTGCTGATATATCAGCATGGACTGTTGTGCCCTGTTTCTCAGCTTCCTGTAAACCAACATTGAAAGGGAGCATTGAACCACCATGTCGGATCTTCACCCATGACTACAAATTTAGGCTAAAGAGATTATCAACTGAGCTATGGCAGCTCCTCCATTAAAAAACAGACTGATTATCTAATTCTAAATACCAGGTACTAACTAGGTTATTTATGTGACGACAGGATCAATTAACATAATACATTACCTATTGAACATCCATGTACAGCAGTCCTTAAAACTGATCGTCCAAATTGAAAATAATTTTATGAAATTCACCAAGCAGACTTGAACTGTTTCACACTTAAGACTTTACCATACAGATATACCAGTTCAATGTTGAATATGTTAGAGTTGTATTGAATAGAGAATAAGTAACTATTAAAACACTGAAGTATTTGACCTAATCTCACATGTATATAACTCTTAATGCCTTCTTAAAATGGCAATACTTTCCTATGTGTTCAACAAACCGTAAACTGTGTATCTTTACTTAGACCTAAAGGGCCTGTATATATATTCTTTATTATGTTTTATTTTGTTATTTTTCTTCTTGTTCTTTATTCAAGATTTAATTATATGACTAAAAGTAATCTTTCACATTTCCAAACATCCTTTTTGTAAAGTCATATCATATATTGAAATTTTCCTTTGGTTAATGTTTCACGAACACAAAAAAAAATTTCTTTTTTTTTTTAATTGTAAAATGAATCACTTTTAATAAGACTTTTTTTTCTGTCCAAAATGCCATGAATCTAGGCCATAGAAATGCTTTATTGATCACAAGCAAGGCCCCAGAAGTGCTTGATTGGATTTTAGATCTCATACTTGGCATTACATATAAAAAGAATGAGTTATGTCTACGTCAAAACTTAAATGGCCTCCTTCCCTGTATAGCCAGTATATAATGTCCTAAAATGAGGCCAAATCAATTTCTTGAGAAATTGGGTTAAGTATTTGGATTGGTTGAAATTTTGCATGGGTATATATAATATATATATTTTCAACAGTTTTCTCAAAATAATATTTATCAGAAAGTTCTGTACATTTATGGAAATTAGTTATTCATGTACATCTCTATATATAGGTAACAGAGGTCATTTTTCATCACAATGCCACCGCTAGGAATCGAACCTGGGACCCCAGGCGTACTAGTCTGACGCTCAACCAATCGAGCTAAAGAGAAGCTCTCTCTAGCAGAGTGGTATATTGTGGCTAGTATTTTACCAGGGTTACATATGCGTCATTTACAAAAAGTAGCCATTTTCAATTCATATGTAGAGTGTGTGTTTTCTATTGAAGTAACAAGTCTGACAAGCTTGCCATTGCAATGATACATATGTTGGAAACATTTCTAAACTGTTCTATATTTTCACAAATTCATGATCAGGTTGACAACTTAGGTTTTGCTATTGCTAACACCCAAATGTCATTTGATTTGCTGATTTTTCAATTCTCAAATGGTATTTTGCAGATGCAATCTGATTGGTAGATCAAGACACTAATTTCTAACGTATACGTAAATGTTATTATTAACTTCTTATTGGTTACTAAACTGTTTCTGATAATAAGCCCGGTCTAACAATGTACAAACAAGCACAAAGAGTCTTCAATTACTCTGATAATTTCTATGAATCCAGAGTGAAGTGTTTATCCTTGTGATAAATAAAGCTTTGTAATATAAATACAGTGACTAGCAGTTCTATTCTAATAAAAAGTATCAGTACAAATTTTATCTCATTTTGGACTTTTCTCAGCTTCTTTTATATTATATCTAATTATAATGATAGCCTAGAAAGCTCAGTCTTTTACAACACTGACGTATGTAACTTCAGGTGAAGATCTTTCTCCGAAATTTAAAAAAAAAAAAAATAGATAGAAATGTATAGCTTACAAATTTAATTCATCTCATGAACAAATTTAACCATGCTGTTTCTATTACACAGTAATAGTACTGCAATTTTCATACTTATCTTTCTCTATCTTTTCCTTGAAGTTTATTTCCAACTTTCCTTGTTGTGTTATACTACGAATGTGGCGAAAAAAAGTAATGTGCTGATATCTTAATCTATGGAGATGAAACTTATTACATAAATAGCTAAGGAGGATAAAGATATATCTGGTTTGTTTTCTATTTCAATCTATTTTTATAGGATTTTCCCAGTCTACCTAGATGTCTGTTTGTTTATGCTGGGAAGTAATATTATGATAGACTGGTGTCCTACAGTCAATGTATATATATATATATATATTTATCATTATGTCTCAGTTGATAATATTATTAACATCAGTGGATGAAGATGATACTGGAGACATTTCTTTTGAACTTTACATTTAACAAGAATTTGATTTACATGAATTTTGGAGTTTTCAATTTTCTCTCGGATGTGAGAAATAGATCAACATTCTAGCGAGGTAATAACTATCAATTTAGGAGAACAGAATCAAATTGAGATTCAATCTATAGAACTCTGATTCTGACGTAAAAGGGAAATTGAAAATAAAATCTGATTAGCAATGGATGCCTAACTAGTCCTCAAGATACAAACCAGCAATGTAAGCTTAATTTTTTCTTCTTTTCTTCTTTCTTTTTTATTTCACAGTGCATGTAGTTAAATACAAAAAATATTTCTTAATTCAAATATTTGGCAAAATTTAAGATGACTGTAAAATCTTTGATGTACAAAACCTGTATATAGAGTTGAAAGTTAACATGTTTCTTTTTTTTTCGAATTTAAGATCATGTTATCAATGCTTTTGACAATAGAAGAATCCAGTAAGGATATGACCTAGATTTAAACTAACTGCGACCTTAATGGGATTTTCACCGATGACATGTAAATCTTAATGCCAATAATTACGACTGATGTGTCACTTTCTGATAATTTCTGCGACAGGACTTTCTAAAATGAAATTTCAAATAGACAAACGCACACAATATACATATCTCTAAATCCAAATACAGCTTGTCAGAAATTGAAATCAAGAATTCATTTCCGTAACTAACGAGAGAAAATGTAAACTTTCGTCAATGAACCTAAACCTATAACCAGTATCAGATACAACAGTTTTAAGCTGCCGCCATTTTCATGTCGATAATTGGAGTCACACTTCCTGTTTAAAACCGCTTTTCAATATTGACTTTCCAATTGTCCATTGGATTGACAATTGAGTCAAAACACATGTTTACCAAACTTTACCTAAAAAAAACGCCCTGGCCCATTACCAGGGGTGGCGGAGGGGACTTGTTTCAGGGTAAATATGCTTAACATTAAAAGGTGATTTTCTAATTAAATTCCTTTCCTTTCTATAATATTTATACAAGTACTATATTTAAATATCACAACTCATTCTAGGATGTCCAAATTTTTTTAAAATTTGCATTAATGTTTCGTCATATTTCTGAGAAACCATACAATAACATACACTCAGACCAATGCTGATAACAAAAGCTCTAGTTTATATAATTAAGAGGTTCCAGGACTGAATCCCTGTAGCAGACTTGTTTCAGAGGATATAAGGAAATTGAAATGATACAACACATGATTGATGTAATAGCATTCTAATAAAAACATAAGGCTAGAAATTTGAAGTAAAAAAAAATTAATATAAGATAAGAACTCTTTCATGTTGGAGGTACATAAATACAGTGCACTTTAACCCCTAAGAATAGTTAACACTTTTGTTCATGAAAACCTTTTACCGAAACTGATCAATGTGTCAAATGCCTATTTACTTTTGATTTTTCATATTATAAATTGTTGATTTGTTTTATCTACTGACTCCGCCAGTAAACAAACAAACACAGAGGATTATCCTCCCTCTTATCGAAGTTGTCATATAGTTTTGGGTACTTCATTTAAAACAAAATTATAGGTTAATCAAATTGACCTCTTTTGTATTTCTTAAAGTTTACATGACATTGTACAATCAATCAAGGAACTACTTCTGTCCTGACACAATATCAACAGATTCATAACAGGATTGTTATAAATTTAACAGGAAATTTTATCTAAGATGACTTTGAGAACAGAAAATAGTTATCCCAATAATACCCTAAAAGCTTATTATGTAAAATCTCAATTGCAGTTATCACCTGATAACATACACAAAATATAAAATCTATCTTTATATTTACAGTTTTTTTCATTAAAGTAGATTTACGTTTTTTTTTCAATTCCAAACTTTACAGCAAAAAAATAAAAACATTTAGTATGCCGATCTAAAAACTACCATCTTTAAACAGCTTATTGTTTAAGTCTTTCACAGTCAAAACAAACAAGTCATTAATATTTCACATCTATTAATATATATCACATGTTAAATGCAAAATTCAAATGTTTGTTATATTGAAATTTCACCAAAGAAAACCTCAAAAATTTGACAAAGATTGACATAAGGACCATATTAGTCAAGTGGACATCATTTCTTAGAGAAAAGTTTTAAAATATGCAAAACTTCAAAGCCAATGTGTAACAAGTTGTCTTTACAAGGAAGTCTTCATTCATGAAATTGTCACCACTACCCTTGGTAGAGAAAGTATACTATCTGGTATAATGATAATTAGAATTAAACAAGAGGCCAAGAGGGCCTGTATCGCTCACCTGTATCTTTATGACCAACATTACTATATCTGTGCATATGTTCTACGTTTAACACATTTGACCCATGTGACCTTGACTATAGGTCAAGGTCATTTCTTTTACTTTCTTGGACTTCATAAAAGGACATACTGGCCAAATATAATGATTCTAGGCTTTTCGATATTTCAGAAGAAATTGTTTAAACGTATAAACACATTTGACTCCTGTGACCTTGAAGATGGGCAAGGTCATTTCTTTTAGCAAACTTTGTAGGACACCATAAGAGGAACATAGTAGCCTAATATAATGATTCTAGGCCTTCTGGTATTTTGAAAGAAGCCGCTTAAAATTTTCTTAACACATTTGACCTCTGTGACGTTGAATATGGGTCAAGGTTATTTTTTTTCGCAAACTTTGTTGAGCTTCTCAAAGGAACTATCCAGCCAAAAATAATGATTCTAGGCCTTTCAGTATTTTGGAAGAAGTTGTTTAAAAGTTTTAACACATTTGACCTCTGTGACCTTGAATATGGGTCAAGGTCATTTCTTTTTGCAAACTTTGTTTGGCGTCATCAAAGGAACCTTCCAGCCAAATATGATAACTCTACGCCTTTTGGTATTTCAGGAGAAGTTGTTTAAATGAAAAGTTGACGGACGCATGACGGACGCATGACGGACGCCGCGCTATGGCATAAGCTCACTTGGCCCTTTGGGCCAGGTGAGTTAATAACTGTAGATATTTTACTGAAATCTCAAAGTTTAATCCTGATATTCTGGAGTTTACATTTATACAGAATTAGAATCATCTTTAACAACAAGTATAAATAGCATTCCATTTTTTTTCACACGATTGAAATTTAACACCTTCAACTTCATTCCAATTTTCACATCTTTGAAAACATATACACCAATAAGCTATACCTGAAAATAATAAGACCATCTATATAAAATCATCTTACTGTAAAATGATATATTTTCATGAGGCTCTATTCTCGTGGTTTTTCAAAAATTACTTTTTCCTTGAGACTTGATTTCTGGGATGGATACAGCTCGATATATCTACCCATCAGAATTTGAACAATTCAAAGACAAATGAATTTATGGATTAAGAACACCAATGAAATCAACAAAAATGAAAAAAAAAATAAATAAACCACAAAAATTAATGATTTCACACTAGTAGAAATATGAACAGAACCTATTCACCTGTTATATGAAGTTATCTGTTGACTGCCTGGGCTTATTACAGAATGCATACATGACCACTGATTTTCACATGTTAAACCTGGACCATAGATTTCACTCATTTGTTACTGGGAAGGAAATCAAATCTGCCCGAAGAATACTCACACAAGGTTAAAAGATTAACAACTTAGTAACATGATATGGCTCTGAGCAGAAAGGAAATCCTAATTTCTCCTTCTTAAAGTTAGCACTTGTATGTTAAAGAAGCTTTATAGGACGATTGATAATCGCCTCAACATATTGATAAGATCATATTAGCCTAAAAGAATAATATCTCTCTGAACACAAATATATGGCTTTTTAGTCACCATACCGATGACCTTTACCTTGAATCATCCATGTAATCTCATAAACATAACCTATAAATACTAAACAGACTTTTGTATGAAGCTCAATTTTTTAAGGTTTTTCTTTATACTTTATGCAAATGAAGGGATGTATTTATTAAGAAAGTTAGGAAGTTAGGAAATGGATCATCATTTTTTTTTTTTTTTTTTTTTTTTTATTATTTATCATGTTTTTAAGATATATCTATTTTGGGGCATTTTAATTCATTCACATAAATAACTGAACGGAGAACTCCTATGACATAATGACATCTGTAATAATGGTGTAAGGTTTGGCCAGCCATTACTGACAAGAATTAGGTTTTCACTCTTCTTGAAATTTCTAGTTTTTTTCCAAATTTTTTCATAGCCTGATGAATATCCAAAATATTTTCACAAAATTTAATTCTAAATAACTTTAAAAGAAATTATAATGAAAAACAAAAAGAAATATGAAACAAAAGTTTCAGTGAAAAAGATAAATGCTCTCCAAAACACACTTTATTGGACAAAAAATTTAACAAAGAGCAATAATTCAGTTATTATGGAGTTGCAGGCCCTGAATTTGGTAAAATGTAAATTTTCTTAGTATGACCAATGTATACAGCAAGTTATAATGCAAGCAAAGCTATACTGATGACACAAAATATTAACAAAGGGCAATAACTCTGTAACTGAGGGGGTCATGAGCCTTGTCATTGCTACACTGCACCTTGTTTTTGTATGACTGATGTATATATCATGCTCCAATATCTCAGATTGTTTAAACACAGGCAAAATAATGCTGCACACACAAAATTTTAACAAAGGGCAATAACTCAGTAATTAAGGATTGCAGACCCTAACATTGGTACACTGCACATTGTCTTCATATGATTAATGTATACAAAACGTTTAATGATCCTTGTTTAATTGTGATTACAGGTATGCTCCAGACAAGAATTTTTTTATCAAATGGCAATTATTCTAAAAATGAGGTATCAAGGGCCCTGAATTTGATACACTGCACATTGTCTTAGCATCATCAATATACACACCAAGATTCATTATCCTAGCTTAAGCTCTGAATATGAAATTTTAACAAAGGGCAGTAACTCCTGTAATTTAGGGTTTGAGGGCAATGAATTTGGTACACTGCACATTGCTTTTGTTTGACCAATGTATCTACCAAGTTTCACTATCTTTCTTCAAATGCAGGCAAATTGTTGTGCTCTAGATACTAAATTATAACAAAGGGCAATAACTCTCTAAATAAGGGGTCAAGGGCCCTGCATTTGGTACACTGAACATTGCCTGAGTATGACCAATATATACACTAAATTTAAGGATCCTTGCTTAACTAAGGGCAAAGTTGTACTCGAGTTGAGTTGTTGCATTTCTTTCATCATCAAAGTTCAAATCAAACTTAATGAAATTAATAAAAATGATATCACATTCCTTACCTTCATAATAATACTATTCATGGAAACAAGAGACACAGAGGGTCTGTATTGCTCACTTGGACATTAATGCAAAAATTTCCCCTGATAAGCCTCACCCCACATATACAGCTTCAAATTCCCTTAGGGTAGGGACAGAGATCAGTTGTTAATCTCTTGATGTCCAGCAAAGCTATTAAGTTATGGGATGGTAATCTCAATGACTTCAAAGATTAAGTCTGTCCTGGGTTGGGACCAGACCCCAGGACAAATTATCAGTTATGATTGTGTTTTATCCCCTGATGCTCAGCAATGCTATAGTTATTCAGTGGGGATCACAACTGTTTCAAAGAACCAAAGATCTAAATGAATTGTAGATAGTGCAAAGCAATTATATAAAAATGAATTTGGGGGTTAGATTTTCCCTGTTGGGCCCCGCCTGTCTGGCCTTAGGTTGGGAGGACAGTTGACAGACTCTGAATGCCGTTCAACAGCAGACATTTCTATAATATTTAAAAAAAAAAAAAAAAACAGACAACAATCTAAGGATTCCATTGTTTAAAACACAAAAAGTTCCTGAAGTAACATGTACACAGAAACATTTAGACAGGTGATACATGTGTTATAGATAATTGGTAAAAATGAGTCTAAATGAGACACCATTAACATTTCAGTGCTTCACAATTAGATTATACAGCTATGTGTATATATTGTTTGTCACACTACCTTTGGGGAAATTCTACAGTTCTAATGTTATTACCAAAATTGCGTTCACCACGCAACAGCACAAACAAAACAGAATAAGGCCAAGCCAAATTTCTTTCTGTTGAACACAAAACATTTTATGGAAAGAAGACAGATTTCACAAACAAATCTTCAGTGAGGTTTGAAGCTTTTTAAATTTTCATAATGTGGCTTTGATATGGGAAATATTCATGATTAAAAAATCATTACATATTTCCAATGTTGTAAGCTGTACAGTGATATATAACAAAGGTCATAATCCATCAGAAGCATGGACCGTTAACAGGCTGGCTGGAATGATTAAAAAAAGCCGACAGATGATAGAATGTTAAATAGACGGATAGACAGACAGACACACAGATAATTGATTAATTTGGCAGGCAGATGATAGAAGGAAAAATGACTGATGATTGGCCATGACAGCTGAAATAGGGTAGTGAATAAGATCAGAAAGCATTTAAAAAAGATGTTTTTCTAAACAAAGAGGTTGACCATGACACAGAAGGTGTTTAGAACTTTTAACGAAGCAAGGTGAGTGGGAATGTCTAAGTGAGGGAATGAAGGACACTGCTGTGTAGATGTAAGGATCATTTAGTACAATTCATTAGTAAGTTTAATCATGAACCTTAAACAAGGAAATGGTCATCAAAAGACTTCAAACACACAAATGTATACCCGCCTCCTAAAGACAGAATTAGCCAATAGAATTACAGAATTCAGTTTATACCCACCTCCTAAAGACAGAATTAGCCAATAGAATTACATAATTCAGTTTATACCCGCCTCCAGAAGACAGAATTAGCCAATAGAATTAGAGAATTTAGCTCGGTAGATATAGTAGTTTTAGTAGTAAGAGATAATAGGGGATATAAGAGGTAGAGGAGAGAAAAGATGAGGGAGAAGAGGTGAGGAGAGAGGAATGGAATGATAAAGATTCTAGATCATGTACCAGGAACTTAATAGAAAATAAAAGGAAAGTGGAACTGAAAACAATAGTGTTACAATTCTTAAATAGTTTTTGACTGTAGATAAGACAGATGGGAATCAATAGGGCGATAGTTGGTTGAATTAGATGACAGACAAATTATTTATACGAGAACAGGTGAGCAGGTGGGTGGGTGGATGGATGGGTGGGTGGATGGACAGATGGATGGACAGATGGAAGTATATACAGACATACAGAAAGACAGCAGTTGGTTAGATTATCAGAAAGATGGATGGAAATTAAATCTAACTGGAAATAAAATTCAAAATCCTGTTTCATGTTTTCAGATGATTGGAGGTGAAATATGAAGAAGTTTACGTTGCTGGTGGCAAATTGGATCTTTTCCGGTAGAACTCTATCACTCTACCGGACAGACAAACATCAGCCACTCTTTTCCGGTAGAACTCTATCACTCTACCGGACAGACAAACATCAGCCACTCTTTTCCGGTAGAACTCTATCACTCTACCGGACAGACAAACATCAGCCACTCTTTTCCGGTAGAACTCTATCACTCTACCGGACAGACAAACATTAGCCACTCTTTTCCGGTAGAACTCTATCACTCTACCGGACAGACAAACATTAGCCACTCTTTTCCGGTAGAACTCTATCACTCTACCGGACAGACAAACATCAGCCACTCTTTTCCGGTAGAACTCTATCACTCTACCGGACAGACAAACATCAGCCACTCTTTTCCGGTAGAACTCTATCACTCTACCGGACAGACAAACATTAGGACAGACAAACATCAGCCACTCTTTTCCGGTAGAACTCTATCACTCTACCGGACAGACAAACATTAGCCACTCTTTTCCGGTAGAACTCTATCACTCTACCGGACAGATAAAACATTAACCACTATTTTCCGATAGAACTCTACCACTCTACTGGACAGACAAATGGTAGCCATTCTTTTCCGGTAGAACTCTATCACTCTACCGGGCAGACAAACAAACATTAGCACTAACAGCTTTCATTCTATCATCACCACATCTCACTCATTCCTTCAGTTTGTAAACAACATCCCACGCCTGAGAAAGCGTGAAACATGGGGACTCTATGAAAATCTATTCTGACTTATTTCCATTTTTAAGCTTATTGAATTAGAAGGATGTCACTTTAGGTAATTTGTTTTGGCTACTGCAGAAAATGGATTATTTTCTCTATCATTCCTGGTATTCAAGAGTATTTGATTTCCGGAACCATCTGTAGAACTGCCGCTAAGTGAATAAACGGATAGAAATAAACAAATACAATTTGACAGGAAATGTTCTGTTTAAGTGTTTCTGATGAATATTTTGCTGAGTACATTACTGTAAGATGGAAAATAAAATTCTCTTTCCGCTTCATTACACTCTTGCAGTTTTTCCTTGTTGTAAATGTGTTGCTTCACACCCACTGATGTGCGATATTTGATACATGAAGGGAGCATTGATATTGCCAAAGAATTGTGTTGTTTAACATGTAGTTCTCCAAAGAACTCTTCAATGCTGCCTATTACGTACAAAAAAGGAAGTAATTTTTTCCATTTTTTCTTTCTTTTTTTGTGTGCTGGGACTCAAATTAGATTACTAACCCCATGCTTTACTGATTACAAGCAGCAAGTAGAATACTGGTAATACACTTTTCTGTCACCTTGGTAACCAAGGTTTGCTTTCCAAACCAAAGTTGAAAACATATGGGGTCCCTCATTTGAGTGTTCACAAATTTTCCAAGGAGAATTTATTAGTTTTAGAATCCGTCAATCAGTTCCAGCCTTGGCAGACAAAACTGAACTGATATATGAATATTTACAAAGTTTTGATTATTTCTAAGTTTGAAGGCTGAACTTTCAATTTAACTGTACCACTTATCTTTCAATTTAACTGGCAACACTGCATGTTGTTGTAAATTTAGCGTATTTGACCCCTGTGACCCTGTGAATGAAAGTCAAGGTCGTTTATTTGAACAAACATGAAAACCCTTTATCCCAGTATGCGACAGGCCTAACATCATGACCCTGGGTTATTGGGCTATAGGGAAGAAGTCATCAAAAGATTTAAATACATTTGACCCCTTTGACCTTGATATATATCATGACCCTGGACCATTTGGTTATTGTGAAGAAGTCACGATGGACAATGCATGAGGCCGGACAAAAGACAATCGCAATAGGTCACTAGAAACTTCATCTAAGGTGACCTGAAAATTAGAATTATTGCCACACGCTGGATTGATGTACAACCTAACTCAAAAAAAGCAGAAATAGAAATACAATATTATACCATTTATGTCGGTAGAAATATCATCAAATATCACAATTCAACATCTCTTACTTAAATAATCATTTATGTGGTTCTATAAAATCATTAATTTTTGCAGGAGGTTTAACTCTCATTCACATCATGGGTACATTTTACCTACAAATCCATACACGTATGTACTGTATAAATTGGAATAAGCAGCTTTATTAAGCGACACCTATCTGTGAAATCACGTGTCCAGCAAAAGGTAATTATTTTCGAAAATATAAAAATTTTGTCTCACAAAAATATTGGATTTTACAATAATCCAGCTTCTAGGGTGTTATATGTATTTCACTTCTTCAGCTTTTTCCATGACAAATAAAAATTTCTACCCCAAAATTCAATACTGAGGCAGACATAAAGCCCACATTTCATCAGAATATAGCTGTAGAAGAGACATAAATATAGTCTCTCTCTTAAAATGTAGCATATCACATGAGACATCAGTTGCCATGGTTATGAAAGGTAACTTGAAGCAAATTGCTATATTTCTAGCCATTGTTGGTGAGCAGATTCTACGTAATTGTTTATAACAGATGGTTTTGAAATACAAAGCTACTTATCATTAGCTTTGCACAGGCTCTCTATGAATTCTCTGATAATACAATGCATGGGCCAAATTTCTGATGAATGCATGCAGTTTATAATAATAAAATATTTGAAAATTTCACAGAGTGTCCCAGAGGGATCTTGGCGCCCACCATTGTATGATATAGTAATATCGATAAACATAGGAAATGTCCATTTCTAGTAAAAGCTGCTGCAAATCAGATAGTCAAAATCCAAGATGTCTATCTTTCAGTTGTTGCGCCTGACCAAGGGAAATGAACACATGAAATCTGTCATAGATCAAACTAGTCTACAAGATATAAAACCGTAGGAGAATCAATCGCAACAAGAACAAGTGTCACCAGTGACTGTTGACACTTGTTCTTGTTGCGATTGATTCTCCTACGGTTTTATATTTAATATTTCGTTAATCGCCCTGCATACCTTTGGTATCCAAGCTCAAGTGAAGCGCCTCACTGAAGAAACCACTTACCTGATACTGTCTACAAGATATAGCAACAACAAATAGTCTCTAAAAATCCAAGATGGTCGCCTATTGGCTATTTCCATATTCTGATCAGATCCAAAACAGATCATGCACAGAAGGGAACCAGGGAAACTAACACACGAAATTTGATAATGATCCATGTAGAGAGTTCTTGAGAAATAGCAATAGGAAAGTACAACTGGCTGTCTGTCAGCCATGCTTTTCTTTTTTAATCAGCCTTGAAAAAACACTATGCACAACTTGGGATCAAAGAGGCTTGAAATTTAAGGACGATCAAATCAGTACTGATTTAGGAATCACAAGAATTGTGTAAGGAAGGTCAGACAAATCTTACAGAACACAGGTAATGATGGCTGGCTAAATATTAATCTATTGTCACAAACAAAGACAATTTTGTTTAATGAAGTAAAACTGACTTACTGCAGGAAAATGAAATATGATTTGTTTGTAATTCTACTGAATAGCAATATATATGGGTGGGCTTATTACTATTCATGGGCCTTTATATAACAGATTGATTTTATTTCTAATCGCATGGTGAAGATAGTCGGGTAGCACATTGGTAACACTTAAATACACCTAGCTGTCTGGGGTTCAATACTCAAACAGTTATGAAAAGGTAGGCAGTTACCTGTTATCCACATGGTACTGTGGTTTACCCCCGGAGTAAGATCCCTCACTCATTTATACCTAGGCCAACAAAACTAAAATAACTGGTTTCAAATTTTTGGTAAAAAAAGAAAATAAGAATTCAAATTAAATCTTAATCCCGTGATAAGTGTTGTTCACTTTATTGGCAGCAGTATCAAAATACATATCAGTTATGATGTCGTGAAAGAAGACTGAACACAAAGAAAACATTCTAAAATCACACAGAAAATACTTCTTTACCTTTCAAAATATCTTCTCAGCTTTTCCACAGACACAGAATTCTTTGATAAACCATCTCTACCACCCCTATCAGTCACTAATGAAATCCTCCAATCTTCCATTTGGGTCATGTTTTCAGTTTCTTCTTTAAAATGGTTTGAACAAAATAAACGATGTTCTACCAAATTGAAGATGAAAGTTGTGATATCATCACTTTTTGTAAAAAGGAGATTTTTTTCCTGTTTGGAATGTCACACATTTTGTCTCACAATATAGCCATATCCAATGAATCTGGTGACACGAAAAATAAAAAAAAAGTAATCTGAAATTTATATTAACTCAAAAACCATTAGTACGCTATGTTAAAAACTCTTTGTAGTAAATAGTATTTCTTACTGCACCAAAGCTCACACTCAAAGCTAATAT
This sequence comes from Ylistrum balloti, assembly GCF_031769215.1. Classification (NCBI taxonomy): domain Eukaryota; kingdom Metazoa; phylum Mollusca; class Bivalvia; order Pectinida; family Pectinidae; genus Ylistrum; species Ylistrum balloti. The sequence goes on along the minus strand of NW_026781940.1, from coordinate 428,542 downwards.
CCCTTCGTCAATCCCTTTAAACAGTAACTTTATTATCCCATCTAAATACTTTTTTCTTGACAGACACATATTCCATCAACGTTAAAAAAATTCCACACAAGTTGTTCAAAGAAGATAGCATTAATGATTTCCTTGTAAATTATCACAATGATACACTCCAAGATAATTTTGTTTTTCACATTCACTTCATATCTCTAACGTGATGCACTAGGTACATATATATTATATATATAAGTGACTCAAATTCCTTTTCACACTATATTCAACTTCAGATATAACTTAAGTGTGGCACTTATCACAGCAGTACAAGGTACATCCTAAAGGACAATATTTGGGTTGTCAAAGCTGATCGGAAATGATATATTTCCTTACAGACATGTGCGTTGATAAAATTCATACACAGTGACAGGCCCTCCAATACTTATTAACGCTCGTCATTAGAAAACAAGGAAAGCAAATAAAATGAAAATGCTAGAACATGAAAGCAAGAAAATATGCAAATATGAATTCTGAAGCTAATGCAACAAGCAACAGATCTCAATTTTGCAGATAAAAAATTAAATGAGACACAATATGTTTCCATCTCCTTTGTTAATTCTATATTAGCACTGACCAACAAAATTCCTGTTTTCACAAAACCAGTTCACCTTGTGTTAATTTTGTGTTTGCTACAGAATTTGATATTGAAATATAATGGTTTAATTAAAAAAATTATGAAATTACGTTTTCCAGTAAATTAAAATCATCCATTTAACCATATTTGGTCATAAACCTTATCTAACATTTCCTAAGACTTTATTATTGCATACACATGATTGATCAAACAGGTATGTACATTTGAGAGAATTTCAAGCAATATCTTATTACAGTTAATATCCAAGAATAAGCCAATGTCTGATAATAAGCCCATGTCTGATAATAAGCCCACAAAAATAACATGTTTAAGTTCAGTAGAAATGTTAACAATTGCTATTTTATTGACCTGTAACAAGCCTAGCCCTTGTGAGCTGGTCCTATTTACCTATTGATGGTTAGATATGTGGTATTACATAATTCACTGAATTTAATATGCCTTGTGGGGGGAGGGGGGGGGGGCAAACACACTTACTTCTTACTCTTGTTAAAGAAGTGGGTGTACACAAGAAGAATAGAATAGCATTTGATGATGTGAGCAGGACCCTATGGAAAAATATAGCAAGAATCCATATTCCTCAATATTCTTATGCTAAAAAGATTTTTCTTACAAAAACCTCACTATTTACTTTCTGAAGATAGCACATGAAGACCCAAAAGTATTCTATCTTATGTTTGTGGTACAACTTATGTAGAAAAAACAAATTCAGAAAAATAATCGATTTTTCCTTTATTTATAAATATATTTTCATATAATTCTTACCATTGTAAATTGTTTTTTCATACTAATGAGGGTGGAAAATAACGCATTAAAAGATGTTTTGTTAATGTAACAAGACAGAAAGAAAAAAACATGTTGTCATTGCCATGCAACTGAAATTAAAATGTGAAGCCCTCGGGCCTGAAAGGTTCGACCATCATATGCTGACAGCAATTCATTTGCTAGACCAGACTTAACAAGTTCTCGGGATTGATGTTTGTTTTTGGCACATCATGGATACTGAGAATTACCGGTAAGCTTTTAATATGTTTCTGTATTAATCTCGAAAAAGGTCAAAACTGCAGATTTTGAATTTCTTGCGGCTGATTTTGATTAAAGCTTATTCCAAACCTTCACCAGACCCTGTCAACAGAACTGCGCAAAACAAACCTAACCCTGTACGATTGCCAAACAATTCTAACACAGAAAATTACCAGGGAATACGAAAATTAGAAAAGCCTGTTGCAATATATTGGTAATGTTTCCAATGAATCAAACTTAAATTGGACCTGTGACATGTACAAGTATCAGCTTAATATATTTACATTAATATCAAACTGACGCTTGTGACAAAACACTTCATTTAAAACCGGCCATTTCCAAACTGATTGATGTGTTCAGACTGCACTGACTTTGTGACGCTCAAATGCGTAATTGACATCAAAACGACATGAAAGTATGAACATCTGTTTTTCAGTCACCAATTACAAGAGTTAAGGTGACCCAGAAAAACAATATTGACATCTTTTTTTTAATCGATTCTTTAAGTTCTCCCATAAAAAATGCTATTTTTTCCAATAATCTCTTTTTACTGCTGCAGTATTCTTTCATAACATTCTGGTCTACTTTTCTGGTTTGGTAAATATCTTGACTTTAAAAGATTCTATAAATACAAAATGAGTAACAAAACATTGAAAGAATTTGTTTTATTTTTCAATATCGTAATAAAAATTAGTTTTTAATCCAATCAACTGACAAGATTTGAACTTTTAAACATAAAGAATGAAAAAAAAAAATGCATTTCCTTCTGTCAATCAAGGAACAAAATGGTTGAAGCATTTCTGGGATAATCTTCATGTATGAATGAGTCTCTTGGAAACTGTTTGTTTGTTGCGATGAACAGCATTGTTTAGGAGAAACTAGAATAATTTTGTTGATTTCATTGCCTCCGTCAACTGTCAAGGTCATTTTCAAGTTGAGTCTAAGCTGACAGCATAATTGTAACTTCACTGAACAAAATATGGGAGGCTTGAAAAATGCTTTTCATAGCAATTAGGGTAAATAGCCCTGCCCCAAGGACACAACCATATCAGCACAGATCGGTCAGTTTCTCAGCAAACTGCCAGCTGCCATTGGAAGGGAGCACTGAACCGATAATGCCTTGGATTTTTAGCTGCTGAGGTTTAGATGGCCAACCCTCTACCGACTATGGAGTGTCATGGCCCAGGTCAATTATGATTCAACCTTTGGGCATTTTTATAAAAAGATCTTAATTCAAAATAAAGACTATTAAAAATGAATTAAAACTATAGTATAACTATATATTATGAGCTATAACAGATCTGTTAGTAAATATGTGTTCAAGAGGAAGAACAATAGGCCGGGTTGGGGTGGTGGCCTCTTATCCAAGGTGGTCTCTTTATACAGTACTGAAACTATTTTGAGGGAAAGATTAAAATGCAGGTCTTATGCATTCTGATTATTATCAGTCAGGTCAACTGTGCGGGTTTGATTTTATACTGTTTGCTGTAAGGGAAACAAACATTCACCCCCAAAAATTTTTAAACTCACTCTCCCCCTCCCCCAATGAAACTGTCCATCTTTGCCTTCATGTGCACAATTAGATTCACCACTGGTAACACAAAACTTCTACTACTGTCCTGTTGACCATAGTGATATTTGTAAAAAAAAATACTTATTAAGAGTATAATCAAAGAAAGATTAAATTACCTTTCAATAGATATGTACTGGTATCTGTTGTTTAAATTCATAATGTTGCTTTCCCTGTCACTTCAGTGATGTACATTGCATACAGTTGCTCCACGTTAACATAACATATGGCTTCAGATCCTCATGGACGTAAACAAATATTAGCCAAAGTCAAATGGCTGAACATTGTTAGTTGGTTATATGTAAATAAGGCTGAATAAAAATTCTTCTTCCTCGTTAAACTCAAAAATATGTCCTTCCTCAAGCAGGAAAACTTCCCTTCACAAAACCAATAATACCGACAAAATCTGAAAATATATACTTCCCGACTACAAAAATCACTTTATGGCTTGATTAAATTTCTCTTAACGAATCATTTATTTCCATGAAATATACACATACCCTATTCCATCAAATAATGATTGCAATTCAAAGAAACTGGTGAAATGCAGGAAAATGTTGCACCAACTTTCCCGTTTTTTTTTCTGAAACTATCCCAAAGAATGAAAGTTACAGAATTCCAGTTATGTGTAGGAAAAAATCAACTACAGATGTTCTCACATTAGATAATACACCACATCCAAGTTTATTTCTATACACTAAAGCCATCAAAATGTTCGTACTCTTCTTGAGCAAAACTTATCCCAAAAATCTGGCAAGTGAATCACATGAGACTTTTGTAACACAGTATTTTGGCATTGAGTTAAATTTTTGTAGTTGAAATTTTATGGTCAACAGTTGACCCCATAACAGCCGTTGTTTTAATCTGTTATATATCAATTAATGAAATTAAAACAATATTAAGTCAACACTGGTTATGGATGGAAGCAGCTGTCAATTTGATTCATCTAGTCAACTTGAATAACACAAACAAGTATTCATTTTTTTTCATACACATTGTGAAATGAAATTCAATTTGAAATTATAATTTTAAATCAAACTCAAAAACACATTTTTTTTGCTTTAAATTCAATTTTCTTTCTTTGGATGATCAGGTTTTCATATCTTGGTCAAGATTTTATGAAGCTGACAATACTTGTAAAGTAGGAAGTCTGGTTCCTCTTACAACACTTTCCAGAATACTGACCCTGATCAGCACGCCTTCGCCATGTAATGCTTTGTCAGCTTAATCCATCACTAACAGAATTATTTTGGAAATCAATATCTTATATTCAATTTTCTTTTCTTTGTATTTTCAGAATCCTGGTTTGTAAGAGTGAAGATTTTACCATTGTTAATATGTTTTTATATACAAACATCAATACTTTTTGAAAACATAATTTATCAAAATCATACATCTGCATTGTTTTAAGCTTCTTATCCGTTTCATAGAAATCATGTTTGTTTCTCTGGTAGTGCCTTTCTCATCAGGGGATGTAATTTATTAATAAGCATGATACAGAAACCCCATCCTTTCCAAAAGCCCAAAACTCATAAGCGTGGGATTATTTACGAGGGACAATTTACAAAAAAAAACAAAAAATACAGTACATCAAAATCTATATCTAGCAAAAAACAAATTATGATTTCACGAGGATGTTTACGAAATATATACAAGAGTGCAAATTGTCCTTGACCTCTGACCTGACCTTAGACCTCAATGACACTTTGGCCTTGTTTACCACCACATTGGAGCATGCTGTCTTACAGCAGAAACAAGGAAAGGAAATGTTCTGAATAATTTAAAGGCTGCGAACAGAATGATATTGAATAAAGAAGGCTGTAGAAGAGATAGATGTATTATGTACCTAGTACTAGCCTATCCTTCTATCACTGTCACGTACAGTGGGGTGAACACAACTGACCATACTGACAGAAGTACAATGCAACTGTTGATTGACTACTTGATTTGTATAACACTGACCGATCTTTTAAGAGAGAGCTAAATGGTAAAAAGACATTTTTCCGCTCACATTTTCAATACTGATCTATGTTTCATATCTAATTTGTACAAAAGAACATTTAGAGTTCATTACTTCGTCTAAATCTGAAGATCAGTAGAAAGCAAAAAAAATCTACAAATCTAACAGTGGATAATGTAGAAAAAATAATTAAAAAACTAAAATCCAACAGGGTGCAATGAAAAGACAACTGATTAATTTTCATCTACCCTGTTCCCAAAAGAACAAATACTCTACCATGTTCCCAATGGATATTTGAACACAACTGGTACCAAAAACAGTTTTTTATTCAAAGACAATTTTATATGAACCTTATCTAAAGTACATGTCATGAATATTCTAATTAAATATTGATTGAAACAAGAAAATAAATTGAAATGAGGGTTGCGGTAAAACTAATTAAACTTAGACACTTTTTTTTTCCCATAGCAATGTTTAAGCCTGCAAATACAATTAGCTCCAGCACACTGTTTGCAGAAGCTGAATTCAATTCTTCACAATTTAGGTTAATTTTCACACATGGGATTAAAAACCATTGTATAAAAGGAATACATCAGTTTAAAGATGTGACTTGTTGTCAACATAATCCTTTAAATAAAAGAGTATGTGTAGATAATTTCAATCTAGAGGAATTTTCAGTAAACATATCATGGAAATTTCAAATTAGTCCTTTTACAGCAACCCTCATTATTTTTCCCCAAATAGTTTTTAAAAATTTAAAACAAGGGAGATTACTTTTCACAGGAAGTTATTAGGACTTTAGGTTAATTTCTGGAGACTTTGATGCAAACGATTCCGATATTTGAACCACAATTCAGAGTTTCAATCACTGCACTGAGAAATGAAAAAATGTTAAAAGAATTTAATCTTTAAATTAGCAAAAATTTAAGAATTTAGAAAACCTAGATAATGCAAAGCATGACAATATCGCATGTGCCCCGCTGTTTAAAAGAAAGATACACAATCATATATATATATATTTAATATAACAACAAGTTTAATTTCTATTTGGTAATTGTTCCATACAAAGTATTGAAATGGAGAACTTCTACTAGTACTAGCTTGATGGCTGTACAAAGTTTTGAGTATCGGATAATTCCTTTGGATGGTTTAAGAGAACTAGCCTGAAAAAACTGAACTTTGCGATTTGGCCTATCTGTTTCCATGGTAACAGAAAAAGTATTTATATTGAGAACTTTCCCATAACAAAAGATACTACTATCTCAATAAATGCTAAAAGTTTCGAATAATTATATTGAACGGTTTCAGAGCACTGGTCCAGAAAAACTGTAATTTGTGATGAGGGTTAACTGTTTCCATGAAAAAAAACCCAACTAAATGGGGCACTAACCTAATATTTACAGACAGTTTTGCCGTGTTGAGTGGAATGGTTTCGAAGTTGTAGCCCAGAAAAGGAAATTAACACTAATTTTGTTTTTTTTTACCATGTTTCCATGGTAACAGAAAAAATGTAAAAAAAATGAAATGTCATCAATAGCAAAAGGCACAACTAGGGCACTAACTTAATATGTACAGCAAGGTTTGTGAAGTTGAGCTAAACAGTGTTTTAATATGTTTCCATGGTAACAGAAAGATATAAAAAATGAAATGTTATCAATAGCAAAAGGCACAACTAGGGCACTAACTTAATATGTACAGCAAGGTTTGTGAAGTTGAGCTAAACAGTGTTTTAATATGTTTCCATGGTAACAGAAAATATAAAAAATGCAATGTTATCAATAGCAAAAGGTACAACTAGGGCTCAACTAGGGCACTTACTTAATATGTACAGCAAGGTTTGTGAAGATGAGCTAAACAGTGTTTTAATATGTTTCCATGGTAACAGAAAATATAAAAAATGCAATGTTATCAATAGCAAAAGGTACAACTAGGGCTCAACTAGGGCACTTACTTAATATGTACAGCAAGGTTTGTGAAGATGAGCTAAACAGTGTTTTAATATGTTTCCATGGTAACAGAAAGATTTAAAAAATGCAATGTTATCAATAGCAAAAGGCACAACTAGGGCACTAACTTAATATGTACAGCAAGGTTTGTGAAGTTGAGCTAAACAGTGTTTTAATATGTTTCCATGGTAACAGAAAATATAAAAAATGCAATGTTATCAATAGCAAAAGGTACAACTAGGGCTCAACTAGGGCACTTACTTAATATGTACAGCAAGGTTTGTGAAGATGAGCTAAACAGTGTTTTAATATGTTTCCATGGTAACAGAAAGATATAAAAAATGCAATGTTATCAATAGCAAAAGGCACAACTAGGGCACTAACTTAATATGTACAGCAAGGTTTGTGAAGTTGAGCTAAACAGTGTTTTAATATGTTTCCATGGTAACAGAAAATATAAAAAATGCAATGTTATCAATAGCAAAAGGTACAACTAGGGCTCAACTAGGGCACTTACTTAATATGTTTAGCAAGGTTTGTGAAGATGAGCTGAACGCTTTTTGAACATGTTTCCATGGAAGCAGAAAAAATATATAAAAATGAAATGCCATCAATAGCGAAAGGCACAACTGGGGCACTAACTTAATATCTACTGCAATGTTTGTGAAGTTGAACTGAACAGTTTTGAAGCTTTAGCCTGGAGAACCTTTTTATACAAACTGACAGAAGGATGGAAGCATACATTCACACATGCACCGAATCCAAATTAATATCCCCTGCCAACACATTTCGTGGGGGATAGTAAAGATCAGAGCATTTCTTATTTTTGTTTTTCAATTCTGCCTTTTTTAATGTAAGTTATCACGGTTGCAGATTTAAATCTCATCAATACACTGCAAGATTTCTTAGGCATATGATTTCGTAAAATGATGGAAAAGAGTCTGAAAGAAGAAAAACAAGAGGCCTAGCCGCCTTGAGGATCATCTGAGATAAGTAATATTGAATATAAAGGTTAAAAATTAGTTATCAAGTGTCATGAAACAGAAATTGTGACACTTAATATAGACAGTGTCAATACATGCATACCATTAAAACAGTCATCCTATACTGATAATTCTTCAGAAGTTATTTCCAGTGGAAAATAAGCAATGATATGCTCAAAAATGCAATATTCCTATGAAAATTACTGTAAAGTCTAAAACAAATTCCCTACCCAGGAAGAAAATGACTCATTTTGGTAATTAAAGCATCTTGAGATGCTTCCAGTCATACAAAGTATTTGATTCTACCATATCTGGGTGCTGAGAAGAAGATTTTTGAAATTGAAGTCAATGAAACCCCTTTTAGCCCCATCCATCAGCATATGGAGGTCAGCCAGAATCAATATGGGGATACAATCAAGCCTTCATCCTTCACTCATAATTCTAACCAAGTTTGAAACATTTCCAATGAAAATTAAACAAATAATGCTAAAAAATCTAGTTTTACTATATAAACTATAATAAACTTTACCCCCTCCCTTCTGGGAATGTGCACAATTTTGGTAAAGAGTACTTGATTCTACTATATCTTGGCGTTAAGAAGAAGATTTTTGAAATACGAGTCAATTTGACTCCTTTTGGCCCAACCCTTCAGGTCCCTGTTTCACAATTTTGATTCATCTTAGACCAGGGAAGGTTTCTGTAAAATTTCATTGAAATTGGATCAGGGGTTTATGAGAAGAAGTCGAAAATGTTAAATTGTTTACGGACCTACGACTTACAACACATGGCGCCGGATGAAGGTGATTGAAAAAAAATCCAAACTGAACCAAAAGAAACACTGGAATGATAGTCATTTTGTCGTCTTCCTTAATTCTCCATTACCAAGTTATCATTAGTTTAAATATCCATTCATATAAACTTTTGTTGCTAAAATCTGGTACATATGAGAAAGATATGATAGAATTGAGATCAATAAATATCACCAAGCAGTACAATTTGATAGCAGCCAACATACTTCAATTGTCCAAATGATATGTTTAAAATCGCCTCCATTTCAAAAGAATTCTTAATTACGTTATTGGCAATGAGCCAACGCCAGTTAATAATTAGCCAACCCATATTTATTGAAGTTTCAAACAGAAATACATGTAAATGTTATACCAATGTCTGAAATAAGCCCACCTCCATTCTTTGAGTCAGATGTTATCATTGCCCCCTGGGCTTATTGACAGATAAATACGGCATTCAGCACAGGCAGTTGTAAACATAAAACCTCTGGTGTTATGGGATATTTAGTTGCCATCTCTTCCAGCTTTATTTCACAGCAGCAGCACTGTAAAAAAATCCTTGCATGGTTTTGCTACAACAACAACGTTGATTTCCTTATTACGAACATGTAAAATGAATTATAGTAATTGCACCAGTACTGTTTTATAATAGTATGGCATAGGGACGTAGCAGAAAATCAATTCCTGCAGGACAAAGTGCTTATAGAACATTATGCCTTTGAAGCAGAGTACAGATTTAATAGCCATTTGATTGTAACATTTCCCCGACAATTCACTGATGTTGGCACACAGAAATGTAACCTACGGGAGAACTTTGGTTTCATTACAGTATACATAATATCTAGACTCAGCTGTTTCCCAAAGAATTGGTTCAAACTAAACGTTCAACAACATCTGACATAAGGAAATCAGTTTCTGATGAAATCCATGCTGATAGATTGTGCTTATAACAGATACATTCACATCCCAACACTTACGACAGCGACAAATAACCAGTTTCAAAATCACAGATTACAAATATCTGAAATAATAGTTGAAAGTGAGCCATTTAGCTTTACAATGCTTTCTATGTAAATGCCATTTAATATCTATGGACATTTAAACACATACTCTCTATGTATGCCAGGTGAGATTTTGTAAATGCGTGCGTTTTTTGGAACCTTAAGGGAATGTTGGTGTAAGCCTCCTCAAAACAGTGTGGAACTGAAGCCAATTATAGAGCTATTGCACTGAAGTATACTGCCTAAGGCATCAATTCAAATTATTCTGACAATAGGTTTACTGTCAAAGGCATCTGTTCATATTTTATTAATAATAGGTTCACTGTCGAAGGCATCTGTTCATATTATATTAACAATAGGTTCACTGTCGAAGGCATCTGTTCATACTATATTAACAATAGGTTCACTGTCGAAGGCATCTGTTCATATTATATTAACAATAGGTTCACTGTCGAAGGCATCTGTTCATACTATATTAACAATAGGTTCACTGTCGAAGGCATCTGTTCATACTATATTAACAATAGGTTCACTGTCGAAGGCATCTGTTCATACTATATTAACAATAGGTTCACTGTCGAAGGCATCTGTTCATACTATATTAACAATAGGTTCACTGTCGAAGGCATCTGTTCATACTATATTAACAATAGGTTCACTGTCGAAGGCATCTGTTCATATTATATTAACAAAAGGTTCACTGTCGAAGGCATCTGTTCATATTTTATTAACAATAGGTTCACTGTCGAAGGCATTTGTTCATATTATATTAACAATAGGTTAACTGTCAAAGGTATCTGTTCATATTATATTAACAATAGGTTCACTGTCGAAGGCATTTGTTCATATTATATTGACAATAGGTTAACGGTAAGTAAATCAATTTAAAACTAGAAATTGTTAACAATTTTGCGGTCTTTTCACTTCTTTGGCGACAAGTTGACCGGAAGTTGACATTTATCCTGATAACAATATATGAGAAAGATTCCTTGTTTGTTAATCTCTACAACATATCCAAAGATGAACTTTGTATCTTGAAACGTTAAGGAGATATAACTAAATAATAACGAAGAAATACACTTTTTAAAGGTTCACTGGTACCCTATTTTGTATATTTGAACTTTGACCCCTTTCGGAAACCACAAGTTGACATTTTGAGGGAAGTTTCTCTGATGACAATCACTAGGAAGTCTCAACAGAAGGTTTATAATTAATTTTCATCATTGTATGCCTTCTAGAAATTGAGAAACTGTCATTTAACGATTTTTAGTTGACATCTGTGACCTTGAAAGTGGGTCAAGGTCATTTATATTATCAAACTTTGTTGCCAGTTACATTTGCTTCTTATATGTGAAATATCAAGCCTCTAGGCCTTCCAGAACGTGAGAAGAAGTTTTTCAAAGATTGGTACCCTAAATAGCTCTTTCCAAATTTGTGCCCTACCGAAAACCGGAAGTTGAACCTTTTGGGAAGTTTTTCTTATGACAATCAATAGGAAATGTCCACAGAAGGTTTATATTCAATTTTCATCATTGTGTGCGTTCTAGAAAGTGAGAAACTGTCATTTAACGATTCTTAGTTAATTGACCTCTGTGACCTTGAAAGTGGGTCAAGGTCATTTATATTATCAAACTTTGTTGCCACTTACATATGCTTCATATATGTGAAATATAGAGCCTCTAGGCCATTCAGAACTTGAGAAGAAGTTACTCAAAGATTGGTACCCTTAATAGCACTTTTCAACTTTGACCCCCTACCGTAAACTGGAAGTTGAATTTTGAGGTACGTTTCTCTTATATCAATTGACAGGAAATGTCCACAGAATATTTATTTCCAAAGTTAAAGACTTTGGGCAGCTTAACAATGGAGAAATTACCATTTAACGGTTTTTACATAATTGACCCCTGTGACCTAGAAAGTGGGTCAAGGTCATTTATATTAACAAACTTGATAGATAATTAAACAGACATCTTACACATGAAATATCAAGACTCAAGGCTTTGCAGAACTTGAGAAGACGTTTGTCAAAATTTGTAACTGAAAATAACACTTTTGAACTTTGACCCCTACCGAAAACCGGAAGTTGACCTTTCATCCCAGTTTTTTTCTTGTGGAAAGTGTTTTCTTTTTAATTTACATAATATAATGAAAACTGAGGTCACTAGCTTAAACAGTGTTTGAGTTACGGCATTTTAGGTAAAATCGGAAATGACGACATGGCGGCCATTTTGTTTTTCCGATGAATTTGTAAATGTCACTAATTGGTAGAAGACATCTGGGGAAATCTTTTCAGTAACAATTTGATAAAATATAGCCCATCAATATTGATATAGAATGAGTTTTTCCTATTTGTCGGCATTTTCAAAAGATCAAAGAAAATTTTCAAAATGGCGTACAGCAGAAATGGTAAACGTTTCAGAAGAACTGAAAACACTAAGTTCATCGGAAGGACGTTCTGCATTGATCTGTAGAAGAAAATTTCAAGAAAATTCAAAATTGAAAAAAAAAAAAAAAATTGTTAAATTTTGAAAACTTTACACCGCAGCGAGCTTTTTTATTTGACATATTTTGTATTAATATGGCATGAGAAAAAGTTAGATATGAAAATTCACTACAAGTAATATTATTGCACAAACTCTGTAGAATCAATAGTTTTCGAGATATTGCCGTTTTTTAAGTTTTTAACTTATGACATCATAGCAGCCATATTGGATTTTTGACCTACTTAAAAAATCGGCATCGACAACTTTATATAGGTATCTACAAACAGGTGAATAGACTGTATGTCTAACTTTTACAATTTAAAAGATTACGAACCCACAATATTGGAAGAATAATAATAAGAATAAGAAACAGAACAAAAACAATAGAGCTTTTCACCAGTTGGTGAAAAGCCCTAAATCTATCAAAGGGATCATGAGATATTTTGAAGATCTTTGAATTTTTATATTCCACAGAAATCTGCCCTCCAAATAATGATAGGATAGTGGATTTACTCAGCACAAAAATCATTTTAAGTATACACGATACGTGGTTCATTAGACAACAAAATATTACACACCCTCCAAAGACTTGAAAAAGAAATTGTCACCTGTTGTACAGAGTTGGTGACATGACTGATTGTTATTTTGAAAGAGCCTGAGAATTTTCAGTAAACAAGTTATAGTTATATAGATCTTATTTCCGCAAAAATAAACACCTACTGTGAACAGTATTGAAAAATCAGACGATGTGATTGAGTTCACAGTAGCATAATGCAACACCACAACAATTTCGATAGAACTGTATATAATTTTCATCAATTTCAAGCCAGACAACAAACCAAGAATATGTGTTTTGGGAAGTTAATGATATATGAGTGACCATAAGGTCTAGACTGTTTAATGGCAAAACTTGAATATCAACGCGAGGCATTGTTGAAAGCTGTGAGCCCCATAAATCTTTCCGTTTAAAGAGTGAACCCCAATTTTCACAAAATGCTTTTAACATATATTTAGTGGTTGATTAAAGTGAAACTGAAAATGTCAAAAAAAAATTACACTTACTGGACGGCAGACATAATTAAAAATAAAACACAAAAAAGCAATATATTTAGAAAGTGGGTTGAGGTCGTTATCTGAACAAACTTATGTAATCTCCTCCAAGCATCTTACAGGCCCAATATCAGCACTCATGGACTTTTGCTTGTTGAGAAGAAGTCGTTTGAAATTTTAACAAAAGAATTTGTGACCTTGCAAGTGTTTACAAAAAACTTAGTTTCTAATTTTGCTAGGGCAGTAATCTTATCTTTAACTCTTTGAACCAGATAAAGTTATTTAAAGATTTTGACATATTTGTCACTTTCAAAGTTGTTCAAGGTCATTCATTTAATAAACTTGGTAACCTTTTTGCCAGCATGCTAACACTTCCAATATCGCACTCATAGACTTTTGCTTATTGAGATGAAGTCCTTTGTATATTTCAATATTATTTATTGTTACCTGAAAGTGGGCCAAGGTCATTCATTGTGTACAAACTTTGTAGGGCTCCATGCCAGCATGCTAAAGTGTAAAACACATTCTAGTATTTGAGAAGAAGTTATTTAAAGATTCTGACATATGTTCAGGCCAAAATGTGACCTTGAAAGTTGTTCAATCCATTCATTTAAACAAACTTGATAGCCCTTCATCCCAGCATGCCACAGGCACAATATCAGCAATCTGAGCCTTTTACCTTATTCAAGAAGTTGTTTAAAGATTTTAACATATTTGACCCCTGTGACTTTTAAAGTGGGTCAAGGTCATTCATTTGAACAAACTTGGTAGTCCTTCATCCCAGCATGTCACAGGCCCAATATCTACACTCTGAGCCTTTTGGTTAATGAGAAGAAGTTGTTTAAAGATTTTAACATATTTTTTCCCTGTGACCTTGAAAGTGGGTTGAGGTTATTCATTTGAATAAACTTGTAGCCTTTGCTCCCAGCATGCTACAGACCCAATATCGGCACTCATAGACTTTTGCTTATTGAGATGAAGTCCTTTGTATATTTTAACATATTTGACCCCTGTGACCTTGAAAGTGGGCCAAGGTCATTCATTTGAACAAACTTTGTAGGGCTCCAATCAAAATTTCCAAATATTAGCCCCCTAGGCCTTCTAGTATTTTTAGAAGAAGTTATTTAAAGATTTTGACATATTTGACAAAACCTTGAAAGTTGTTCAAGTGTGTTATTCATTTAAATAAACTTGGTAGCCTTTATCCCAGCATGCTACAGACCCAATATCAGCACTCATAGACTTTTGCTTATTGAGAAGAAGTTGTTTAAAGATTTTAACATATTTGAGAATTTTCCCTGTGACCTTTAAAGTGGGTCAAGGTCATTCATTTACAACAAAAAGTCCTTCATCCCAGCATGTCACAGGCCCAATATCTACACTCTGAGCCTTTTGGTTAATGAGAAGAAGTTGTTTAAAGATTTTAACATATAAACCCCTGTGACCTTTAAAGTGGGTCAAGGTCATTCATTTGAACAAACTTGGTAGAGCTCCATGCCAGTATCCTCTGTGCCAAGTATTAGCTTTTAAAATTTGAGAAGAAGTGCGTTTGAATGAAAAGTTTACGGACGGCACACGGCGGACGGCGCACGGCGGACGACGACGGACGAAGCATGATGACTATAGGTCATCGGACCCTTCGGGTCAGATGACCTAAAAATAAAACACAAACAAAGGCAGATATATTTGACAATCTGTATCATTATCTGACACTTATGAAATGTCTAAAGTATTCATTGGAGTTCCATGGAATTCATTGGTATTAGAGTGTAACAGAAATTTGAACAAAAGAATTTTAACAGCAATGTTTACAAAAATTAGTTTCTAATTTTGCAGGGCAGTAATCTTATCTTTAACTCTGACTTGGAACCAGCATAAATCGCAATTAAGGCAATTGTGTTCGATCTTTGTCACTTTCAGTTAGAAGAGCTCAGTGTTAATCAATTCTCTAATTAACCTTTTTGCAGCGTATGGTAACACTTCCAAGATGCATTTCTTATTCAACTAATATTGAAAGTCATTATCAATTCAATATTATTTATTGTTAAACTGATTATGGCAGCCTTGTGTACATTAATTCTCGTTTAAAGTGTAAAACACATTGTCTTAGAGAAAACGGAAGATTTTAAAAAATCTCTTGTTCAGGCCAAAATGTTACAATGGATAACGTTAAATCCACTCAAGTAAACATATGGCTCCAAACTTAACACGTGAAAACTACATGTATGAAAGACCCTATTTACCTTTTCAAGTGTGCGGGATGACAGTTGCCAAATGAATATACAAAGTGATGGGAAATGAATTTCCATCTAATCTAAATTTCGCATTTTTCTTTATAATTTTTTCTTCATTAACCAAGATATGAAAAAGGCTAATTTTTTTCAGAATCTTTTTTCCAAATTCAGAGTAAAATGTGGAACGATCCCATCATAAATCTGTATTTGCAAATATGAATAAATCAAACATGCAAATAATATTAAAATAAAGTAATACCTTACAAAGATCAGAGCTCTGCTCAATTGATTTTCAGTTTCAGGCAATTTGAAATTCCATTTTGAACTCAAATCAAAATTTCAAAATGGCCACCAAAACAGCCATATTAGTATCTTTTATTTTGTGAAAATGTGATCCTAACAAAACATAATGTAAAAATTGAAGTGTGTTATTTTATTTGTGAAACACTGATATAAGTATTTAATATGCTTGTATCCCATGCTGGCTACACGCCAATTATGCAGATATCTGAGAAATACATGCTTCATAGAAATCAAAGGAATCAGAAATGAGAATTTTCTTCCATGCAAGGCTTGTAGAGAAGACACAAGATAAAAGCCTGCTTTAATGTTGGAAGAACTGTCAGCTTTTTTTTATCATAATCCATAGATTCCTGAAATAATTATTTTTTCATATAAATAATTAATTTAGAAGTGTCATTTCTTATGAAAATTGACGAAAAACTGAATAAATCTTTTAAAATATAAACTGTGCGTTATTCATTCTGTAAATGTCATGATGATTCCCTGTTAAGCTTAGTGATAATCCTGCTCCATGCATCAAAGATGATACTGCTGTTCATTGATAAGTCATAATTTTCCATTACAATACAATGGATTTGACTATTGTTTATGTCAGTAGAAATGTTACAATCAATATCACACACAAAGCTACCATAGTGATGGAAATTAGAGGAGAATTAAGGTAAAAGATAGCTTCGTTATTTACTAGGCAATGTTAATTTGTGAGAATGGACAAGGTTAAGCTGGCAGAAACACTTTGGCGGAAACACTACGCTAATATCATCGAGATATAGTATTGGACAAATTTGTATTTCAGAGAGACACTGCATGGGGACTTGTACATCAGTTTGTGTTTCAGAGAGACACTGCATGGGGACTTGTACTCCAGTTTGTGTTTCAGAGAGACACTGCATGGGGACTTGTACTCCAGTTTGTGTTTCAGAGAGACACTGCATGGGGACTTGTATACCAGTTTGTGTTTCAGAGAGACACTGCATGGGGACTTGTATACCAGTTTGTGTTTCAGAGAGACACTGCATGGGGACTTGTATACCAGTTTGTGTTTCAGAGAGACACTGCATGGGGACTTGTATATCAGTTTGTGTTTCAGAGAGACACTGCATGGGGACTTGTACTCCAGTTTGTGTTTCAGAGAGACACTTCATGGGGACTTGTATACCAGTTTGTGTTTCAGAGAGACACTGCATGGGGACTTGTATACCAGTTTGTGTTTCAGAGAGACACTTCATGGGGACTTGTATACAAGTTTGTGTTTCAGAGAGACACTTCATGGGGACTTGTACTCCAGTTTGTGTTTCAGAGAGACACTTCATGGGGACTTGTATACCAGTTTGTGTTTCAGAGAGACACTGCATGGGGACTTGTACTCAAGTTTGTGTTTCAGAGAGACACTTCATGGGGACTTGTATACCAGTTTGTGTTTCAGAGAGACACTGCATGGGGACTTGTACTCCAGTTTGTGTTTCAGAGAGACACTGCATGGGGACTTGTACTCCAGTTTGTGTTTCAGAGAGACAGTTGGTGTTTCAGAGAGACACTGCATGGGGACTTGTATATCAGTTTGCAAATTTCTGCCTAGCTGGATATTTGGGAGGCTGAATAAACAATGGATATTATATTGGCTGATCACACAAGTAATCAAAGCACACACATCCTTTAACCAAGAAAGGAAAATCAAACATTCTGTGAGGCCGCCATCATTGTTGATACACAAAACTGACACTAGAAGGATTTGATGATTTACGTATGAACAACATTAACGCAAACTATCAGCATCAATATCATCCAAAACCAGGACAAGTTTTTAAACATGTGAGAGTAACAATAGTTAGACTGGAAACTACTGTTCGGTAAGGACATTTGGGACACCGAAAAATATGTTGATTATAATATGATTATCTTTTGAAAATTACATGTTCATCTTTTAAGAAATTGATAGGTGTGATTTTATTCTCCTTCAGGTCAGATATCACGACACAGAAGCAATGACCACTTTATGTCTGCTGGCATACACACAATGTGACAGCGAGACATGAAGGATAACATGACTCACGGAGATCGTTATTACCTGGTTTGGTTATTAATAAGTACCTATTTACTTGTAGATTAGGCCTAACAGTAAGTGTTTTTGTATTTTAGAAAAGAAAATCTAGATTAACTGGATAGGTAAGTGTAGGATACAGCATAACGTGTCTGAAGTCAAAGACAACTTAACAACAAAATGTGCACAAATATTTCACAGATTTTTTTTATCGTACCTATAATAAGAGAGAAGCAGGTAATAACGAGAGGCCCAGAGGGCCTGTATCGCTCACCTGGATCTTTATGACCAACAGTACTATATCTGTACATATGTTCCACGTTTAACACAATTGACCCCTGTGACCTTGATTATAGGTCAAGGTCATTTCTTTTACTTTCTTTGACTTCATAAAAGGAACATACTGGCCAAATATAATGATTCTGGGCTTTTCGATATTTCAGAAGAAATTATTTAAACGTTTTAACACATTTGACCCCTGTGACCTTGAAGATTGGTCAAGGTCATTTCTTTTAGCAAACTATGAAGGACACCATAAGAAGAACATAGTTGCCTAATATAATGATTCTAGGCCTTCCGGTATTTGGGGAGAAGTCGTTTCTTTTCGCAAACTTTGTTGGGCTTCATCAAAGGAACATTCCAGCCATATATAATGATTCAAGGCCTCCCGATATTTTGGGAAAAGTCGCTTTAAATTTTTAATACATTTGACCTCTGCGACCTGGAATATGGGTCAAGGTCATTTCTTTTCACAAACTTTGTTAAGCTTCATCAAAGGAACCTTCCAGCCAAATATAATGATTCCAGGCCTTCCATTATTTTGGAAGAAGTCGTTTAAAGGTTTTACCATATTTGACCGCTGCGACCTGGAATATGGGTCAAGGTCATTTCTTTTCACAAACTTTGGTAAGCTTCATCAAAGGAACCTTCCAGCCAAATATAATGATTCTAGGCCTTCCGATGTTTTGAAAGAAGTCCTTTAAAGGTTTTACCATATTTGACCTCTGTAACCTGGAATATGGGTCAAGGTAATTTTTTTTGCAAACTTTGTTGAGCTTCATAAAAGGAACCTTCCAGCCATATATAATGATTCCAGGCCTTCCGGTAATTTGGAAGAAGTTGTTAAAAGGTTTTAACACATTTGACCTGTATGACCTTGAATATGGGTCAAAGTCATTTCTTTTTGCAAACTTTGTTGGGATTAATCAAAGGAACCTTCCAGAGAAATATGATAACTCTACACCTCTCGGTATTTCAGAAGAAGTTGTTTAAATGAAAAGTTTTAGAGTTTATATCATCTAATGCGTCTTCTCAATATTCTGCGATTGCTGTCTTCACTTCAAGACATAATTTTAAACAGAATTTTTGGGTGTGCACAATATGCAAGTAGAAACGTATTTTCAGCATTTTCAACCACAAAAAGTAACTGCAGACATAATGCAGGTTCACACATCACACAGGTTTTAACGGTACATACATGTATTGTTTTTTTTCCTGTAAAGACTAAAATAGGTAAACAAAAACATGAAAAAGTTTTTAAGGTGAGAGTGACAGACCCATATTGTAGAAGTTACAACAGCTGACAGCTATATATAGTATATGTTCATGCATTAGTCATTAATCCTCTTCTGCTGAAAGACCGAAAGGTCGTAATAGTGGACGTAAAACCCATTATAATAAATAGATTAATCATTAAATTAAAAATGTTTACATATATAATCTGTAGATTCAACAACTCATTAAACATCTGCAGTCATTTTGTCTACCCTTCACGTAGCTGTGATTAAACAGATCAATACCTAACAGTCCTGCCCATTAATCTCAGACTTGTCAATTTCTGTCTATTCCTCGATCCATTTATCTCAATCTGGGTCCAACATTTCGTGATCAGATGAATTTTCAGAGGTTCTTATTCTTTTTAAATTTTCAAAACATCGTTTTTTTTTCTTCATACTAAAAGTTTTTCAAAATTTTCCAGCAATTTTCCACACTGAATGTGACATGTATATGGTAATAATGATTTTCATTTCACCATTAAGCTGACAAATCATTCTGATTGACAATACATATATGACTATAATTTACTTTTATAAATAAGACATATTTCATCAAATTTCCCTAACCATTTTTGGTATCGACTTCCAACCATATATATTGCAGTCAAAACTATAAATCAATGATATTTAAGCATCATGCAATAAAACCATCTTTCACTATATTCACTGTAAAGAGAAAACTTTCACCTAAGTTAAAAAAATTTTGCCGTTTTGTCAATAAAACTGAAATAAAATGGCAGCTAAATTTGCAGTTAAACTGATGAGATGATATCATTTTGAAATATTTTCTTAAGGTTGGTCATGTATGTGAAATTGAAGTTCTTATAACACAACCAGTAGAAGATTACCATGTGATGATTTGATGGAAACACAGTCGTCTTCATCGGACAAATGACCAATATGGAGCTTACATAGTGTATGAGATGTTCTTAGGGCAATTCAACATTGGGTGAAAACAAATATTTTTATGGTAGGGTGAAATCAATTTTCCTATAATAGCTAAAATTTGAAGTGCTTGTAAAATTCCATGACGATAGAAATGGAAGTAAATAAACCAAGAAGTGACCATAACCTATTTTTTACTTGCCCTGAACACAGTCAGTGACCGATATGTCAGTAAAACCTATTAACATCATAGAGGATAACTCATTAGGCTCGGAAAGCAGAAAAACCATTGAGGCCCTCCACATTGTTTGACATGTGTAACCAGATGATATGAGGTTACAATGAGCTGTACCCTTCTCCACGGTCAGCAAACCACTTCAGTTTGTCATGGAATTGATTTCGTTTGAACATCAATAGAAACCATTCAATACTCTCTGTGTTTCTAAGGAACAATGTTGATATTAGATCAACACTTTGAAAAAACAAATTTGCAATACCGTATTTTTACTAATTTTATTTAAGGTAAACTACAACGTTTTATAAATATTATCACACAGTAAAAGTATAACACCATATTTTACCCAACTATTACACTATATTTCATCAATTTTTTGTATATCATACAGCATAATAACCACTGCTTAATAAATGGTAACATCATATTTCTTATATTTTTCATTATTGAAAAAAAATCTACTGAATTCCTCCATGGCTGGATTTGTTCTTATCAAATTTTTATTTATATGAATTGCTAAATTTAGTTCTTTTTTTTGTCCTGAAACTGCTACCAATAAAAAACAGAATTAGAAAAGAGCAAGTTGTAATTTCTGGATATTTGCAATTTAAAGAAGAAAAAAGTGACTGAATCAAGTTTATATAATGTTAAGAAGTCATGTTATAGGAATTAGATGACATTTATGTGTTTGTAACTGCCGAATACTCAAACAGTTTTATACAAATGCTACGGTAACTAAGAAACAATTATTTGGTTGAATCGCCACTACAAAACGTCAGGAAATCATTCAAGCACTTGACAACAGCCTGGCCTAACAGACCAACACTGTGACATTCATTGACATGATCATCAACTCGACCAAGAAAAAAAATCATCTGGTGTGTAAATCTAATAATGTGATGACGAACACCCGAGACATGTCCTGATTGTTTGATTGAGTCTATGGAAGGCTTGGTGGTGAAATATGCTTTGTGAATCTAATATAATGCAACAGGTCCATTCCCTCATGAACCATTTGATACCAAACATTTCACTGACAAAGATTTTTTTTTTGTCAAGCACCGAAGTGATCTAGATGACATTATCAAGAGTTTCAATGATCAAAAGTTTTCCTGCACTAATGTTATCTCAAATAGGGCTGTTAATGTTTTTTTTCAAAAGAAACATCAGATTAGAATGACATTAAAAAGTCCAATATGTTCCTAAAATGTTTCATTGTTTGCTCTTTGATCTTAATTGAAATTGCAGATGAAAAGAATACAATCTTTTTAAAGTTTTTTTGTCGCTTTTGTCCCTGAAAAAAATTTATTCAAATTTCAAATTTGAAAGGAAGTTATGTATACAATAAAGGGAATTTCCATATATCCATTAGTAGTAACATATATATATATTCTATTTCCAATTACTTACTGTAAAATCATACATTTTTGTGGAGCTCAATTTTCATGGTTTTTCAAAGAGTACTTACCCTTGTATCTCATTAACACTTTTAGTGGATGAATACATCTCAACAAATCTGTTTACACTTTATTTACTAGTTTGTGGACATATGAATTCGTGAATTATGCCTACCCAGGAAATGAATGAAAATAAATCTGCCACAAAAATAAATAATTTCACAGTAACATATTCATTTATTTTCTGCCAATGAATTACTTAAATTTTCATGCTAATATAAAACATCTTGTTTGTACTAATCATGTATGGATATCTTGCATCAGAAAATAATCACAATTCCACGATAATGATAAGCAGTATGTACTGATTTACCTCCAACTGCTGCAAAATGTGAGAAATAACAGTGGAAATCTCCATGGAAACGTAAATACTAAATACTGTTTATCAATTCAAAATAGGTCAAGTCTTAGTACAGAAGGGTCACTCCATTACCTGTCGGAGAGATATGACTCCACTGAGCGAGTGATCAACTGCTTCAATGTTTCCAATATAATTTAATTCAGTGATGAACTGTTGACAGGTTCATGATAATAATGGATTTTGTTTGTTTAAAGCATATTGCCTGTTAGGTTATAATTGAAATGAGAGATCATTATGTACATATGGCATAGTGTTGTTCAGGAATCACCTGCTAACATGTTTGTGAGATCACGGAAAAAACTACTTACTGATGTCACCAACCACATTTTTGTAATGCCACTTAGTAAATTTTTAATGACCAAGTCAATTGGTCAATTTCTCATTGTGGTCAGTCGTAGGGTAAATTTTGCATTGTGGACAGTCACTTGGTAAATCTCTCTCTTAGTGGGCAGTTACTGGGTAAAACTCTCATTGTGGACAGTCACTTGGTAAATCTCTCTCTTAGCGGGCAGTTACTGGGTAAAACTCTCATTGTGGTCAGTCACTTGATAAATCTCTCTCAGTGGGCAGTTACTGGGTAAAACTCTCATTGTGGTCAGTCACTTGGTAAATCTCTCTTTTAGTGGGCAGTTACTGGGTAAAACTCTCATTGTGGTCAGTCACTTGGTAAATCTCTCTCTTAGTGGGCAGTTACTGGGTAAAACTCTCATTGTGGTCAGTCACTTGGTAAATCTCTCTCTTAGTGGGCAGTTACTGGGTAAAACTCTCATTGTGGTCAGTCACTTGGTAAATCTCTCTCTTAGTGGGCAGTTACTGGGTAAAACTCTCATTGTGGTCAGTCATTTGGTAAATTTCTCATTGTGGTCAACCACTTGGTAAATCTCCCTCAGTGGTCAGTCACTTGGTAAATCTCCCTCAGTGGTCAGTATCTGGGTAAATCTCCCTCAGTGGTCAGTATCTGGGTAAATCTCCCTCAGTGGTCAGTATCTGGGTAAATCTCCCTCAGTGGTCAGTATTTGGGTAAATCTCCCTCAGTGGTCAGTATCTGGGTAAATCTCCCTCAGTGGTCAGTATCTGGGTAAATCTTCCATTGTGGTCAGTCACTTAATAAATTTCTCAGTGTGGTTGATTTCAGCATAAATTTCACTGTAATCAATTTCAAGGAAAATTTCCCACTGCAGTTGATCATCAGGTAAATTTCTCCACAAAGTCACCTGTAACTTTCTTACTAAAAAAACTGGGCACATTACAGGGCAGGTATGTTAACCACTCTCATCGTACTCGTGATCACATTCCTTGTAACTGAATAAAAAACCTACAGAGAACACATATTACCTTAGAAATAATTTCTGGATGGATTTTGAAGACAAATCTAATCTCACCCTAACTTGATTCTGTGACAAAAAGATTTAGAATTGTAGAGACATTTAAGGAAACAGCAGTCTAAAACAGACATGAATTCACATTTATCATTAAACACATATGTATTCTTCAGAACCTTTGATTACAATAGGCAACCGCCACTAGCAAAGCTGTAGTATATAAACTCTGTACCTTTGATCCAGTGCATTAACATCATTGAAAACTGAATTAAACCAGTTAAATTGGTAAAAAATTATCATTTTTCTTGATTGATATGTCACAGAATACATCTATATCTAATCATTAGCACGTTCATGTCCAGTATCAATTGTATGGTCCGGTAGCCCTTTACTGACAACACACTCACCTTTCACCTTGGTGGCCAGAGTTATATCCCCCAATCACATGTGCAAAAGGTCTGGGGTTTTCTTAATAACCCCTTGAATGCTTAATCTGGGTCCAACTAGAGCAATTGATGGCTGCTGGTAAAACTTGTTTTGAAAATTTTAGTCGTAGTGGTAGTGCAGACCAGTAGTTCACAGATTTTTTTTAATTTCAGAACAAACAAAAAATATCATTAAATCCATAAATTTTAGAAAATAAAAACAACATAAATAATACACTGCACTTTGGTAATCTAATTCTTTTATAATTTCCACTCAAGGGAGATCACTCTATTTCTTTTTCCTTTAATGAAAAGGTCAGGTGGATGTAGTAGATAATAAATATCAGAAGTGACAAGTGCTTCACAGAAGGAGAGCTGTACTAAAAACTGACAGTAAATCTGTAAGGAATTTTATCACTTAAGATTACAGAAGTTTTTGTAAAATTACATCACTCAACTGCCCCAGCCTACCAATATAATTAAATCTTTAGCTTCTTCTATTTAATGCTACAGAGACCAACTTAGTGTCATTGTGATTGAAAACTACAGGTTATACGTTCACTACAACTCTGTCTACTGATGAGCCCACCCTAATCTATTGAAATATGCCAATACTTGCTATATGGATTTGTCCTGTAGTAAGTCTTTTAACCAATAATTAGTCAGAGGAAAGTGTTATGACCCATGGGCTTATTTTTAAACAAACATGGTTTACAACATACCAATTTTACTAAAGATAAAGAGAAAATATTACGGTCTTTTTCGTTAAAAGATATGAATTAAAACCAACAGGCTACATGCCATTGGATAATACTGCATTTTGTCAACTTCTATGTTAGGAAATATCATTGCATTGCTAAAAAAAAAAAAAAAAACAGAGAGGGGAAAAAAATATTTTGCTGAATTTTTTTTTATGAAAGAAGGAACTCTACCCTCTAATACTGTATAATTTTCCTTCTTAAACACAGATATAGGTCCAGATTGAAGGATGAAAATCTCATTTATTCTATCAATCATTTGAACAGTAATAAAAATGGAAAATTATAATGACTATGATCAAGAAACATCACACATCACTTTTGTAAGAGTATGTTTTGTTTGTTATGTTAAAGGCACAGAATCAATAATTCATTCACAATCATAAACAGTGCTCTGTCATTACAAGGCAAAATTTATACATATTTCACAAATGAAAAATACTGACTCATTAATAAGAACCTTAACAAGAGGCCTAGCAACCTTGACTGTCACCTGAGATAAGCAATATAGAATACAAGAGGCCTAGCGACCGTGACTGTCACCTGAGATAAGCAATATTAAATACAAGAGGCCTAGCGACCTCGACTGTCACCTGAGATAAGCAATATTGAATACAAGAGGCCTAGCGACCTCGACTGTCACCTGAGATAAGCAATATTGAATACAAGAGGCCTAGCGACCTCGACTGTCACCTGAGATAAGCAATATTGAATACAAGAGGTCTAGCGACCTCGACAGTCACCTGAGATAAGCAATATTGAATACAAGAGGCTTAGCGACCTTGACAGTCACCTGAGATAAGCAATATTGAATACAAGAGGCCTAGCGACCTCGACTGTCACCTGAGATAAGCAATATTGAATACAAGAGGCTTAGCAATATTGAATACAAGAGGCTAAGCGACCTTGACAGTCACCTGAGATAAGCAATATTGAATACAAGAGGCCTAGCGACCTTGACAGTCACCTGAGATAAGCAATATTGAATATAAAGGTTAAAGGATAAGAAGCTGTAGTGTCATGAAAAAGAAATTGTGACATTGATGATAGTGACCCAGTGTTAATACATAAATACCATCAAAACTGTTATCAATGATTCTTACGTTATTTCCAGCGGGAAATAACCAACGCTATGCTCAAAAATGCTCCTTTTTCTATAAGAATTACAGCAAAGTACCTTCTCCGAAGAAAGAAATGTGAGCCCCATTTTCGTAATAAAGCAGTGTCTGACACTCTCATCCATGAAGAGCATTTGTTTCTACCTTAACTAGGTCTTGAGAAAAAGATTTATGAAATCTGAGTCAATTTGACCCCATTTGACCTTGCACATCAGTCAGGATCAAAATGGGCATACCATCAAGATGAACTCATCCTTCCCTCATAATTTTAACCAAATCTGAAATACAACATCTTTCACGGAAAGCATTATATGGAAAGCAACTTCACATATGAATAATGAATGATTTGCAGAGTTATCGAAGATAGGTGACTCACCCAGCAGTTTTAATCAAAGTCAGGAATCAGACAAGGAAGTCTGTTATCTTTTTTTCTTTCTCCTTGGAGATACAGAATATTTCACTTCTTTAAAGGATCAGATCCCCCAAGTCTTTGTCCAATGAATAAATGTGTGAAATGTTGTTATCTCGGTGCTCAATCATTGCTAATGTTACAGTGAATTTTTAATGTTATCTTATTGAATTGTTGACTGGCATCACTGAGTTGTTGAAGTGACATCACTCAAATGTTGTGATACTGAAATGTTGATATGATGTCATATAATGATTATAACACACCATCATGATTAGTTATACCTTCACAATCATCATCATTATACCTTCACAATCATCATCATTATACCCTCACTATCATCATCATTATACCCTCACAATCATCATCATTATACCCTCACAATCAACATCATTATACCCTCACTATCATCATCATTATACCCTCACAATCATCATCATTATACCCTCACAATCATCATCATTATACCCTCACTATCATCATCATTATACCCTCACAATCATCATCATTATACCCTCAAAATCATCATTATACCTTCACAATCATCATCATTATATCTTCACAATCATCATCATTATACCCTCACAATCAGCATCATTATACCTTCACAATCATCATCATTATACCCTCACTATCATCATCATCATACCCTCACAATCATCATCATTATACCTTCATAATCATCATCATTATACCCTCACAATCATCATCATTATACCCTCACAATCATCATCATTATACCCTCACAATCATCATTATCATCATCATTATACCCTCACAATCATCATCATTATACCCTCACTATCATCATTATACCTTCACAATCATCATCATTATACCCTCACAATCATCATCATTATACCCTCACTATCATCATTATACCCTCACAATCATCATCATTATACCCTCACTATCATCATTATACCTTCACAATCATCATCATTATACCCTCACTATCATCATCATTATACCCTCACTATCATCATCATTATACCCTCACAATCATCATCATTATACCCTCACAATCATCATCATTATACCCTCACAATCATCATCATTATACCCTCACAATCATCATCATTATACCCTCACAATCATCATCATTATACCCTCACTATCATCATCATTATACCCTCACAATCATCATCATTATACCCTCACAATCATCATCATTATACCCTCACAATCATCATCATTATACCCTCACTATCATCATCATTATACCCTCACAGTCATCATCATTATACCCTCACTATCATCATCATTATACCCTCACAGTCATCATCATTATACCCTCACAGTCAACATCATTATACCCTCACAATCATCATCATTATACCCTCACTATCATCATCATTATACCCTCACAATCATCATCATTATACCCTCACTATCATCATCATTATACCCTCACAGTCATCATCATTATACCCTCACAGTCATCATCATCATCATTATACCCTCACAATAACATCACAACATTATTATACCCTCATCATATATACCCTCACTATCATCATCATATACCCTCACAATCATCATCATTATACCCTCACAATCATCATCATTTATACCCTCACAATCATCATCATTATACCCTCACAATCATCATCATTATACCCTCACACAATCATCATCATTATACCCTCACAATCAACATCATTATACCCTCACAATCATCATCATTATACCCTCACAATCATCATCATTATACCCTCACAATCATCATCATTATACCCTCACTATCATCATCATTATACCCTCACAATCATCATCATTATACCCTCACAATCATCATCATTATACCCTCACAATCATCATCATTATACCCTCACAATCATCATCATTATACCCTCACAATCATCATCATTATACCCTCACAATCACAATCATCATCATTATACCCTCACAATCATCATTATACCCTCACAATCATCATCATTATACCCTCACAATCATCATCATTATACCCTCACAATCATCATCATTATACCCTCACAATCATCATCATTATACCCTCACAATCATCATCATTATACCCTCACAGTCATCATCATAATACCTTCACAATCATCATCATTATACCCTCACAATCATCATCATTATACCCTCACAATCATCATCATTATACCCTCACAATCATCATCATTATACCCTCACAAATCATTATACCCTCACAATCATCATCATCATACTCTCACCTGTCTCATGATTATTCCTTCACCTTACTCATCATTATACCCTCACAATCATCATCATTATACCCTCACAATCATCATCATTATACCCTCACAATCATCATCATTATACCCTCACAATCATCATCATTATACCCTCACAATCATCATCATTATACCCTCACAATCATCATCCCCTCACTCATCATCATTATACCCTCATCATCATCATTATACCCTCACAATCATCATCATTATACCCTCACAATCATCATCATTATACCCTCACAATACCCTCATCATCATTATACCCTCACAATCATCATCATCATCATTATACCCTCACAATCATCATCATCATTATACCCTCACAATCATCCCTCACTCATCATTATACCCTCACAATCATCATCATTATACCCTCACAATCATCATCATTATACCCTCACAATCATCATCATTATACCCTCACCATCATCATTATACCCTCACAATCATCATCATTATACATCATCATTATACCCTCACAATCATCATCATTATACCCTCACAATCATCATCATTATACCCTCACAATCAATCATCATTATATACCCTCACCATCATCATTATCATCATCATCATATACCCTCACAATCATCATCATCATTATACCCTCACAATCATCATCATTATACCCTCACAATCATCATCATTATACCCTCACTATCATCCCTCACTATCATCATCATTATACCCTCACAATCATCATCATTATACCCTCACAATCATCATCATTATACCCTCACAATCATCATCATTATACCCTCACAATCATCATCATTATACCCTCACAATCATCATCATTATACCCTCACAATCATCATCATTATACCTCACAATCATCATCATTATACCCTCACAATCATCATCATTATACCCTCACAATATCATCATCATTATACCCTCACAATCATCATCATTATACCCTCACTATCATCATCATCATCATCATTATACCCTCACAATCATCATCATTATACCCTCACAATCATCATCATTATACCCTCACAATCATATCATCATATACCCTCACAATCATCATCATCATTATACCCTCATAATCATCATCATTATACCCTCACTATCATCATCATTATACCCTCACAATCATCATCATTATACCCTCACAATCATCATCATTATACCCTCACTATCATCATTATACCTTCACAATCATCATCATTATACCCTCACAATCATCATCATTATACCCTCACAATATCATCATCACAATTCATATTATACCCTCACAATCATCATCATTATACCCTCACAATCATCATCATTATACCCTCACAATCATCATCATTATACCCTCACAATCATCATCATTATACCATACAGTCATATCATTATATACCCTCACAATCATCATCATTATACCCTCACTATCATCATTATATACCCTCATCATCATCATTATACCCTCACAGTCATCATCATTATACCCTCACTATCATCATTATTATACCCTCACTATCATCATTATACCCTCACAATAATCATTATTATACCCTCACTATCATCATTATACCCTCACAATAATCATCATTATACCCTCACAGTCATCATCATTATACCCTCACAATCATCATCATTATACCCTCACAATCATCATCATTATACCCTCACAATCATCATCATTATACCCTCACTATCATCATCATTATACCCTCATAATCATCATCATTATACCCTCACAATCAACATTATTATACCCTCACAATCATCATCATTATACCCTCACAATCATCATCATTATACCCTCACAATCATCATCATTATACCAACAAAATCATTAAGACACTCCTGATGGTTTTACCTTATGAATTAGCCTTGACAGCAACAGCAAGAGAAAGAACTATTGAACAAGCTCAGGAACTCCTGTAAAGGTCTCATGTCACTGGCAAACAGCATGATATAGGTGAGCAGTATTCCCATTACTAAAGAACAACTACAACCTACAGTGCTACTGAGAATAATGATGAAAATGCAGTTGACTCATTAGCATCAATCGAAACCTTCATCATCACAGTAGTAAGATTTTTCTAGGAGAGGAGAATGGTTCACTTACATTTTGTTCAATGCTCAAAACTGATCTTATCACCAATTTCTTAAATAAAGTGGAAAAAATTTGAAAATATTTTTCACCATTCTAGATCTATAGAATAATATGCATGAGTCTTACTTCATTAGTTTCTTAAATTAAAAAGTTTAAAAACTTTCCTTTTCACTTTCGATTAAAATGGACAAGATTTAGCAGTTTCCTTTACAATTTCTAAAGTACATTTAATGGACAAGATTCAGAGATCTCATTTACCACAATCACAAGGGACAAGATTCAGACATCTCATTTACCACAATCACAATGGACAAGATTCAGACATCTCATTTACCACAATCACAATGGACAAGATTCAGACATCTCATTTACCACAATCACAATGGACAAGATTCAGACATCTTATTTACCACAATCACAATGGACAAGATTCAGACATCTCATTTACCACAATCACAATGGACAAGATTCAGACATCTCATTTACCATAATCACAATGGACAAGATTCAGACATCTCATTTACCACAATCACAATGGACAAGATTCAGATATTCACACACACAATGTCCAGATATTCTAAGTAAATAAGAGTTATTCACTGGACAAATGATTGGCTTATCACCCAGACAAAATCATTTTGGATCGTGTACATTTTTCCTCATTCATTAATTTCTTGTTTTTTTCAGGAACAGAAGTACGCAAGTGTGTCCTTTACACCACTGGTGATGACACCTGACAGACAATTCCTACAAAGGACAACAGTCCTCTTTCTTTTTTAGGACAGAATAAATGTTTAACTCTCGAGAGTCATTTCTCTGAATGTAAACACTGGTAGAAATGGAATGAGTTCAGAAATAATTATATAACACGTACACTGCCCTTGTGTCTCTAGATAGGCACTAACACATCACCATACACTTTAAGGAAAGCAAAATTGACAGTAAATGGCCAGAAAATAACACTATCCATTTACAGTACATATCTTGCTGTGTTTATGTATATCATAAAGTCAATTACTACTACCTCAGTTGTCTCCCTTGGTTCATAAATAACTTAGAAAAATCCTCCCTGTAGAATAAACTCAAGCCACAGATTGGTTTAAAAGTACAGACATTCTTCTCATGAAAGTACACTTAGAATATGGTGTATAAATATGGCAATAACTGGGCTTAAAGCCAAAGACAAATTGGAGAAATTTTCTCAGTATACCGTATACATGTTCAATCAATACCTAGTAGATTTTGCAAGTACAATAGAGAACTCTTTTGTTATTGAATATGTTTCAAATTATAAATAATAATTTATAAAGGTGGTGATAATGAAAATATTTCCTAACTTTAGAACAAGCTTGTATTCCATAAAGATAATGTAAATGTTATTTTTCAGCAATTCCAGTTTTGTAATTGGAAACGTACTATTTTAGTGGAAATTTCTTTTTAGCACTTTTTGGCACTAAAAATCTTGGCCTACAATATGAATGTGCTAAGAACAGTTTCTGTATGCCAATAACATAGCAAGTATCGTGAATGCATGGATTTATCTTTTTTTTTTTATATACTGTGCTAGAATTCCATTGCGCCAAAATATTCATGTTTACAATATTTTCAAAGATGAAATAAAATCGCAAATATATATATATAAATTAGTAAATGATGAAAACATGAGTCCTTTTTGTGATTTCTACCAAAAATACACCCATCAGCATCAAAATTTTAGCAGAGCAGAGAAAATTTTAACTATAAAGCAAAATTTTAGCAGAGCAGAGAAAATTTTAACTATAAAGATTTTGATGAAATCCAGAATATCCATAAGAGCTGGGAATTGTGATAAAAAAAAACCAACACAATAATGTAAAACATCACTTCATCACACACAATAATGTAAAACATCACTTCATCACACACAATAATGTAAAACATCACTTCATCACAGCCTAATTTTGATGAGTCTGAAACCTTAGTGAGGTTGCTGAACTGTTTTTATCAAGCACTTAACACTTATCCTTTAATAAGCCCACTCATTTATATTTCAGTTATGTGCAGAAATGCCATTGTTTGTACTAGTTGGTTGGTTGGTTGACAGGTTTTTCGTCCTCTTGACTCCTCCTGTGTTTGGGTATTGTCTCACCGACGAACGTCAATGATCTGGTGACGTCTGTACTAACAAGCCAGTTCCCTAACTTTGAGACCGAGATTTTTTTTCAGCACTTCTTGGATTTCAGGATAATTAATTACAAACACATCTCTCATTAAGGCTAGAATACATATAGAATACATGGTCAGTGTTTTAAAATATTAGCTGTATTTTGGCAAGGGTGAGATAAGACAAGTATGGAGAGCCTTTGGTGATCCAGTTGTCTTTCTGTCCCAAGCCAAATACAGATTCTATTTCAGGACACTAAACATGTATTTTGTTTATCTTCAACATATTGAAAATCTGACAATAAAAACTTCAACAGTTTTGTTGTTAAATCTTTGCTCGTCTGATGTTGACATTGTGCTGATGTATGTCAAACTAATTTTTCTGCAAAATTTTAAGTTCCAACATCAAGAGATACAAGTAGTTACAACAAATGAAATGACTTATTCAAGCAGTCATTTATATTTTCAAATGTAATATTCAAGAAACTTGAGAGTAATTCTGACAAATTACACACACATATGCTGAAATACAGCTGTTTTCTGTCACTGCAGAATACAGGAAAAATATATGTTATGGCAGGTGTGTTCCGACAATGGTAGCACTAGTTGCAGGATAAATATATGAATCACAGCGGGGCAAAAGTCTCTGACAGTCTGTCATGAAGGTGTCAACTTTTCCATGGAGCTGTCCAGATACGGTCAAGTCGTGATGTCTACTTGCCATCGTTTGACAGCTTAAAGATTAAACATAACATTTATCTTTTTTTCCTAAATCAATTGTTTAAGATTACAAGCTCACACAGTTGTAACATATACAGAAATTAACATATCAAGCTTTGATTTTATTCGTTGTGTCCAGGTATTTCTGTACCATTCATTCTTACAACCAGAGAATTTCTCAAATACTTTAAACATCTGAATGAAAATGCCGACATTGAAAGCTTCATAAAGCATTATAAAATCTCACATTGAACGCAATGTGGATTTCAATAATTCATGAAAACAAATTGAACTGAAATCTCGGTTAACGGTCATTCAACATTCTAAAATCAAGCAAATGCAAGACAAAAAAAATCAGAATTTTCATCAACTTACCGCATGAACAGTAGTGGCCTTCTGCAATAAAAATGTGCTACTTTCCCAATTATATGAAATCTCCATAGCGTGGAAAGTAAACACTCTCTTTACAATCAATACCACAGGCCGGTATATCGCATTGCTGTCTAAATTTTCCATCAGCATTCCCTGTCAATCCTGCCAGGCAGCCAATTGTTAGCTAATTCTACTAGAAACACATACAGGTGTTTCCACGAGTCTCCTAACATATCCAGTACTACACTGATTTCTTTCTTCAGCTGCTGATCTGGTAGTAACAGCTTCAAAGCCTCTGTTGGTCCAATAACATTGAATCAAAGTCACCTCAAAGTCTATCAGAGCAATGTAACTTCAACCATAGGTCTCTTGGCTTGTCTGTCTTTAAGTCCAATATTTTTACAGAATATTAACCTCAAACCATAGGTCTCTTGGCTTGTCTGTCTTTAAGTCCAATATTTTTACAGAATATTAACCTCAAACCATAGGTCTCTTGGCTTGTCTGTCTTTAAGTCCAATATTTTTATAGAATATTAACCTCAAACCATAGGTCTCTTGGCTTGTCTGTCTTTAAGTCCAATATTTTTACAGAATATTAACCTCAAACCATAGGTCTCTTGGCTTGTCTGTCTTTAAGTCCAATATTTTTACAGAATATTAACCTCAAACCATAGGTCTCTTGGCTTGTCTGTCTTTAAGTCCAATATTTTTACAGAATATTAACCTCAAACCATAGGTCTCTTGGCTTGTCTGTCTTTAGGTCCAATAATTTAACAGAAAAGTAACTTCAGACCTGTCGACTTGTCTACATATAAGTATTTTTCAGTCTTGTCTCTATCCAGTTTATCCATAATTCCTAAATGTCCCTCTAATGTTCCACACCTTCCTTTATCTGTTCTCGAATGAATTGAACGATTTTCAGTATTCCCTAGCCCTAATGTTGCAAGTGTTTTCAATTTACACTACATAAATCTTGCTAGCAGACAATTCAATATTCATTAGTATCTGGGACAATAACATTTTTCTGAACCCCACATTGTATTTAGTGTTATTCATGAACTTTTCTACAGTCATTTTGAAAATGTAAAATTTCCTTCTCAATTTTATTCCCAATTTCCTGTTAAGCCTTCTTAACATCAGTGTTTCCACCATTAGTTGTATCACTACAGTATACTGTAATATCAAATATTTTTGAGGGACTCTATTTTCGTGATTTAAAGAAAACATGAACGTGTTTGTAGACACTTGGCTTTGCGGAAAAGTAAAGCTCAATAAATGCGCTATACCTATTTAAACAGTTTGTGTACAGATGAGTTACTGGATTAGGAGTTAACCAACAAAATCAATGAAAATAAATCGCCCACAAAAAATAATGATTTTACTGTATAAGCTTAACTTTTACAACAATTTTACAATGATAAGTAACTTTTCTCAGCCTGATAACAACAAAACAAACAAACATATTATTTCAGTGTCCTGTAATAAGCCCATTCCCTGAACCTACTTTGATATAACTGGATACCCGATGAGACTAATGTAACATATTAGAGCCGAAATATCAGGTTTTATCCCTCCTTGGGTTACTTTGCATTTCACATGAAGCATCTGAGATCACAGCTGAGCAATATACCATCATGTACTATAGTTATTGTGGCCTTAAGGAAGTTTATTTTAACTGCATACTAGACAGTATGCATTTAATGGGCCTCCCTTATGTTATTCAATGATATAGCCATCAAGTACTACAAAGACACTGGGTGGTCGGGTGGCGCAGTGGTAACGCACTCGCCTTTCACCTAGCCGACCAGGGCGCGATTCCCGGAACGGACGTGAAAAGGTAAGGGGTCACCTGCCTGACCACATGGGTTTTCCCCGAGTACTCCGGTTTCCTCCCACAATAAGACCCCTCGCACGCTTACATCCGGGCCAACAAGAGTGATTAGGATAAGTTGACATAACTTGTTCCGCAATTGTTGTAAAATAAATAAAGTTTATATAAAGACATTCAGCCTCACATTTATCACGAAGAGATAAACCCAGCCAACAAATAAAATGTCTCGAGAAAAGTCAAACTTAATCTGTTACCGTGACACTTAAATGTGTGAAGCATCCTGTGATACATATGAAAATAGAAATAAATGCTTCTTTACATCGAATATATTTCAGGTACCTATTGTCTTCAAAAATTAACATTTTACAGGAAATAGTACAATAAAACAGTCCCTGTAAACAATGGACTCAGATTCCAGTAGCCAACAACTTGTCTCTACATTATATCTTACAGTTCCTGTAAACAATGGCCTCAAATTCCAGTAGCCAACATCTTGTCTCTACATGTAAATCTAACAGCTCTGTGTTAAAAATGGCCTCAAATTTCAGTAACTAGCATCATAATTTAGCTGTATATCTTATGGTCTCTAATGTGACCCCCTCCTGGAAATGTTCACACTTCAATGGAAATAATATTTTAGCACTTTTTAGCTCTTAAAGTATTGTGCTAAAAATGATTATGCTAATTGCAATATCTATAAGCTGTCTATACAGTAATGATTTAGGTTGAACAAATTAATCATGATTGTGCTAACAGCCGTACAGGATAACACGCTAAGATTGGATTATGCCTAATTAAGTATGTTTTCACTTTGGTGCATTTTGCAAGTAAGTGACTTCATTTCATTGTCTTATCTTGATTACACAAAGCTTTTTACCACTTATTTGGGATTAAAAGCCATTCTTTTTCATTTTAGGAAGAAAATTGATCATTTGGGTAGGAAATTTTAAAAATCAAATGATGCATTTTGAGAATTTGGCCTCATTATCAAATACACCCGATTGGCAACAGGGCCCATATTCAGCCCAGAGGAACCCCTAATGACCAATATTACACCAGGTCATAACTTTTTATGTAGAAATATCATATTTGTTTAAATTCACTGAATAACAAAACAATCTTTAAATAAAAGTGAATGACAAACGATGAAAACAGTGATGCCGTATCATCTACACGAATGAAAAAAAAAGACAAAATCTTTTCATCTAAATAACGCCTAGCCGGGCAAAAAATCTGAAGACCAGAATTTCGGAACCAAATGAGACTTTGATAAGGTATACTTCACCTGTTGTTTAAATGATAATTCCTGAGTGAACCATTTCAATCCTACATACAATACTGTATTTATGGTATGACTACTATCTGTATAACAATCCCCAGTGAATGTGTGGAAGTCTTACCTGACCATAACACAATCCTAGCACAAACGTATAACAAATGTATATCGGATGCATGCAAGGTGACAACATGTAACACAAACGTCTGTTTCAAGTGGAAGCAGAGAGCAGCACAATACTGTTTTGACAAATTGTGGGCCTGTTTTTTTTCCTGGAATGTATTGATCAAAAGTTGTTTACGTCCCACGTAAAAGTCAAGTCCTTGTAAATACTGAAACCTTAATGCTCAAAGCTTAGGAAGGATCACGATTATAACTGACATATGACCAAATATGGTCTGATAAGAAGTATAAACAAGAGGGTAAAATAGGGGAAAAACAGTAATAAGAAATATAAACAAGAGGGTAATATATGGGGAAAAACAGCAATAAGAAATATAAACATGAGGGTAAAATAGGGGAAAACAGTAATAAGAAATATAAACAAGAGGGTAAAATAGGGGAAAAAACAGCAATAAGAAATATAAAGAGGGAAAAATAGGGGAAAACAGCAATAAGAAATATAA
The DNA here is from genome assembly GCF_031769215.1 of Ylistrum balloti. NCBI lineage: Eukaryota > Metazoa > Mollusca > Bivalvia > Pectinida > Pectinidae > Ylistrum > Ylistrum balloti. The sequence continues at coordinate 390,755 of NW_026781940.1, read as the reverse complement.
ACAAGAGGGAAAAATAGGGGAAAACAGCAATAAGAAATATAAACAAGAGGGAAAAATAGGGGAAAACAGCAATAAGAAATATAAACAAGAGGGAAAAATAGGGGAAAACAGTAATAAGAAATATAAACAAGAGGGTAAAATAGGGAAAAACAGCAATAAGAAATATAAACAAGAGGGTAAAATAGGGAAAAACAGCAATAAGAAATATAAACAAGAGGGTAAAATAGGGAAAAACAGCAATAAGAAATATAAACAAGAGGGTAAAATAGGGAAAAACAGCAATAAAAATATATGAACAGGAGGGAAAAAAAGGAAAAACAAGGAAGGAATAAAGGAAAAAACCATGATCCTCTCGAATCAGATTTATTTTATCAATATTTTCCAAACACAGATAAATTTGGCTAATATTGTGATAATTAAATGATCAATTCTAAGAGTTCTCTAGTCATTACAACATCTAACGAAATTTGATACCACATCAATACTGCCTGTTGATAATCAAATGGATATAATTAAAGTCAGGAATGATTACAGCACTGTACTGGGATCACAACGGAACATAACATTGATTGATCTAGGTCGCTTTAAAAAAGCTTGGCGGTGTAATGAATGTAAGACAAGGGATAGGCACAAGCAGATCAGCTTCAGTTTGCATGTATCAGATCACAAAGTAGCATGTTTTTTGGCTTGTTTGTATATAACAACACTTTATATGGCAATCATGGTAAGTTTGATGTCAACACACTATGATTGTCAGTCATTCCTGATCAATCTTCAATCTAAATTTAATTTTTGTTATTCAGCTTAAGGCACTTACGTGTTCATTTTACATCATTATATTCAACTTGTCAATCACAAAGTTTCCAAACGCACAGGTTATTAAAGATACAGATATCCTACACAAGTACAGGGGATACAGATGTCTACATACAGGTATACAGATATCTACATACTGGTACAGGGGATACAGATATCTACATACTGGTACAGGGGATACAGATATCTACATACAGGTATACAGATATCTACATACAGGTACAGGGGATACAGATATCTACATACAGGTATACAGATATCTACATACAGGTATACAGATATCTACATACAGGTATACAGATATCTACATACAGGTACAGGGGAGATAGATATCTACATACAGGTACAGGGGAGATAGATATCTACATACAGGTACAGGGGAGATAGATATCTACATACAGGTACAGGGGAGATAGATATATTTTTTCATTCGTTATTGTATACATAAATCATGAACTATTTGAAGCAAAACAGTTTTCAATTTTTTAAAGAATATTTCTATAGCTATTATTGAGTAGGATTTATTTCACCTGAATAGCGCCAATCCTCTCATAAAACAAATGACAGCTAATATTAAGCTATCTATATAGAAGTCTTGCACAGTCCATGTTATGTTTTTTTTTCTGTTTCCAAAAAGCACTGCTTTCATAAGTTAAAACCATGAAATTTTCCAATAAGGAAATGAAAATGTCTGAACAAAATTTTAGACAACTAGGTAATATCTGTAAGATGTGAAATTTCCCAGTCCTATGCAAATCAGATCCGGTGTAGAATTTGACATTGTGATACCATGAAATAAGTGTTTAATGGCTGCATGATGCTGACAAAACGCAATTGCAATTGATCTCCAGGAGATTTTGTCTAAAATTTGAACAATTGAGAAAAAAAAAAAGAAAAGAAAGAAAATACTTTACAATACATAGCTACAAAAAGAATATTGCAATAACAGAGTCTACTTCAGAAACAACAGGCTCATAGGGATCATAATCCAAAAATCCTGCAGGAGGAGTAGGTTTATAAAGAATTTGCTTTATTTTCACTATTTGGGCCCTGCCCTCGGGGGCCAAAACCCATCGTTTACACAAAATAATTCTTCTTTACCTAACAACACCTCAGAACAAATTTGAACAAATCAAATCATATCAACAGGGGGAGTAAGATTTTAAGAAATTTGCTCAATTTCCGCTAATGAGCCCCGCCCCTCCTCTCCCAGGGGCTAGAGACCAACCATTTATACAAAATGATTCCCCCTTCACCTAGGAAGGCTTCAGATAAAATTTGGAAAATATCCAATTATTCCTAGAGGAGGAGCAAATTTGATTCTCTGTTTATAGAAAATTGATTCTCTTAATAATGCTATGGAACAAATTTGGGCAAAATCCATTCATTCATACAGGAAGAGTAGGATTTTAAGGAATCACTGTTTCTACTATTGAGACCCAGCCCTTTCGCCCACGGGAGTTGAGATCAAACGTTTATACAAAACTGATTTCTCTTCAACTATAAATGCTTCAGACCAAATATGGGCAAAATGAAATCATTCCTATAGGAGTAGGATTTTAAAATTTCCCTTTCTGGGCCTTCCCCTCAGGCCCCTGAGGGCAGTGACCTACTATTCATACAAAATTTTTTCCCCATCCCGCAGGGATGCATCTGACCAAGTCTTTTATGACTAGTAGCCATTTCTAGGGAAAAATAATTGACAACCTGATGGAATACAGACTTCGGGCTAGATGAGCTAAACATTTGCAACCACAGTTACAAACAACAAATTTGAGTGACTCAAACAAGCAAGAATTACAGGCCTATGTCCACACTCCAACATCAGTTATTTCTACACAGTGGCAAATACCAAAGTCTATCACCCTCTTGAGATCAGGGAAATAGCTTGATGAAGATCAGTCAACAACTCTGATTAACCCAAATACCCCTGAGTATTTATTTCTCATTTCTAAATTACACTAATCTTGGAACAACCCAATGCAGTTTCAGGGTAAAGCAGGTTCTGTATTACTGTAACTAGGTATCATCTGAAACTAAAAACATCCTTCCCACCCTAATTTTTTTATTTTAAGTATTAGTCCTTCATTTGTGAGAGATACAACCGAGGGAAAAAATCAAAGGTGGCGAAAATTCATAGGTTATGAATATTCATTAGTTTTACAAATGAATTTGCATCTATGGTAATTAGCTTAATTGTTCAGTATCTTGTCATGCTTGTCTGGGTAATGGAATCAAGGGTGAAAAAAATCTCAATCTCTAAAACTCATGACAGAAACAAGGTTTAGATGAGATTTCAGACTTAGACCTCAAGGGCATATCCATTTGATCATAGCATGAATATTTCCGACATGAAACCAACAGGCAATTGATCAAATGGAATTAAGAATTTCAGTCTAAAAAGAAAAAAAAAGTAGGTAAACATGTAAAATGTGAAGTTAATAAAAAGAAAATCAAGGATTCGGCAAAACTGAAAAAATCAGATGATCTGAAACTGCAGAGAGATCAAGAGTTGGTCTCTACTATAATATACTATCTGCTCTTAGCTTTTGGAACATAAACCCTTGCTTAATGTTGGATAAAAAGTAACTTAATCCAAACAGTTGAAACATAACCTTAATCATTGAAATAAACCCTCACATCTGTAACATAAACTTGATCATTGAAATAAGCCCTCACATCTGTAACATAAACTTGATCATTGAAATAAGCCCTCACATCTGTAACATAAACTTGATCATTGAAATAAGCCCTCACATCTGTAACATAAACTTGATCATTGAAATAAGCCCTCACATCTGTAACATAAACTTGATCATTGAAATAAGCCCTCACATCTGTTACATAAATTTGATCATTGAAATAAGCCCTCACATCTGTAACATAAACTTGATCATTGAAATAAGCCCTCACATCTGTTACATAAACTTGATCATTGAAATAAGCCCTCACATCTGTAACATAAACTTGATCATTGAAATAAGCCCTCACATCTGTAACATAAACTTGATCATTGAAATAAGCCCTCACATCTGTTACATAATCTTGATCATTGAAATAAGCCCTCACATCTGTTACATAAACTTGATCATTGAAATAAGCCCTCACATCTGTAACATAAACTTGATCATTGAAATAAGCCCACATCACCTGTAACATAATCTTAATCATTGAAATAAGCCCTCACATCTGTAACATAAACTTGATCATTGAAATTAGCCCTCACATCTGTAACATAATCTTGATCATTGAAATAAGCCCTCACATCTGTAACATAATCTTGATCATTGAAATAAGCCCTCACATCTGTAACATAAACTTGATCATTGAAATAAGCCCTCACATCTGTAACATAAACTTGATCATTGAAATAAGCCCTCACATCTGTAACATAATCTTGATCATTGAAATAAGCCCTCACATCTGTTACATAAACTTGATCATTGAAATAAGCCCTCACATCTGTAACACGTGAAAATGAGATTTCGATAACCCACTATCATTAGCTTTGTGTGATGAGGTTGATTAATGGCTGGACACAGATTGAAATTTAATTGCTTACTTACAAGCCATGATTTTTAATCAAAAGATAATAGGACGTCGTGTGATGTTCACCGTTGTCGCCATTGCGGTAATGGTATTTAGTTATTCCTAAGTTACGGAATTTGGAAAACAATCAGAGGAAATCTTGTCACTTGTATGATGATTTTACTCATTTCCAAAGCGTCACATTTTAGTTTTAAGCATAAAATCATGAGAAACACATTAATTTATCTGTTAATCATGCATGCTCTGATTGATTCAGGCAGCTGTTATCAGAACATCAGCAAACACTCTTGTAATTTCTACGACCAAATTTGTGTGATATTGCTGCTGTCGTTTCTGGACAAAACACATTATGATATTAATTTGTTTTCTTTTTAAATGTGTTAGTGCCTATAATGTTTATGTAACAGTCTTGAAATAATTATTGTAACACTTGAAGACCACTATAACGCTGTGCGTCGAATCATTCAAAATTGATCCGTAAAATACATTTACTTTGAGACACGAAGGCACGAACGTAAACATATTAACACATTATTGGTTTCTCGTTGATTCCTATTCAAATTTATGAAATTTTATGAATAAAAATTCTTTGTTTTAAGATAAAAATGCATCTTTTCATTAATTTTTTTTGTTTTAGTATTGTTGTGTTTGTTCAGGGTACAAATATTGTGTCATCAACTTCATATAGCCACTAACATGAAAACGTTGATGTAACCCACCACGAATAATTCAAAGTCTTGAAGTATCATTGTTTTTTGGTAGTCCTTTGAACATTTTGAAACATCGAAGTGTGACTGTACATGTCTCAATTAGCAAATCGCAAAGCCTTCTTAATCAAATTGATTAGACAAAAATGTGTGGCAATACAAATAAATTTCACATATGTAGTTAAGATAATCTGCAAGAATTACTCAAAAAAGAATTTTTATTTGTGTTTCAAAATCCCCTGGAGTTTTGAACATATTATGACTGCAATAATATAATGTTTACAGCTGATCACAATTACATAGACTTCAAGAAATCGTCTCGATCTAGCCTGGCTTAATGAAAAATTGAATAATGTACTACCTTTATGGCAGTCTTTAAGATGACATGCCTAAAACACACCTAAACGAACCTATTTCTTTTTTCACTGCGAGTTAATATCTCACTGTTCAAAAGACGTGTTTTGGTACCATTAAATGTGAAATTACTTATCTTGCTTAACATATGGTTTATATGATAAAGCCCTGTAAAATCATAAGTGCTAATATGAAAAGAAAATCTTCTTCTAAAAAACTGAAAAACCTGGAGTCAAAATACATATCAATAGTTTACAGTCCTTTCAATACAGATAACATACTTGAGAAAGTGAAATAATTACTTTGCATTGCTGCCATTGATTAACATTTTCGATGAAATCATTTTCTTTTAAAGCTTTTTCATTACATACACCATAAAATTCAAATTTTCAAATAGGAATGGTACAATTTTTATTCATAAAAACTACCTTTGACATTGAATTTTAAGGAAATGGAATTCCATCCTTTCTTTGAAATCAATATCAGAAAAAGGTGACAAAATTAAAAAAAAAAAAAAAAAAGGCTTATCAATGTTTAAGCGGAATATTTCCGCAAAAATAATAACACTCAAAAAGGAGTGGAAATAGCAGAAAATGATTGCACACCAATGTATTGATTTTCTTCAAGAATGTTCTACTTTTAGATCTCCTTATATTTTCAAATCTGTTTTCACTGAAAAACATACAAATGACAAGTAAAAAAATAATTTAAAAAAAAACATGATTTAAAGATTTAAAGTTTATTGAAAACTTACCTTAAAGAACACCCAGTAACTCCACAACATAAAGTAAACAAATTCCATGGTTTCACTTCATCAGCATTAGGGTGAAGTTTCATGGAAGGCTCCAGATCGGTGTTTGAATTATTTTTTGCTTTGGAACTATTTGGTTTAAAATGACATTTGCGTCTGCTGATTTTAGCGCCCTTGTCGCTCGCTAAGATAGACTCACAGCAGATATGCTGTGTCTGTTTGTTTACATCCCAGCTGTGTGTTCGAGGCATCTTGGATGTAACCAACCAACAGTGTGTTAAATGTACAATTCATGAGCAGACGATCTGAAGCGACCGTCCTGTCAGATCTATACTAACAGGTTTTCCCTTTCTGACTTCCTGCAGTGATTGAACACTCAGTGTCAGCCACGCCTACTTTCATTCTCATCATGGGTGAAAATTGATTACTGCCAATCCAGGGTCAAGCCTGCTGTTAAATTTTAATATTGTCCACAATAACCTGCAATATCACAGTGAAATTAACACCATTTCTTTATCCATGTTACAGAAGTTTCCAGCAGATTTTGTAATAATCCTTATGTATCCATTGCTCAATGAAAACTGACCACCATTATATATTTCCGTTAACATCGGATGTATTTCCTGTTTTCATCAATCAAGTGCATTACGATTGTTGCCTAATACTGCCCTGACATAACAAAGGCATTACTGGGGTCAGGATTCTGACAAGATAACCCTGTAGACTGTGTATGGTCTATCATGTCTCTAATTGGCCCCTGCGATTATCAGCTACAAGTACAGAAGTCCATTACAGTTTGATTATATCATTGTCCAGATATTGATGAAAAATAGGTCCATCAGTCTGACATGCCGTAAATATCAGTCAACCATTATATGCAGTAGAAATGTCTGATAAACATGACTGTAGTAGACCTGTGGTCAACAACTATGGTACAGGTATATCAGGATTCTATACATAAAATACTGTCACAAATTGTGTTCCACTACTGGCACATCAGAGACAGTAAAACAGATATTTTCAACAACATAATCATGATATGATACCTTTACTTTCAAAACACAAAAGGAACGTCCCTATTCTTATTCATATATTGATTAAAACAAATATATGGTAATTAAGTGTTATTTTTGTCCAAAATGTTACAAAAAATCTAGGTTACGTCATGCGAATGACATGTCCCAGGTTTCCGACATCATTAACAATCGTCATATCATGGCAAGAAATTTAATGAAGGTATGACGTGGTTATACAGCTATAAAATATTTGTAATGACCAATCAGATGTTATGTTACAACTCAAATGAATAAGAACATGAATGATTTTTTTTTTTTTTTTTTTTAAATTATATGAGGTATATCAGCTTCTGTGTATCCTTTTTTCTCAACAGATTGTATCGTGCATTGCTGTAGAAGAAACTTGTACTACTTTTGAGAAAAGCTATAAAACCTCACACAACTTATCAGCCAATGAATGAACAGGATTCTGAAGACTGTGCCCTCAGGGAATTTAAATTTGTAATTGGTGACAGACGAAAGAAATCTACAGGTTATTGGCTTTATGCAAATATAAAGTTTGAAGACATTTCAATATCTGCCTACAGATTAAGACACGTGAAAAATGTCTGGATTTTCCCCCCAACATGTCAATTTCACTTGTTAACTTCCATTTTATACTTCTGGTCATCAATGACAGTCAGAGGTGCCATTTAAGCTACTAAATTATACCATATGAATCTAAACAGTTATCGCTTGCTTCAAATTTCAAATATCGAAGCTTATATAGCTTCAATGCTAAATAAGTAATAGCACATAGTGATTGATTTAATGATGAGAGATTTTTTAAGGAAGGACAGCTAAGTGATCCCATGCCTTAATATCTAGTCTGAAATAGTAAATGCTGCGATTGAGAAACAGCTTCCAAAGATAAATATTGTTTCTACAAATGTGGTGGGTTGAAATCAAATGTATTATATTTAGTGTTTTAAATTGATTAGATCTGTTGTTCGTTATACAATATATATAAACTTTATTTATTTTACAACAATTGCGAAACAAGTTATGTCAACTTATACTAATCACTCTCGTTGGCCCGGATGTAAGCATGCAAGGGGTCATATTGTGGGAGGAAACCGGAGTACCTGGGGAAAACCCACGTGGTCAGGCAGGTGAACCCTTACCTTTTCACGTCCGTTCCGGAAATCGAACCCCGGTCAGCTAGGTGAAAGGCGAGTGCGTTACCACTGCGCCACCCGACCACCCAATATACAATAAAATGCCTCTTCAATTTCTAACCTGATTATAGTTACCTTTTGTCTATATAAATCCCACCTTGTCATCATTTTAAATATTCTAACAACTTCAAGAACTGATTTAAATTGCTCATGAAATGAAAAAAAAAAAGTTATCTTGATGATTTCGATCTTACAAGTCGTGATGAGGAAAGGGTGTCAGGATGATAAGGCTACAGTAAAGCTCTATTCCAGGTTTTATACCTGCTTAAGTATCACCATGACGACATCCATCTACATTCAAATGTATTAAACTTTCCTTCATAACAACAAGTTCAGTTATTGTTATGGCAGGATATACCATAAAAGGGAGATAACTCACCCACAAAACAAAATGTAGAACAGTAAGGTATATTTTTAATGGTGATGATTATTTACACCGGTATATAGATCACAAGTAAAATTATTCATGTACATTTTCTACCAAGTAATAAGCCCATGCTTTGTAATAATCCCACTCATGTCTTATTTTCTTTTGTAAAACATTGTAGAAAAGAAAAAAATTAAAAGTGTTTTTTATTGTCCACTAATATGCCCACTCTACTACTTTGAACCAGAGATAATAGAATGGACACCCAGGCTTACTGCAGGATAAGGACTACTTATATCTTGGCTGTTACAAATTCTATACTTGAAGTGAGTTATTAATATTATGATAACTCACATCAAAAAAGGGAATTTGTTCAGCAACTCAATGTTGTTAAGGCTTTATGAAGTAAAATTATAGAACAGACGTAATTTTTCCTCAAAAATCCGCAGCTAAGGGATAAAACTCTAATAAAAATGACAGGTTACAATAAATATACATGATATGGGATACAACCTTAATGAATAAAATCTAGCCTAGCATAATATGACACATTTTAATCAGTGCCTTGGTCATTTTATGTCCCACCTATCTCTCACTACCTAACCGTTGTCAAGGTAACAACACCAATGTATTTCACATTTCACAATTCAAAGCTGGAGTTCCCATCTCATGGACTTGTATACTATACATTGTCAACACATAGACACTGTTTCAACCTTAACATGTCTAAAACATTTCTTAGAAAATGTCCCTAGTACAACAACCACATTTCATTCTCATCACTCAATGTCTGTCTTGACAAAATTCTGCATCTACCTTTTTGTGATTTTCAACATATAGGTAAAGGTTAAAATTTTGCTTCCTTTTATGTGGGAAAGTCAAGTGTATTAAAAGTACCTAAAGACATATTGCTAAGTTAATGATGCTGATTAAATTCAATTAATTTCTTTTTTTGTTTTTGTTAATTTTTACTAAATTTATAGGTTAAGAATTAATCATAGACTCTAGATCAAAAGAATCGTCTTAAGATAAGCTAATTAAACAGCACACTTGGTAACCTATTCATTACAAACACTTGACTGAATTTGATTGATCTTACTCATTAAAAAGCTTAACTGACTAAGAACATTTATATTCAATTCAGAAGCAAATCAAGTTCCCAGACAACAAAGATTGCATGATATTTTTTTATGACTTACAATACAAGAGCAGATATTCATGTGTTGATTCAATCAATATTTTTTAATGGCAGCTCCTGTACAAACACAGAGCTGAAAGCCATATTGTTTAGATTACAATTTTTTTCCATGACTATACTGTCAATATATATACTACTAGATAGCCTTGTTCATGTCCCTCTGACATAGCATGCCAAGGTCAATGTGATTAGAAAGATCAAGATCAAAGAGAACCTATGTTTTTCCAAATCTATTAAATCACTTTATTTATTAACCTGCAATCAGGTTAAGTTTTAGTATGTAAACCCATTTATTTCCCATCTATCTGCTATTCAGCAGTCAATTGCACACAAACGATAATTGATGTTGTTCTGTAATAAGTCCACCTCCTTACAAAGAATAATGTGTGCTTGCCCCTTGATATATATATCATTTTTTAACAAAATAGATTTTTGAGTATTTACATGTACACCTTAGATGAAATTTAAGATATAATGAATCCAGAATTAAGAATTATGATGAAGAATGTTAAAATGATGTGTTGTAGAACTTCATCAAAAATGTAATTTTCCCCATACAGCTTTTTCACTTTGGATTGATATATTCATACTGTGAAAGACCATCACAAACCTATTGTGTACCTCGTTATGTATACTTTCATCCTGGACTTCACGAAGGACGAACTCCACTGTTATCATGGGCTTACATTTTGAAAATGAACTTGTTCTTTATAGCCATACAAGACAGAATTTGGCCCAGTCAATGGAGAATATTGCCATTAGCACAGTGAAAGTACTCGTAACAGGAACCATATGACATGTCACTATCACGCCAGTTTTCATTGCTTTATCTCTGTCCTCTTCCTGCTTGTAATGTCAGTGCTTGTTGTAGCTGAACTATGTAATTAACAATCAACAAAAGAAATTCAGAGATAATCTTTGAAAACCGTCAAATCCAAAATTTTCCATTTTCCAGAATCCAAAAACCCATTATGCACAAATAGAGAATTCGGAACAGGACAAAACAAATACTTATCATAAACTTTCTGAGAAATGAAAGTTACAGTCTTTTAGTGAAAAAATCCAAAATGGCTGCTATTCCGCCATTTTGTTTTTTCTAATCAGTTCAATAACTGAGCAAGCACAAATAACTATGAATGAATTGAAACCCAAATTTGAAACTTAAACAAGATCCATCAAATATTTTTCGAGAGAACATTCCCTGGCAAAATCAAATCTGATTAGACTTCAGTGAGTTTCAGGAACGAAAAAACAGACCAATCACAGACTGATAAGCTTCTCTGAAGATGACTAAGGAGTGAAACCCATATCTAAAGCCAGTACAACATACTACTATACAACCTAAGAATTCATTTGATGTACATCAAAGGATCAAACTAGTCTTCTTGTCTTATTCTCTAGGTGATGTTGCACACAGAACTTACAAACATGCCATGAAATGTTCTAGGAGTGTAGAGAAGGATTAATGAATGATGGATGAATGGATGGACATAGAACAAATACAGACTGTTGGACTACAGCCATATGGCTTATTAAACTAAAGTCAAGTTCTGACAAACCCTATTTAAACTTGAAACATTGATATGACTACAACTATATGACGTGTTAAACTATAGTCAAATTCTGACAAACCCTACTTAAACTTCAAATACTGATATCTTTAAAATATTTCTTGCACCATCCCTCTAATTTCCACACTGCCAATACAAATCCCTTGATCTTGATATTACCAAGGAGCCACATATGTGCACATTAACCTTACTAATCAGTTTTAATGTTTCTGTCCTGCTAATAAGCCCAAGGGGCCAACATTTTCCCTATTATTCAAGGTGTGGTGGTGGGCTTATCACAGAACCCCAGGGGCTTATATATTACTTCTTAATCTATCAGTCAAAAGATGGGCTAATTACAGGACCTCAGGAGACCAACACCTTACTGCTTATTCAAGGTCACAGTGTTGGCTTATTATAGGATGGGCTTATTGCCATATGGATATAGTAATAATGTTAAAGGTCAAAGTGAAGGTCACAGGAACTGCTATTCACAAATGAACAGAATCACATAAGGTCTCCTAATGACCCCTGACATCAATTATTACCATATCCCTTAAATAGGTTTTAAAAAGAAACAATTTTCGTTTATAAGATGTCTGAATTATTATATCTAAAGAAATATTTCTATATATATCAGAAAGAATTTTTTTAAAAAATTCAATTTCAAATCTAAAATTATTTCTTTATAATAAATTGCTTTTAAAATCATTAGCTAGTCCATTATGTTTCTTTCTTCCAAAGCCTCATTTTCACATTACAGTTTCTATTTTTAGCATCTGTAATGTAAGATTTCATGTAAAGATTTTCATCGTTAATTCTAATAATCAATGACATCTCCGACAATCACATTAATTCATCAAAATAAACATTTTAAAAAAGAATCACTTCAAAAATGCATAAAGAATTAAACAGACTAAAAAGACTTAACACTTTAAAATCTAATGAGAGTCCCCATGGTCAGTCGCCTTGTTAAAGTGGTCAGTGCACATGCCATAGGTCACTCCATATTATGTCCATCTGGACTTTACCTGTAATCAGCTGAAGCTGTCCCTGATGACATATGGACTGGTCAGGGGTCAGCTGGGACAAAATGACACAGTAATCAATTTGAGCAATCCCTATAAAGGGGCGTGGATGAAACCTAAGGTTAATCTGGACATTTACTATCAAAGAGTAATCAGAACATGGTAATTGACCACTACAGATCTGTCAGATTATGTACTGGACGGAAACCTCTTAGAAAAAACATCTGGTGTGTTCCCAAGTTAATGGTGACTGTACTGGAAGATGTGATGCCTTCACATGGTGATTTATCAGCAAAACACCCAACCATTTTCACCGTAATATCATTCCATCAGGACGCTAATGTTTGAGTGACACTTTCCTGGAAGAAAACATTTTTTCTTCCTGAGAACATTTTTCTTCCTATCTAACATGTCAGTTGTAGGTAAGAATAGATAACAACAAGAGGCTCAATGGGCCCGAAGCCTTCACTTGGAATTCAATGTGTTGATATCACAAATATACTGACATGTAACAGTTATGACCACGATTTTAAGGGAATGTTATTTCTTTTCTTTTTTTTATAATTTGTTAACCTTTTACCTAGAAACACCTTTCCACCAAATATCATATTTCTTTGACTTTTGAATTACCAAAGGACAGATTTCAAAACATTTTATTCCTCTGACCTTGAATATGGGTCAAGGTCATTTCTTTTCATAAACACTGTCATTCATCATCCTAGGAAGCTATCACCCAAATAATATTCTTCTTTACCTTTGGGTAAATCAAAAGCAGACATATAAAGATTTTAACTAGTTTGACAACTGTAACCTTGAATAAGCCTCAAGGTCATTTTTTTTTCGCAAACTTTGTCAATTTATCCTAGAAACATACCAGCCAAATTTTATGCATCTAGGCATTTTAGTTCATGAGAAGAAGTCATTTAAATGTTTTAACAAATTTGACCATTGTGACCTTAAATATATGTCAAGGTTATTTCTTTTTGCAAACTTTGTCAAGTTTCATCCTAGGACCATACCAACAAAATATAAAAAAAATTTGGTCCATTGGTTATTGAGAAGAAATTGATTAGATGAAAGAGTTGACGATGGACGGACTGCAGAATAACCTCATTTGGCCCTTTGGCCCAAGTGAGCTACAATAAACATTTTAAAGATCTAATCCTCAAAATGCTATGTTTCATACCTTGGTTGGTTTACATCAGTCTCTCTATCCCACTCTCTCACACAGAGACTGATTGACAGAAGGAACAAAAGGAAAAATATAATGACCAAGGAATGGAAGAGTACGTACATAGAAACACCAAGAAAGACATACTCTTACATATCCTAGATCGCCCCCAAAGAAAAATGATCAATTTTCTATTTAACTCAGACAGGAACTAATCCTATCTAGACAGTGCAGACAAAATAATCATACAGAAGATGCTGCTAATCTGTATAAGGAAATTTTCATCTACCATTGTCCTCTTATCATCACCAGGTCAGTCTAGCCACAACATCATGATTGAGACATTGAGTCATCTCCACTCATCTGGTTCAGCCTTGCATATTCGTTTTTACTCATAACTTATGAATAAAACGTTTTTTATCATTCTGTTCCTCCTGTTAAGGACACGTTCATTTCAATTTATCTATTTTCATTTTCATATCTTTGTGCAGTTAAGCTAACAATACTTTACCCTGAGAGGTTTTGCCGGTTATTGGCACTTAATTGATTAACTGATGAAAAAAACTGGCTAAGAACCTGATTTTGATAGCCTATTCACCCCATTTTAGAAGTGGTATCAACAATTTAGTGCATTTGGGTCATTCCATTTACATATGAAGGTTTCATGTATCACAATGGGAAAATATCTGATGTAACCTCAACCAATTCATAGAAACAAATCTAGTGTATAACCATTGAAACCCCTTTCATTTTTGTAAATCGAAAAATGTCACATATACCCTTAAAGGACTGATAACTTTACAGTGATAGTTATAGCACCATCAGAGTTCCCCTGAAAAATTTCAGAAATTAACAAAAATAAACAATGTAAATTACAGGTGGGAAATATTTTACAACAGAATTATGGAGGTTGAAGACAGATATGTACCAGTGAAAATACCAAAACCAGCACATGCGAAACATGATTACCCGATCAACCGTGAAATAAAAGAAATCATCAGGAAGAAACATTATCTCCAAAAGAAAGCAATAAACGGTGGCGATCATGCTAGGAAAGAATACTGCAGAATAAGAAACAAAGTAAGGAAAATCACGAGGAAATTAAGAAAAAAACTTCCAAGACAAATTATCATCAGAGGCTTAACAAAATCCAAAGGCTATTTGGAGATATATCAGATCGAAGTCGAAAACTAAAGCTGAAATTGGAGACTTGTATACAGAACCTGGTAATAAACAATCACGTAAAGAACAAAATGATAAGGTAAAGGCAAATACCGTATATTAAATTCTTTTTTAAAAGTGTGATTGTTACAGAACCGGATGCAGAAATGGAAATCCCTACTCTTCCTTCTAACAAAACATGTTACCTGATGTATGCAATGATAGTGGAGCGGGACTCCGGTTATTAAGGAACTTCTAAAGTTAAACGTCGACAAATCTCCAGGAATGGATAGGTTACATCCACTGTTTCTTAAGAAAACTGCAGAAGCAATTCCAGCACCATTAGCAATTTTGTACTCTATTTCCTTGAGGACCGGCATAGTTCTGAATGAGTGGAAAAGTACACAAATAACAGCAATCTTTAAGAAGGGGGACAAATGCGAACCAGGGAATTACAGACCTGTGAGCTTAACTTCAATTGTGTGCAAAGTACTTGAATCTTTAATAAGAAGTCACATCACTGATTATATGAAACAAAACTATTTTTTCTCAAAGAAACAGTTCTGATTCATGTCTGGCAGGTCTACGTCACTGCAACTACTGAAAGTTTTGGATGAGTGGACTGATCATATGGATAATGAACAATCAATCAATTGTATCTATATGGATTTTCAAAAAGCATTTGATACAGTGCCACACAAAAGACTTTTAGGTAAAATGGAGTCATATGGAATTAGTGAGGGGATCATAAAATGGACGGCGAGTTTCATTTCAAAAAGGAAGCGAAGGGTCTTGTTAAAGGATCAACACTCAGACTGGAGCGATGTGTCCTCGGGAGTTCCCAGGGATCTGTTCTTGGACCTACACTGTTCGTCATATTTATTAATGACTTGCCAGAAACAATACAGTCTGAAGCATATCTTTTCGCAGACAACACTAAATTGTTCAGAAGCATAAAAGAAAACACCGATGTGTATGAGATCATACTTCAAGATAATCTGGATCGCCTTTCAGCTTGGTTATTGAAATTTCATCCTCAAAAATGTAAATTTTTGTGCATTGGAAGGCAAAGTGGCGACAGAAAATATTATTTAAACAACGAAGAATTACAGGAAGTCTACCAAGAAAAAGATATAGGAGTAATTGTGGACAATTCTTTATCATTTGATGAACACATAAGTACACAGGTCAAAAAGCAAACTCTATGTTTGCAATAATAAGGAGAACGTTTCAATTTCTCAATGAACATAACTTCCCATTATTGTACAAAACAATAGTTAGGGTTCATCTGGAACATTCTATTACTGTATGGCATCCATATAAAGTCAAACATATAGATATGATCGAGGCAGTGCAACAGAGAGCAACCAAACAATTATCAGGATTTAAGGAACTGACTTATTCGGAAAGACTGAAACGCCTAAAATTACCAACATTGACATTCAGGAGGACTCGTGGGGATATGATTGAAGTCTTCAAAGTTACGAATAGTTTTTGAGATAGTAATGCTGCTGGTTTCCTTAAATTGTGGATCAACAAAGTTCAAATTCAGCGGACAAGGAGTCACTCTAAAAAACTTTACATGCAGCACTGTAAACTTGACATCAGGAAACATTCTTTTTCTTTGCGTGTGGTCAAAATATGGAACAATCTTCCGGAGTATATTGTATCGGCACCAACAGTTAACTCTTTCAAAAAGAGATTAGATGAACACTGGGCAAATCAAGAACTGGTATATAATTATAAATCAGAAATTCTCTAGTTCCTGGATCTGACTTCTCAAATGACAATAATTATAAACATTATCATTATATCACTGAGACCGGTATAGAGGATCGTAACGATCCTGCACTGGTAATAAAATAAACTAAACTAAACTAACTAAATAGTCACCGACGCCTTTTAAACAATGATTTGTGATTAAGCAATTATTTTGTTAACATATAAACATGAAAGGTGTAAGTGACTATAGACAATAGACATTTGAAAGTCCAGACATCTTTGTTCCCAACAAAAAACATCAGGATTATGACTATTGATTTTAGTCAACTGGCCAAAACAACTGAAGTTATCTCCCTTGGTTACATCACGTGTCCGTATGATGCTGTTGGTTGTTTTAAGAAGTCTATTTATTATTTTCTGTAAATACAAGTACTAATAAATGTCTTTCATTATCAAAGTAAGTTTCATTTTTTTAAAATAAATAAATTAAAATTTTCAAAATGAAAGCTGTGATCAATTAAAATTCAATATCACTAACAAATGTCTTGATATCAACAGTAGTGTTTTTCTTAAAACACATTTAATTATGCATTGTTTCTGAATATGACATTCACAGCATACAGTGTATTTAGTAAGTTTTATTTGTTATTGACAATTCGCTTGTACTTCTGTTTACAATTAAGAATAAACTTAATAGACTGACTTCATCAACATGTTTTGTCATCAAAGTTGTAAATGTTAAATAAGAAATATGCCCTTAAACTTCAAACACCCTTTTACTCATTTTATTGTTCCTATTTGATGACAAAAGAGTTGCTTTAATTAAAATTGTTTGTCCAATATCATTAAACATTTGAAATGATGTGCATGAAATGTACCGCCTCTTCACTTCGTCAAAAAAAACTATTAAATCCTCCCAGAACAAGCGTGATTTGGGAGTCTGTTACATCCTAGAAGCACAATAAGTCTTTCAAATAAGAATGATTGCCATGAAGAGGCTCCGCTGACATGGCCCTTTTGAAACAAATGATTGTGATCAAACTGTATCATGTCCAATATCCCACGCTACTTTGTGTCATTATAGTCATGGAGCGTACTAATTGCTTCCATCAAACTCCACTAACACTGAATCTGTTGTGTTGGGAGTCAGGACTGATCAATATGCCTGCTTTCTCAAGTGGAGGCTGACAACGGCAAGAGAATGTAGCAATTTTATCTCTTTTTCCAGCATACAACAAATGAAAATGTCATGCAAAAAAACAACATTCGAAACAAGAAGAAATAAATTCATATTCAAATAAATTGGAGGACTTGAAAAAAACAGAAAAAAAAAAAAAAACGAAATTGTGTGTAAGGTGTTTTATGTATCTAAAAAGATGAAAAAAGTTTGGCAAAATTGTAATTCTTTCATCAACACAGGTAGATCCATTTGTGAATGTTAAAACTGTTATTGTCTTGATCAATATCCTCATATTAAATCCTTGCAAAGCAAAAAGAATAAAGCAGAAAAAGTCCGATTTTGTTTTTATAACGATATCGTTTACTCAAGATGTTATACTTTTTACTCCAAAAATAATAAAAATGTATTCTTAAATTTCTTACCTCGTTCTGATGTCACTCTACAGCTTATGATCTATTAAACTTCACTACTAACATGTACACATTCTCTCTAAAAACAAAAACACCAAAATTTTATACGCTATGAAGTGCTGATAGAAAAGTTATCTTCAATGCGTTATATTTAATGTCATTTTCAAGGAGAGAACTATATCCCAAAGGTAGGATTTATCAAAAATCAATAATTTCTAAGAAAAATATAGACTTTTTGCTTACAAAGTTTAGTCAACCTGTCAAAGATTGAGATATTGTCTTGAATTATTATATAAGGTTATACTGACACTGTGGAGGACAAAATTAAATGGGGTCAATATGGGAGTGGGAGGTGGGGAATGGGGAGAGGGGTGGTGGAATTGGAATAAAAACAATTAACAATTCAGTCATCTTATCTAAACCCCCTACCAGTTTTGAAATTCTTTCCTTTCACAGAAATTTGTCTCAAGGTAAGAATTTCTGCTACCAAAAACAATAAACTTGATAAAAACTTGACAATGGCAGCGTTTTTCTTTACTTATATGGAGGAAAATAAAAACACATAATGAATACTGAACTTCGAGACCATATTATAATACCAATGATGAAAAAGCTCTTATTTCTTTCCCAATATTACTACTGCTCATGGAAGTAGACCATGCTGTCTCGGAGATATACATTAAAAAAAAAAAAAAAAGATGCCGATAGCAGATGTCTCTTCATGCTGGCGTTCCTATGGGAGATATCATTATGGATAGGTGACTTACAAACGCTAGACAGATCCAGACTGACAGAATGAATTTATCTTCTGATGTTCTGACCTCATCAATATAATCGTGATGAGAATTACATTGACTTTGAAAGGATACAGTAAAACATTTCTTTTTGCTGGGGTTTTATTTTAGTCGATATTAGTGTAAGAAGATTTATTGAGCGAAATATTTATCAATGAAATCAAGTGTCTACAAAACAGCAATTTTTTGGGGAAACCACGAAAATTGAGACCCACAAAAATACCAGTGTATGGTTTTACAGTGTATACTATTGTCACAGGTCAAAAAAGAACAAAACCTCATGAATGCCTGTCATCGTTTATTGGGCCGTCCCGTGGACCACTAGAGCATAAAACCCCTGAAAAATACACAAAAATAGCTGGATACAGTACCATGACACCGTGATATCCATGCTACATAGCATGTACACTCTACTATACTGTATACATGTCAACAGTCAGATTCCACGAATGGAAATAATATAGTGTATTACTCGGTAGTTAATATTTACCTTCCAAAACCCCGTAGGTTTGGTGAAACGTCTCGTTTGGGAATTTCCGTACGATAGTGCGGGTTATGTACTGGACCCCAGAGAATACGTCCGGTATGTATGGTCCTGACTAAAGTGCGACGGGCACGTTGTGTACTCCACTCTCCCTTGCATGCTTTTCCATATAAGACGAAAACAACACCAAATATGGACAATGACACGACACGTATAAGACTCACCACACTTTCCAACACAGTGGACAAACACGTACTGACACAGACAATGCTAGACACTTTACTAATTCAAATAGTAATGCACCTGTCACACTATGTAATCAAAGACTTAGATCTGTATTTGTATCCTATATCTGAATATGGACATATGTCAAAATCACTTTCATATTTAACAGTAAATCTGTGGTAAGGAATAAACAGAAAATTTGTCATGTGTCAAACAAGATGTGTTCATGAAAATTCTAAATTGGGACATTAAAACTGCACTGTATAAGACATCCCTTTGCAGTGAAAATGGACAGGCACTGAAATTTTCTAAGTTCAAGGGGCATAACCCTTACAGTGCAACAGTTAAGGCCAAAATGTGTAAGTTTTTGAAATGTATGTCAAATGTCACAGTCACTGTTATATTGTGAAAATTTTGATACCACCAGAAAGGTCTTGTCCTTTCCTAAAGATCATCACCAATATTCAGCATAATGACACAAGTGGAATTGGAAAAGAATTAAAGAAAGTTTTTTTCAAGATGGCCACCATGGCAGCCATATTGGATATAAGACCACCTTTAAAAATTAACAATACTTAATCTGCACCATTTCATAATCATCTCAGGCATAATTCAGTTAAATCTCACCAATATAACTTAGATGTAGAGGATGGAAACAGAATAACACAATGAAAATAGGTCATTCTGACCAACTTCAGGTCAAATGTTCTAAAAACCAAATATGTCTATACATGTTCATGAATGCTAATGATGCTACCTTGTGCTGGTGATTGTCATGAGTAATTTTCATTTTTATCTTCTTTAAAATCCAAAGAATTATATCTTAATTAGAATGCACTTAAATTTTGCAATATAGATTTAAATAGACATTGAATACACTTCGGTCTCATCAGTTTATAAATTAAATTTGGAGTTATGTTATTTTTCTCCCTATTGAAATAACTGACTATAATATTATATACGGGTATAATTTTATATAAGGGTATAATGTTATATGGGTATAATGTTATATACGGGCATAATGTTATATATGGGTATAATGTTATATATGGGTATAATGTTATATATATATGGGTATAATGTTATATACGGGTATAATGTTATATATGGGTAAAATGTTATATTTGGGTATAATGTTATATATGGGTATAATGTTATATACAGGTATCATGTTATATATATGGGTATAATGTTATATACAGGTATAATGTTATATACGGGTATAATGTTATATACAGGTATAATATTATATATATATAGGGTATAATGTTATATACGGGTATAATGTTATATACGGATATCATGTTATATACAGTATAATGTTATATACGGGTATAATGTTATATACAGGTATATTGCTATATATATACAGGTATAATATTATATACACATTATAATCAGGTATAATGTTATATACATATACAGTATAATGTTATATACGGGTATAATGTTATATACGGGTATAATGTTATATACGGGTATAATGTTATATATGGGTAAAATGTTATATACGGGTATAATGTAATATACGGGTATCATGTTATATACGGGTATAATGTTATATACGGGTATAATGTTATATACGGGTATAATGTTATATACGGGTATCATGTTATATACGGATATAATGTTATATACAGGTATCATGTTATATACGGGTATAATGTTATATACGGGTATCATGTTATATACGGGTATAATGTTATATACGGGTATCATGTTATAAACGGGTATAATGTTATATACGGGTATAATGTTATATACAGGTATAATGTCATATACGGGTATGTCATTATTAACTTATATGACACTTATCAAGCCTACTGCTAGAAAAATAGTCAGAAGTGGTATGTGTTCACAGTTTTCATTTCAGTAATAATTACCATAACTTTAGTATGCAAATACAGTACCTACACCCATCTTTCTATCCCAACAACAAAAGATTTAAAAGAAAAACAATCCCGCCCTCCCTTCGATCCATGAGCCATCACGGCAGGAACGCAGAGTGATCTCCCATCCTCTTACCTTTATGGCTGCCCACAGGTGCGGAGGTGTCTGAGCTAAGTGCTTTTCTTACTCCTTCTCTTCCTACTGCCATTGTCGTTTGAGTATATTGTTACTCTATTAGTAGTCTATAAACCAATCTCCCAACTTATATTGTGAAATTAAGTATTGTCATTTGTTTATTTTGACCGTATTTCCGGCTGTTTTTCCTCCACGTATTCGAGTGCGTGACTACTTGTCTCGTTGCTCGGATTTGCGTGAAGTTGGAATTTGTTTTCTTGCTGCTTTGTCGGCCGTGTTGTACGACCGTTTTATTTATGCAGTGTAATCTTGCTGCGTACGGTAGGCTTTGTGCTCTCGTTCGTAGTTTTTTTATTGTTCGAGAACTTCGTTTCCGGCCTTGTTTTTCCTCCTCGTGTTCGAGTGCGTGACTGCTTGTCTCATCACTCAGATTTTCGTGAAGTTGAAATTGTTTTCTTGCTGCTTTGACGGCTGTTTTGTACGACCGCTTTCTTTTTTTTGCAGTACAATCTTGCTGCGTACGGTAGGCTTTTTTGATTGTTAGATAACTTTTTGTCCTTGTTTTCATTGTTACAATTTTTTATTGTTTCGATGATGGATAATAGTGCCGGGTTTACGTCGGGGGTCAGCGCATGGATGTTCCTATTTCTATAGATAATGGGAACCCCATGATACCTGTCCCATTTGCCGACCTTGCAGCCAGACCTCGCAATGTGAACTTTGTTTGCACATGGAGTCTGCTGCTTAGGCTCCCATGCCTTTCCAGCTAACTTTCCGCCGGAAGAGGGATTCGTCCTCTTCTTCCTATAAGTAAGCTTTTTAAGACCTCCTCCTCAGGTTCTGAACCAGTCAATTTTTTGGGCGTTCCTGCTGGGGGTGCTCTCGTTCCACTGAGCTCCGCCCTTCAGCAGGGGGTGGCTTCCCCTGTCTAGGTGCGTCCTGGAGTAGGGGGGGGCAGCCCGACCCTGACCCGGCGCAGTCAAGGGTCGAATTGGCCGGTAGCTCTCGATAGCCGGCGGTGTTACCGTCGGAAAGGGGCTTTCAATCGAGGTCTCTGATTCCTTCAGGGACCTCGGCACGCCAGGTGGCGTCGTTGGTGGGGGCCGCTTTGACTCCGGAACTGTGCCTTCGGGTATAGGGTCAGGGGCCACAGACTTTTCGTCAGGATTGTCTGTGGCTACGGGGATTAGTGACACTTGATCTCACTAATCCTGGTGTCGGCGAGGGGTCTGTTTTCCCACCCTCACAGGCTTCTGGCTATGGGACTTTCCGTCCCAGTCCAGATTTCCCTGTGCAGGGTTTCCCAGGGGGTTTTCCCCCAAGAGTTTGGGGCTTCAGACCAGGAGTCCGGTTTCCGGTCTCCCTTTCCCCCGGGCTCCGGGAGCAGGGGTGCCTGCGGGCACTTATTCGTGGGTCGCCCAGGCCAACCTGCGGATGGTTTTGGGTACCAACAGTTACTCAGCAGTTACGGGCTTAGCCCGTACATGTCTGGGTTTCCACCTGGTGGAAGTGGCGGTTCATCCTGGTCCTTTAGACAGGGTGTCCAGCCCCAGATTCAGGCAGGCCATCTTGGCCAGTTCTGGGGTCACTCCTGGCCCGCTGGACCATTCCCATTCCCTCAGGGGTTTGGGTTTTACCCCATGGGTCTTCACTCGTGGAACCCATAGGGGTTGGTCTCTCCTCTAGGAGATGTTATAGCAGTGCGGAATCCCCCCAATGTTCTGCTACTTCGGGGGCCTTAAGGACTTCCGCCTCCAGCGCGGACCCATCGGTCTCCTGTTCCCAGGGGTCGGCTTCGGGTCTCTAAACGCCATATAGAGGAGTTCCCCTCTCCGGAGATGGCTCCTCTGGCGGCCCCTGTTCCTCCCAAGGGGACTTCGGTCTCCATTGAGGAGGAGATGGACATAGAGGGTGCGGGCTCGGCAGAGGAAGACAATGTCATTCATCTTTCTCCTGGGCCAAGAGGGTTCACAAGGGGAAGATGGCCCTGAGACTGCTGAAGCCAAGGCTCAGCATGTGCTTTCGGGGATGCGGGTCCTCCGGGCCAACATCTCCCTGATTCTCAGGGCGGAGGTTTGCCCACCGCGTCAGTATCGTCGGTGCCTGAATCCACCATCCTTCTGGGTTCCCTGGTGGCTCCTCGGGTTTCCGTTCGATCAGATCGGTCTCTGCCAGAAGGCAATATCATGTCTTCGGTTCTGGCCACGGCCCGGGCTCCGGTTTTAGAGAAGGACTCCTTCTCTACCCGCGCTCCCAGGTTTGTTGGTCTGCAGCTCAGTGTTGGTGAATTGTCAGAGGCTTCAGCTTCCGACTATGCCACACATGACGGGCTTCTTGAATGCCCCCTTCTAGGGCTCTACCCTGTTCAGGGGAGCTCTTCCTTGGGTTCAGAAGGATATGAAGGAGGATTCGGTCGCCTCAGCACTTCAGGTGAAGAGGTTTCAGGCTGAGAAGGACAGTGCCTCACAGGGGTCAGTGCCTCCTAAGAAGAAGGTGAAGTCTTCGGCTACTCAGTTTTCTGCACAGGCCAAGACCCAGCCTCACTTCAACGGCAACAAGGCCGCGAAAGGCGAAGGGTATGGCCGGGTGGACGGTGGTTCTCCTGTTCCGGGCTCATGTCCTTCTCCCGCAGGCTCAGGCTCCAGGTGGGCAGACGATTCGCTGGTCTGGCAGGGGCTCGATCTGCCCCATCCGGAACTCCCTGTGGGCGGACGTCTCTCTACTTTCCTTTCCCAGTGGCAGGATATTACAGAGGACGCTTGGGCTTTTGTCGGTGGTCAGGGAGGGTCTAGGTATTCCCCTTCTTCAGGATTCGTCCCTCGCCTCCCGGCCGTTTTTGTTTCTTTCCTCCTCCCGGGGATTCGGAAAGGGCACGGGTGCTCCAGGAGGAAGTAGGGACCATGCTGCCAAGGCAGCGATGCCCTTGGGGCTCACGACAGCTCCTTTGGTGTTCACCAAGTTGCTGCTGGTGGTTTCCTTCACTCACGCAGAATAGACATCCACATCTATTTCGACGACTCCCTCATGCCTCTTTTGGTGTGGGAATCGTTAGTGAAGGACACTCATCTGGTCCTGAAACTCTTGCTCAGAGTCGGCTTCATTCCTTTCAGAGAGAAGTCAGAGGTTCCTTCATCTTAGGACTTCGTCTTCCTGGGAAACCATTTTGACATGGTTCGGGGCTTAGCCCTTCCATCTCTGGAGAAGTTCGAGAAGGTCAGGGCTCTGACTTTCATCGCTTGGTCGCTTGTCCAGGTATATTGGTTCCTCAGTTTTCTGGGGTATCTCAACTCCTTGGCAGATGTGGTCCCCCTAGGGAGGATTCACATCGGACCTCTCCAGATGTTCCTCCTGTCTGACTGGGTTCCGTCCTCCAGGAGGCCTGGATCCCGCTTACCCAGTCGGTCAGGGAGTTCTCTTGCTGGTGGACCATTCAGGAGAACGTTTTCCACGGGGTACCTCTGACCAAGCCTATCCCCTCTATGATCCTGTTCATGGACGCTTTCATGACAGGAATGGGAGCTTACCTCGACGGCCAATGCCGCTCGGGGGAGTAGTCTGGCGAACAGCTTTCGGAGCACATCAGTGTACTCGAGAGGAGACTGTTTATTTGGCTCTGCAGTCCTTTAGGGGTATCCTGCAGTTCAAAGTGTGGCTACCGACAACAGTTGTCGCGTATCTGGAGAGACAGGGGCCACCAGGTCTCATGTCCTGTGTGCCCTCTCCATCCACATCCTTCTTCTCTGCCAGGACATGCAGTTGACCAAAGCGGTCAAGCATCTTTCTGGCAGGCTGAGTGTGTTGGTGGACACTCTCCAGGTGCCACCAGCCGGTGTTGATGGAATGGCAGCTGTGTCCCTTGATTTTCAAGGGGAATTGTCAGGCGTGGGACAGACCTATTATAGACCTGTTTGCCACTTCCCTGAACAACCTTCGTCTCCCCGCCAACCTTCGTCTCCCTGTGGACGCCCTTTCTCTGGAATGGGAAGGGACGTATGCATATGCATTCCCTCCCTTCAACCTGGTGGGTAGGGTGCTACAGAAGTTCTGGGAGCATCACTGCTCCTTACTTCTGAGAGCCCCTCTGTGGCTGAGGCAACCTTGGTTTCCGGAGCTCTTGTTGTTTCTGGTCGAGGAGCCCTTGGCTCTCCCCACCAGACCGAA
Organism: Ylistrum balloti; assembly: GCF_031769215.1. Taxonomy (NCBI): domain Eukaryota; kingdom Metazoa; phylum Mollusca; class Bivalvia; order Pectinida; family Pectinidae; genus Ylistrum; species Ylistrum balloti. Next base: position 364,869 of record NW_026781940.1, on the reverse strand, counting down.
TCTCCTTCGCCAGCCTTGGCCCAGGTTTTATCTTGATAAAACCAGGGGGGCGGGGCTCTCGATCCCATCTGTTTTGCCCATCAAACAGGGACAATGAGATATCTCCTCCCAGTCGGTTTCCAGGTGGGTTTGCCAGGTGATTTAGTATGCTTACGAGCATTTTGATGATCTGGCTCGGGCGAGAGCGAAAGCGCGGTCTCACGAGGTCAGGGCCCTTGCTTCATCCTGGGCCCTTCTCTCAATAGGTCCTCCTTTCAGGAGGTCATGTCTGCAGCATTCTGGCAGGGCAGGGATACCTTCACAGATTTTTATCTGCGATCCCTAGCTTCCCACTCAGAAGGCCTGTATTCATTGGGACCTTTGGTGGTAGCATAGTCAGTGGCTGGGCCTCCTCGTTAGCCCCGGGCCATGTCTTTCCGTACGGCGGCATGTGGGTACACCTGCTCTTTCACAGAGAGGTCCCTTCCTTCACTTTGGCACTCTGTTCTCCCTCCCTACTACTTTGGTTGTGCTGAAGGGGCTGCCTGGCTTCTAGTCACCACTACGGAAAGACGAATTCGCATACTAAAGTTATGGTAATTATTACTGAAATGAAATTGAGGTTTTTTTAATGTAAAACCAATTTTCATGATGTAATACTTACCATAACTTTATGGAGTCCCACCCTATCCTCCCCTCTTCCTTATCTGCCTGGCTGCCCCTCTGTGGGGTACGCCATAAAGGTTATTAGAGGAAGGGAGATCACTCTGCGTTCCTGCCGTGATGGCTCATGGATTGTAGGGAGGGCGGGATTGTTTTTCTTTTGAATCTTTTGTTGTTGGGATACAAAGATGGGTGCAGGTACTGTATTTGCATACTAAAGTTATGGTAAGTATTACATCATGAAAATTGGTTTTACATTTAAAAAACCTCAATTTTATGATATATAAATACAGAGTTTTCAAGCTTGCATCCATTACCAAGAACAACCTGAAGAAAATGTGTCTTTTTAAGCTAACAGACTTTTTACTACTGCAAAACATCTTCACAATGAAAAATTAAAAACATTAGAAAACGTATATCTCTGTTTCTTTTCTACATTTTAAAAAATAATAGAAATATTACAGAATTGATGCCTTGTTGGTTTTCACTTGAAAATATATGTGCTGCTATCTCAATGTAAATTACAGAGAAGATCATGACAATGGGTGAAGAGAATTAGATGTTCTCCCATGAAAACCAACACCACTGATATACGATACCACATGTATATATATATATAACATGAAATCAACACCACTGATATACGATACCACGTGTATATATATATATATATAACATGAAATCAACACCACTGATATACGATACCACGTGTATATATATATATAACATGAAATCAACACCACTGATATACGATACCACGTGTATATATATATATATATATATAACATGAAATCAACACCACTGATATACGATACCACGTGTATATATATATATATATATATATATAACATGAAATCAACACCACTGATATACGATACCACATGTATATATATATATATATATATATATATATATATATATATATACATGAAATCAACACCACTGATATACGATATATATATATATATACATGAAATCAACACCACTGATATATATATATAACGATACCACGTGTATATATATATATATATATATATATAACATGAAATCAACACCACTGATATACGATACCACATGCACATATATATATATATATATATATATAACATGAAATCAACACCAATGATATACGATACCACGTGTATATATATATATATATATATAACATGAAATCAACACCACTGATATACGATACCACGTGTATATATATATATATATATATAACATGACATCAACACCACTGATATACGATACCACGTGTATATATATATATATATAACATGAAATCAATATATATATATATAACACCACTGATATACGATACCACGTATATATATATATATATATATATATATATATATATATATATATATATATAAAACATGACATCAACACCACTGATATACGATACCACGTGTATATATATATATATATATATATATATAAATCAATATATATAATATATATATATATATATCAACACCACTGATATACGATACCACATGAAATCAACACCACTGATATACGATACCACGTGTATATATATATATATATATTTAACATGAAATCAACACCACTGATATACGATACCACGTGTATATATATATATATAACATGAAATCAACACCACTGATATACGATACCACATGTACATATATATATAACAAGAAATCCTGATTAGGACTACTTTATTGAATTAAGCCCACATCTTTATGTAAGATGTTGGGATTTGTATGGTCTCAAATCTCATCACTTCATTCAGTATAAATGAATTTTGGAATCAAATAAATGAGTAGTCTAGGGATTTCTTACGTTTTCCTTATCTGAAAGTGCTCCTGACAATAATTAATAGAAAGGATCATTTTGTGTATTGTTTGGTCCTGTTAAAATGGGATTTGGAAGTCAGCAAGTCAAAAAACATAGATTCGGTTTTTTTTTATAGGAAGTGTGAATCAAGTGTAATGAATATCTTTATCACATATACATGACCTGACAGGAAGTGCCTGAAAGGAAAACCCAAGACATAGCAAGAGCCCTGACCTCATGGGCCCTAAGCCTGAACCACCCTAAGATCCTACACACTCAAACAGTGTATCACATAATACTATAAACTTTTTTTCTTTTTTGCTTTTTATGTTGTTGTTTTTTTGGGGGGTAGGGGGAGGGTATATTTTTCCAATCTACGCACGGTTGATGATGATATTACAGTATAACTCCACTTCTGCTAAAACCATCATTAGTAAAAAAAAATAGTCTTTAAATTAATTGCTTGGCCCTAACCATGTCCAGTTATATATCTTTTTGATTAACCTCAGATTCCTCAAATCCCTACTCCTTGAATACACTGTATTCTGTAAACTAATTTTCATCCCTGCATGTTCATTGCATTTCCTCTATTTATCAAATTCAATTCAGTAATAATTACCATAACTTTCATATGCATATCTTCCATTCTTTATTATATAATATAAACGAAAAAGAAAACCTAATAACCCCCCCCCCCCCCCCCCCCCCCTATAGGGAGCCCCTCTACCTGTCGGATATACTAACTCACGACTGGAAATACGTCCTTCTTTATCACTAATGCCACAAATGAAAGCGCAGGAGAGAGAGGAAAGGGGAGGCAAGAATTTTGAAACAAAAAGAGGGAGGGACTCGATAAAGTTATGGTAAGTATTACAACATGAAAATGGATTTTATAAGAAAAACCTCAATTTCCTTTCACTAATAGTTACCATAACTTTACTTTGTGCATATGTCTTACCGTAGAGAGACTCTCACATCCCACTGCCAAATCTAATACAGGGCAGTGAGAAGGGCACAATAATACCCAAGGGGGAACTCAAACAACATGAACTGCCCGTGTACAGACAACAAGGGATGCAATGCATACAAATGACTTACAGAAGGGGGAACAGCCACTGACTCTACCATAACCAAGGAACCTAGAGAAAAAAGGTCATCAGAAACTGATACTAATGATCTCATGTAGAAGTCAGTAAAGGTGGTCTTTTCTCGCACTAGGGACACAAGTAGAAGAGGAATTTATCTCAACAACACGTCCCTGGGCAGTAGCCAGAGCAAAGGACACGATAGTGGCCTCAGACAGGGTTCTATCACTGCGAGGAGCAGGTTTTGGAGGTACCACAGTCCTCAACATTGTGGTGGACTCTGGGACCAATGACACAGAAGGAGGTGGGCAATCCTTCTTGCCAATGATAAGGGCAAAGTCCAAGGCATGGCATGCATGCCTGAAATGAGGTGGGAAGCCTCAGCTATCACCTCAACCTAAGCCTTGTCTGATGACTGGGCATTACCATCAGAAGACGCACCATCCACAGGAGCTGAAGATTAGAGGTTATCAACCTCCGAGCACCCAGGCAAAAGATCAAGAATGTCATATTCTGCTGTGCCAAATCCCTCACAGCCCATAGGTTCCAATCCATCCACAGGAGCTGAAGATATTATCAACCTGCATGTGCCTGCTGTGCCAAATCCCTCACAGCCCATAGGTTCCAATCCATCCACAGGAGCTGAAGATTAGAGGTTATCAACCTCCGAGCACCCAGGCAAAAGATCAAGAATGTCATATTCTGCTGTGCCAAATCCCTCACAGCCCATAGGTTCCAATCCATCCACAGGAGCTGAAGATTAGAGGTTATCAACCTCCGAGCACCCAGGCAAAAGATCAAGAATGTCATATTCTGCTGTGCCAAATCCCTCACAGCCCATAGGTTCCAAGGTATCCACATCCTGAGGAAGGGATGCCTTAAGAACAGAAGAAGAAGTCATTGGAGTCACCTCCAGCCTGTGCTGTATGGACTCCAAGTGGTGACGTTTACTAGAATGCCTATCTACTTGGCTTTAGAACATGAAGAACATCTAGGTGCCTCAAGCCTCGGGGACTGAGCAGATGGAACAGCCCTAGAAGTGGAAGCACTAAAACTCTAGTACCACTTGGTAGTGCTGGCGGATAAGGAATGGAGGGATTGCTGGGGAGGAGGAATCAACAACCACTGTATCTCTGCTGAGGAGGGAAAACCAAACCCCAAGGATTCCAATGAGGGAACAGGAAGGGCCCAAATCAAACCTCTGAGGGTAGGAAGGCCATACACCAAGGATTCCAATGAAGGAACGGGAAGGGTCCAAATCCAAACCTCTGAGGGTAGGAAGGCCATACCCCAAGGATTCCAATGAGGGAACAGGAAGGGCCCAAATCCAAACCTCTGAGGGTAGGAAGGTCATACAGACCAAGGCATGTACAGGTTGGGACCATAACTGCTGGGATTCTGACCCCCCCCCCTCCAAACCACTCACAGGCTGGTTTGGTTGTCCCCGGAAACCTTGTGTAACAACAGGATTAAATCCAGGACTAAGGTAAGACGTTGGGTGGAATGAGTTGGTGACCAATGAATGGAACACGCCCTTCCCGAAGGCTTACGAGGAATACCTGCAGTTGCCCCTTAACCTGGTCAAAAGATTTACCATTCAGGCACAAGAAAGGGCACCTAGATGGTAGCCTCCACACTTCCAGAGGGAGAGACATGTAAACAAACATCACAGGGCATCTCCTCTGAGCAAGAATGGCACTGGGGACACACAGAATTGACCGCACCCATCCACAGTACAACAGCGAAAACCATTACTAGCCATCACTAATTGGCTACAACAACATCTTTAAACAACAATAGAAATAGTGAAAGTTAAAAACACTGAAAATAGGTGAAGAGATTGCATTATAAATCCAAACCAGCGCACAAGCAAATAGCAAATCAGTGAAAAACACAAAGAAAAAAACAAAAAAGGCAACGTAAACTGCTTTGTGTCTGAACAAGGACAGAGGAAAAGGGGCCAAAAACACACGGCCAACGCAACAGAAAGCAAACGGGAATGAAAGTAGTAAACACTCTTTAAATATGAACCAAAAGCAGGAATACCGCCTGTGTATGTGTGGAATGTCGCTAAGACTAGTTGAAAACTGCCATCCAGCTCAACGTATTTCTGGTGGTGAGTAGGTACAACAGAGGGTTTATTGGGCTCCCTTTTCTGTCTATATCATATAAAAAGGAATGGGAATTAGTCGAAGATATGCATACTAAAGTTATGGTAATTATCACTGAATGAAAATCTCGACTTTGGTCTGTTTGGACAGGCGAAATTGGTGGGAAAGCTCCCAGCAAAACCATCCAAATATAGTGCATTGTGAAATACAGAACTAAAAGTCGACTGGATCAAAGATTTTATGAAGAGTATTAGGTAAATACACAAGTGTGTATGCTGTTCACTAACTTCTGGGATTATAATTGTAATACTTCATCAGGCTTAATTTCTGTTAATTCTGTAATTAACACAAATCTATCTACATCTATAAAGAATTTCTGCAAATCGAATATCATGTGTTTGCTTAAATTGTAAATCGAGGTGTACAATTTCCAAAAGAAAATAAGTATATGATTTTGTGCAGTTTTCTTAGAAAGCATCATATGAAATCCTATTTAAGGCAGAATATCCCTGTAATATGAATGTGTTTTTATTGTGACAATAGTCAAACATATCCATTCAGAAAATTTAACAGCAATTAAGAGTATAGGGTGTTCTATTATAATAATATACTGACAATCTGTCGTAACTGTCAAAAGTTGAATTTATTTGTTCAATGTAATTGATTGCTTAGATTTGTTAGGAATTCATGTAAAAAAGAAGTACTTTTAACAGGATATTAATATTTCTGAGACCAAATTTTTTCTTCAAACTTAAACTTCAAATTGGAGTTTTCTGAGCCTTAGTCTTGTAAAAAGGGAGGACCAACAAAGTTTTTTGATGAAGTGGGTTATTCAAGTTTTCTAAGTTCAAATTAACAAAGTCTAACAGTACTTCATGTGCATTTTCATGTGTTTAGTCAACACTAAACTAAGACTTAACTCACAACTTATCTTACAAATATTGTACAATACATTATTATTTGATTTTAATTATTCAATATTCTGGCTAAAAAGCCAAAAAGAAAAAAAAAAAAAAAAAAAAAAAAAAAAAAAAAAAAAAGAAAGATTTTAAAATTCCCGAAAGTCCCAGAATCAGCAGTATGTGCCACACTGCTATGAGAAAGTTGCAAGGAATGACACATCAAGCTACAACACAACAGTGACTTCAATTAGGAAATGAAATCATTACTTTGACCTTGTCTGACCTTGTCTGTAAAGTCTGTTTCTTTCTATACTATTCCAAGGTTTTATCAGCTCAACCTTCAAACAACTGAACATCAGTCACATCAGAAGACTGGGGACCAGTTTGTATTACATGGATTAGAGAAAGGCTTTTTTTACATCAATACGCTTCAATAACTCACAAGCTGCTCAGTCATGCGTGGCCAGAATTATTTGCGACAATTTCTTTGTAATCATGTATTTTTATTAAAGATAATATCATCAGTTACAAAAGCCTTGTTTTTCTTTTAATTTTTTTACAAACAATGCTTTGATTAATCAGTGTGAAATGTTCTTAGCTAAGTTTTTAGACAAAATAAAATTCCTGATTTAAAAGTTGATGCCACAAGTGGCCTCTTTGAATAAAAATGAAAAAGGCATGTATCTTTTGAACTCTTGAACAGATCTAAGTGCATTTCTCAAAACAAATGGGCTTATTGCCAGGCAAATTAAGTACACAGTGATCTCTGCTATATCGCCATCCATTAAGGACCCAAAATATACTGATGAAAATCATTAACCATACTCCACAAGCATTGCTGTTACCCTTGGGACAAAATGAGGATACATTTTTTTTCGTGGAGGGGGGGGCATGTAATTCTGATAATAAACTGAAACTTTGTGACATTTTATGGTAAAATCAGGAAATGGTATTGTTTTTCTCGAAGTTTTCAATTCTAATAATAAAAACATTTTCAAATTAATCTTAATAGAATGTGAAAAATACACAAAATATCTGAGATTGATGGTCTTTTAAAAGTCTAAAATGTTATCAGAGAAAAAGAAATGATCATCGTGTATCTATGGTCCCCTGAAAGTTAGAATACAATGACCCCCAATTCTCCGATTCTTCAACAGAAGTCAATCCAAGGCTACATAATATGAGATTCATAATATCACTGAAATGTATTTCATGGTCAATCCTTGGAACAAACACAAAAATCTCTCACTGAACCAAGCAACTTGCATAATATAAACACTACTGGCAATTTGCATCATGGTTCTTTAGAAGAAGTTGTATGATTTTTTTTCTAATATTTTTGACTTCTTTTTCTTCTTGTAAATAGGACAAGAATGTTAACTTCAAGAAGGTTTACAGCATTTCCTTCAAGCAACACACAAATCAAAGTTTGGAGGTTTTCAGCACAAAATCCTTGATGGTTTGTGATGATTAAGTCCGACATGGTCTCTGAAAGGGTTCTTTTTCACAATTTATCAAAATAAAACATTATTTAAAATTTTAAAATCACCTACCTGATATCTCCAATCTTTGGCGGACGTTTTCGTCGTGATGGTCGTAGAATAATAGTTGTAGGCTGACTTGCCACATCTGAACACATGGTGCCAACACCTGGTAACAGTCACCATTGTTGTAAAGTTATATACAGGGCACAGACAGGGGAGATAATCTCAACGTTCATTTACAACATACTAATAAGCCTAAATATATTTATTTCGATTTTGTTAAAAATGTTCGAAAATGAAATCAGAAACAATACATCACTGCTAAGTAATAACCCCATCTGTAAATGCTCAATAAGAGATTTTTGTTTATTCACAGACTTAATTCAAAATAAATACAAAAGTATATTCTCAATGTCTCGAGCACGATGCAGAAAGTATAAGCATGTGAAAACAATGAAATTTTCACCAAAAAGTGATTTACATACATACAACTTTTGATGATTATCGTGACAAACAAATGAAAGTGCCTGTAGTCCATTTCCAAGGCAGATTCTTCAGTAACACAATGTTTCAGTACAGTTTGAAAAAGTTGCTGTTTATGTTTTATGAATTTTGTAAAGATAATAAAACTATCATAGTGACAGAAATGTTTAACTAATAAGTTTTCAACTCCTTCCATAGTTTCATTAGTACCGTATAGCCTAATTTTAGGGGGCTCTCTTTCAAACATGATGATTATTATCTTGCTTTCAATCAATTTGGCCTTATCAATTCAAGGCGAGTTGAATTTTTTACCCCCAATTCATACTTTGGGCTGATTTTCTGTTATTTGAGTTATAAACTAGTTTATAACTTCTTTCACAGTTCACCTGCAAGGCTATCCCCAGGTTTTATCACCTAGCATGGGCCTTCTGAGAGTACATTACTAACAGGCTCATTATGATGGTAGCTTATAATAGGACAATACAGAGTAGCCCCTGAGTTTTGCCAAATTATATAATGTAGATTCGGTTCAGTAATAAACCAAGCTATTGACATTGGACTTTGTTGTTTTGTATAAATTTTATGAATTTTGTAAAGATAATGAAACTATCATAGTGACAGAAATGTTTAACTAATAAGTTTTCAACTCCTTCCATAGTTTCATTAGTACTGTATAGTCTATTTTTTTGCGGCAATGATACAAGGCAAAAGACATAGCCACATCATATAGTCAAAGGGAGACAATCCCTTTAAGCTTTGTGACTTTTTCATTTCAATTCATTTCATCATTCTTTTCATTGTATTTTCATTTCATCTGCAATCTATTTCTTTAACTTTTAAAAAATATTTTATTTTGAAACCAACCATGAGGCCAAATGAAGAAAATGATGTTTTCCACTTACAATTATTTTACTGAAACCATATTACAGACAAATTTGAATTAAAAAACAAACAAAGCTTATGACAGCCTTCTCCTCAAATTATGTGTTTTATGTCTCTTTTGAAAATAAAAGATGATAATTGTAACATATATTCATACTGTAAATTACTATGTAAACTATGTTTCTGCTTTCTTTCTATTGTTTTGATAATAAACAATTACTGTAAATGGACCTAATTGAGCGTAATTAAATCTAAACACATTATCAGATGTGGGGAATATGAGCATCCTGAATAACAGCTATATATGTATAAGCAGCATACAGAAACTGCAATTTGCACAAACATATTTTAGCAAAATACTTTTGGCACCAAAAGTGCGAAAAAAAAATGCTAAAATATCTGGGCCAAATCTAGGTTCATTTTTGCGATATTATATGGTTAGTTTCTCCTCTATAAAAATGGACTAACATTCTCCATTTTTCAAACATAAAATTTCCCTTTTCATCTATCATAAATTTACAACATGACTTACGATAATTTTGATCTTTTTATTCTAATAAACTCAATCACTTTAACAGTCATTCAATAATACAAATTATACCACTTCAAGAATACAGCATTTTGTATCTATTTCTAAAAAAATTAAATTCAATCAGGTTTGCTCTCAGCTTACACTCCCTGTGTAGTCTCTGCTAGCTCTCTGTACCTTGGCTTGGTATTTCCACTTGATTGCTCAATTGCTAAGGCCATTTTCCCTTTATTTCTGCAAGAGGCTTTTTCCCGTAAAGATCGAAATAAGATCATAACTAACACCTGTATTTTTTTTAGTAAATCTAAAAACAAATATTTTATATGTACTTCTAAAAGTTTCACTATGGCAAATAAATTTACTATGACATAAAAAAGTTATTTCAAAATAGCATTTTGAAAATCTTGAGAAAAATATCCTTCTCTCTTACCATTCCCCATTCTAGGGCGTCGATGATGTCATACAATGTAATCCGTATTCTTCAATGACAGGTAAAATTTATATATTTGTTTTCCAGCAAATTTGAGCCTAACAAGCCAGTGGGATTCTAAATTATCCATTCCTTAAAGTGATGACAGTTCCAATTCAAATTTATCAAAAACCTGAAAGGAAAAGAAAATCAGTGTTTACATATATAGATAATATATACAGGAAGATGTTTGCAACAGTTTTTACTTTCTCCCATTCTGTCCTTTTGTCATATGGTCAAAAATAATAGGTGGACAAAATTTAATGTTCAAACTGAAAGATATTTATCCAAAAATCTGTCTATTACCCAGTGATTTGCAAATGTAATGTTTTTGCATAATATGTTCATTGCGCAATAAAATCTGGAAAAATGTTTTCATTGGCTGTGCCAATGAGAAATCAATTGTAATTTGAGGTTTTTCATATAAAACCAATTTTCATAACTTTTGTATGCATATATGGTACCTGCACCTGTCTTTGTATCCCAAAAACAAGATTAAAAAATCCCACCCTCTTTACAGTCCCATTAGCCATCGCGGCAGAGACAGAGTGATCTCCCTTCCTCAAAAAACCTTTATGGAGTTCAACTAAAGGGGCAGCCAGGCAGTGAAGGAAAGGGAAGGATAAAGTGGGACTCCATAAAGTTATGGTAAGTATTACATCATGAAAATGGTTTTACATAAAAAAAAAATCAATTTCATTTCAGAAATAATTTTAATATGCAAATTTGTCTTACCATAGTGGAGACTTCAAAACCAGGCAGCCCATCATGGCAAAGCAGCATCCGGAGAAAAAAATTCCAAGTAGGAAGGGAAAGGGTTGGAGGAACCCCCAAGGAGTGCCAGATGCCAGAATTAGAAGAATATCTCCCCATGTAGGAATAGGTGCACCAACATGGTGCCTAACCAAACAGAAATACCCAAGGCTACTGAGGGGGCACAGTCTCAGACTGCACCACCACAAAAGGTCCTAAGGAATACAAACCCTCAGAGTGAGAGGCCTAGGACCTCAGACAGAAATCTGTGAAGGTATTCCTGCCCTGCCAGAAGGCAACGGACATGACCTCCTGAAAAGAGGACCCATTGAGGAGGGCCCAAGAGGCAGCAAGGGCCCTAACCTCATGAGCCAGTACTTTCACTCTCAAAAAACAGCAAGAAAATAACAATATAGAACATCATCAAATTTTAAACTCAAAGCAGATCAAACTAAAGCAAAATATGAACAAAAGAAAGATGGAGACCCCTGTAAAAGTATACGGAGAATATCACTAAGAGATCCAGAAGAGTAAATATTTTCTGCTACAGCGATGGCACCCGCCAGGTAAATCTTGGTCAATCCAAGTAAGTAATGTCATGTTCTCACATGAGAACTAGGTATAAAACAACAGAATCAACTGGCAAACTAATGAACATCAAACACATCTAGCTTCATATTGCACAAAGAAATAGAATATTTCTAAATGAGATCACTATGACGACTGTAAAACTTCTCCATAATTTTCTTCAACCTTTACGTTTTGAAAGCCTGTGTTACAAGTTTGTCCATAAGTTGACGATTTCTTGCACGAAAATATAAGACATTGTTCATGTGGGGATTTTCTTTATGTATCTGATTGTCTTTCTTTGCCTTGTTGACTCTTTTATGGTCTCACATACATATAGTATATGCATTACTGCTTTAATAATGAGTAAGAATTAACAGCTTATGACTGACATGTGAATTTTTCCCATAAAACACAGAACAAATTTTCAAACACTGACTTCTCAAAATTGTAAGAACAAATTAGCTAACAATCCTTTTGCTTTAAATTTTACCTCCAGTGAATTTTTTATGTCATATTTATACACAATCACAATCCCCTACGAACCATTAGTAAGTGTTGGCCTACATAACATCTGGTGAAAATGCGAGGTATGTGGTATGACATTCCACCAAATTTCATTGTAAGCAAATAGAAAGAAGTTTATGTTTTTTTAGGCTTTGCAGTCAGTGACCACCCACCAGTTATCGTCCTCAACTTCAAAGGAAAGGGAAATAACTATGATTTAGCTGCCTATTTTGTCCATTCCATAAAAAATTATTGTTACAAACTTTCAAGTAACTTTTTATTGATTTGCCATTTTAAAAAATGACTCTTCAAAAAAGCCTGTTTCCTTTTGAATATCTGATTTTTTTTCTCCCTCCATTTTTAAATTTATGTAGGAATTAAACAATGCATCATTATATGGTTCACAGAATTCCTGAAAACTGACATGAATGAGATCATCAATGATGATGAAGACATCCAATTTGGAAAGCCAAAATTAAGAAAACATTTGTTTGCTACTTTGGAATAAAAAATGGCGAATTTCAGCCAATATCAGCAACCATTTTACAATATCTAGTAATAATATCAGCATCCAACCTTATCTTTTTTTTTCCTCTGGGAAAAAAATGTGGAATGCAAGTGTATATAGGATGTTATATGCTACATTGTGCAATAAAGTTAACCGTTGAATGGATTTTTTAATTTGAAAAGTCAAAAAAAAAAAATGAAATTGGATGTTCATTAAATATGCGTAACTGGATATATATTTACATATATTTGTAATGATAAGTCTAACTTTCCCAGTACATTTTAATGAAAATATGCAAATATTGGTCAGAATACGATTTTGTATGAATTTATTTTCAAATCATTATGGTATTCGATGAATAATAAATGATAGCATTGTAGATAATTATAATGTCAAATATTACTGTAGTTTTCCTCAGCAGGTGCTCTCGAGAAATATTCTGACAGATTGTTTCTACCTGTTTACTAAGAAATCTACCATGCTGTTTCTCACTCGCTTCCAACAATCACAAAGTTATTACAAACGCAGTTCCATGTGACTTTCATTAATTATAAAACACTATGCAAACAGGAATTCAATGCCTCACCTTTATGTTTGTTCAGCATCCCATGTTGCTGCTACGGAAGCCGATGTTCATTTTATCTCGTGGAATACCGGAGACAGCGAGAAAGTTGTGGATGGGGTACATCAGGGGTAATGCTCAGTTTGAGAAATATATTTATTCCAGTTGAGATCATTTTCGTTTATTTTTTATGCGCATGTATTTGGAAAATATCGTATGTAATTATTATTTAATACCATGCCAGACTTCCTGTCAAAATAAAGAATTCGCAAAAGTTTATCAAAGTGAAAGTGGAAATGTTATGTTTCTCCTTTGTGGAACCTTTCGAATCTGTCTGCTCGCCAAAGAGTATTCTCCCTTCGTTTGAACTTTTCAATCATTATTCAGCTGTTGAAACTGGAGAGGGCAAGATGCCACAGAGAAGCAAAGTAGATCTACTTGGTGATAGCTCCGACTGAACAAAATTTTAGACAGCTACTACATGGTAACTATGATTCCATTTCAAACATACTCAATTCGTTTTAAGTATTATGAACAGAAAACTGAATTGGTTTCGTAAAATACGGTCGTGTAACGTAAGAGAAGTGTACATGTAGATAAAATATGTTGAAGATATCCTAATAAAAATGTCCGAAAATTTAAAAAAAAAAACGCTGCATTGGAATTTTATAAACAACCCATTTTCTTCCCAAAGCCCTCAACATATATTCAGATTCTAAATTGGTTTTATTTTCACACCCAATTAACGTTACGTTTAAGATATATTTTTAAATGTGGCGTTTACATTTGCATCAGTTCAATGGTGAAACTCGGTACTAAACTGACAGCGAATTGAAATGCGTGGATATTAATTCAAAACAAATAATGTAAGAATCTTCCTATAAAGACGATATTCTTATTCTTCTTCCAGTAAGTACAGTCCAACAACTTGTGTGTTAATATACTAACACATGCATGCATTGAAGTGAAATTTTGTTTTCATTGTAAAATTAATATTTGTGAAATAAATGTAGACATTTAAATTCAGAATGTTTGTCAGGATATGTTCTTATTTTGTATAATTCGTATATGTTCTGTAACTACTTCCTATTTGCTCATCATCATGTTTTTTGGAGGAGAACCTCATATATTGTATTTGTGATTTTCATCAACTTTTCAGTAAGTGAAGTGCTTTTTTTTAATTTATTCCGATTAATCAACTTTTATTGGTTGTTTATGGCAATAAATAAATAAATTGATCACAATCTTTCATGATCGACAGTAAAATAAAAAGTGACTGGCCAGGGAAGAATTCCCAGCACCATCTTTGCATCTTTGTGACATTCATTTTTCCCTATCTTTACCAATAAAAAGTTTCAAATCTGAATCCTGGCAAGAAACATTATGAAGTGATCAAGGGTTTGGTAGAGTGAGACAAATTTTATCCATTAAGTGCATATTTTCCAATGTGTAGGGGACAAATTTAATCCAAATGGCAGAGCCTAACTCCATGTGTTTCTGGGCAAGAAATCACGCAGTACATAACACTCTGATTTTTTTAATTCTTCTTTATTTATGTTTGATGTTATCAAGTTATGGAAAAATGAAAGTGTATGTCCTTCCCATATTGGATTATTAGTCCATCATCTAACTGCTCAGATGATCAGATGAGCGATCATGAAATTGCATCTGACGAGGTGACACTGATTAGATAATTGGACAGTGTATTCACCTAGCTTGCCTTTTTCATTTCAGCAATACTTACCATAATTTTAGTATGCAATTACAGGACCTGCACCTATCTTTGCAGCCCAAAAAAACAAAAGATTAAAAAATCCCGCGCTCCCTACATTCCCATGAGCCATTACGACAGACACATAGAGTTGTCTCCCTCCCTCTTTTCATTATGGCGCCACTGTGGATGACGTGTGTCAGATGAGTGCTCTCATATTTCTCCATTTCAGCCGTTGACTTAGTTTCTGAGTATTACTGTGTATTCAGTTTGCATTTTTATCACCATCTGGCCTTTATTTACGCTTGTTTAGGCTTACTTTTTTGTTTTCGCGCCAATTTTCGGCCGTTTGCTGCCTCCACATGTGTTTGTTTCTCTGCATTGTTTTCGGCTTTTTGCCATTTGCTAGCTTTATTTACATTGTTTTGCATAGTTTTATCAGCCTTGTTGTTTCGTAGTTTTGAGTTATTTTGTTCGAATCTGTACATACTTATAAACAATTTTTCAGTTTTTGTTATAAGTATGTCTCTGCAGGTTTACGTCTGGGTAAGGCTCATGGGTGTTCCCATTTTTATGGAAAACGGGACCCCCATGATGCTTGTCCTGTTTTGTCATCCTTGCAGTGAGTCTGCTCTGTGTGAACTTTGTTCTCATAGAGAGTCTCAAGTCAAGGCTTTCCAGCCTTCTCAGCAATATTTTTCCTGCCTAGTACACAGGAGATGGAAGCCTTTTAGAACCCCCCAATGGTATGCTGTATGGTGGCATGTCAGAAGTTCCTGAAAAGACCTAACAAATGTTAGGCATTCTGTGCCTAAATGCCATCTTGGGGATGTGAAAGGAGATAATTCTCTTGAGTTGGCCCCTTTGACTGGCTCTTTTCCTCTTCCTGGGACTTCTGGCCCCAACGAGTTGGAGGATATACACTATGAGTTCGCAGGTACAGCAGGACGATATTATTAAGCTCTCTCATTGATAATCGTAGGAGGCTTTCTAGGATGCGGGCCCTTAGAGCCGATGTTTCCCTGATTCACCAGATTGAGTTTTACCCAATGTTTTCAGCACCATCCAATCCCAGTGCCCTTCTGGTTTCTTTGGTGGCTTCTCGGACAACTGTTCAGTCAGACCAATCTCTGCCAGAAGGCACTATTGTGTCTTCAGCAATGGCCAATGCCCAGTCTCTGGTCAGAGGTTAACTCCAATGACTATGCTATGCATGAAGGGACAGCTTGCCTCTCAAACAGTTAGGCTGGAATCTAGAGGGCTGGCAGTCTGGCTTGGGTAGTCTGTGAACCATGTGGTGTTCATTTATAAGGAACACCACAAGATGGAGAGACTGCTGCATCTCTAACCAGATTCAGTCATATTTAGATTTCTGTACAGTATGTCTATATCGAGTTCCTGATTTGCCTGAGGGTCGCATCACAGAGGCAGAACAGGTCGACATCTAGGACAGAGCCACTTCTGCCCTGAATGCAGCATTGAGAGCTCTGGCCCCTTCGCAGGTTGCATTGCTTGTCAATGTTGTGTTGGCTAGGCGTTTTTTTGGTTTTGAAAAATCACCCAGTCAAAGATCCTTACCCTTCCACCTGTTGACTGTCCCTTTCTTGGGCCCTACTCTATTTGGAGGGTCTCTTCCTTTTATACAGATGAATATGAAGGAGGACTCAGTCGCCTCATCACTTTTGGTGAAGAGGTTTCAGGGTGAGAAGGCCAGTGCTTCGCAGGGATCAGCGCCTCCTGAAAAGGTTAAACCTTTGGCTTCCACATCTACTGTGCGGCCTAAGTCAGAGCCTCACTTCAAAGGCAACAAGGGGAAGGGTGAGAACCTTCCTGGGGGCATCTCCTTGGCTGTTTAGGATGACAAGCTTGTCTGGGAAAATGGCAATCCTCTTGGCTCAAGCTCATGTCCTTCTTTCGCAGGATCAGGCTTTTAATGTTTTGATGATTCTCCTGCATGGAAGGGTCTCCACCTACCCTGTCTGGAGCTTCTTCAGGGCAGACATCACTCTGCGTTCCTTCCAGGATAGATGGAGATGAAGGAGAATGCTTGGGAACTGTCTGTAGTCAGGGAGTGTCTAGGAATTCCACTTCTTTTAGTTCCGCCTTTGGCTTCTCAGCCGATTGTTTTGCTCCTCTGGAGGATCCAGAAAAGGCCCGGGCGCTCCAGCAAGAAGCAGGGACCATGCTTGCAAAGGCCATGGTAGAGGGGGTTCCTATGGCAGACTACAATCCTGACTTCTACTCCAGAATGTTTCTGATTCGGAAGAAGTCCCGTGCTTGGCGTTATCATCCATCTAAATGCCTTCAACAGGCATGTAGATTCTTTTCACTTCAAGACGGAGACTCTTTGAGGCATTATTGCCTCCGTGAGAGGTGGAATTGGGGCCACGTTGGTAGATCTGAAGAATGCCTATTTCTACATCCTCATCAAAAAGTCAACATGGAAATTCCTCCGATTTATCTGCAATGGAAATATCTCCCAGTTCTAGGACATGCCATTCGGGCTCACGACTGCACCTTTGGTTATCACCAAGCTGCTGCAGGTGGTCATGGGATTCCTCCACTCGCACAGAATAGATGTTCACATCTGTTTCAATTATTCCCTCAAGCTTCACCTATTGAGGGAATCTTTAGTGAGGGACACCAGTTTGGTCCTGAAACTCCTACTCAAGGTCGGCTTCATTCTTCCAGAGGGAAGTCAGAGGTCTCCTAGTCACAGGACTTCATTTTCCTCATGAATCATTTAAACATGGTTCAGGGAATAGCCCTTTTGCCTTTGGAGAATTTTGAGAAGGCCAGAGCTCTTGAGGTGCATTGGTTTCTGTTTTATGGATTATCTCAACTCCCTGACAGATGTGGTTCCCTTAGGGAGACTTCACATCAGACCTCTCCAGATGTTTCTCCTGGCCAACGTTCAGGGATTGGGAAGCATGGATTCCTCTCACTCAGTCGGTCAAGGAGTTCACTCGGTGATGGACCTTTCAGGAGAACATGCTCCAGGGGTTCCTTTGTCCATGCCACTTCCCTCTATGACCCTGTTCATGGATGCTTCCATGACAGGATGGGAAGCTTACCTTTACGGCCAATGCCACTTGTGGGAGTGATCTTGGGAACAGCTCTCGCAGCACATCAAGGTGCTCAAGATGAGGTCTATTCTGTTGGCTCTGCAGTCCTTTCGAAGGATTATGCATTCCATGGTGATTTATGTGGCTATGGACAACTCTACAGTTGTTGCGTGTCTGGAGAGACAAGGGGGCACCAGGTCTCACTTTGTGTGTGCCTTTGCCATCTGCATTCTTCTTTTCTGCCAAGAGATGCAGTTGACTATTTTGGTAAAGCATCTTCCGAGCAGATTGAATGTGCTTACAGGCACTCTCTCCAGGCACCACTAACTGATGGAGTGGCAGCTGTGTTCCTCGATTTTCAAGGGAATTTATCATGTGTGGGCAGGCCTCTCGTAGACTTGTTCACCACTCCTAAAAAGATACAGTTGCTAACTGTCATGTCTCCAGTTCCAGACCAATACCATGCCATTTCTGGAAGTATGTATGAGAAAAAACATGAACAGGCTTGTCTGCAACCAACCTGGAGAAAGTGGACAGTACAATGACCAGCTCACACCAAGAAATCTACCAAACAGTTAAATAACTACTTTCAAAACACCAGATAATGGCGATTCTAGAGACTTAACAACAAGGCCATATCAGACTGAGAAGCTACATGTAGAGATCAACAAAGAAAAAATTGAAAATACAATAAAAATAGAGATAATCCAAACAATCACCAGGCCCTGATATTTCTCATCCCAAATTGGTAAGATAGGACCAAAACAAGTAATGGAACCATTGGAGAACATATTTAAAAATTATTTGAGGAAGGGAAAATACCTAACAGCTGGCGTAGCACTCGTGCGACACCAATAATCTATAATAGTGGTAACCATCTACTCCAGGTAAACTACTACAACACATTGTTAGAGGCAAAATAAGGAAACATATGAAGGCCAACAACTTGTTTCCTGAACATTAAAATGCCATAAGGTCAAACAAGTCATATTAAACAAATTTACTCAAAGTCCTTGAACACTTGGCTGAGGATGAGGTCTCAGGAGCAAATGTGGATGGTACTTATGTGGATTTTAGTAAATCATCTCGACAAAGTTACACACAAATTTTTTTTTTTTAAATTGGTATTACTGGGAAGGTCTAAGAGTGGTTAGGGGATTTCCTATTTAATTTGATGGTGCGATATCTAGTCTGGCTGAAGTAACAAGTGGTGTTCCCCCAGGATAGTGTATTAGGTCCTGTTTTTGTAATGTTTTACATTAAAGTCCTCCTTGATATATTCATCTTAGTGTAATGAAACTTTTTGTTGATGTTTAAAATCTCTTTAGAAGTAGTAGCAGCCCATCAGAATCACATGGGCAAACATGTATCATTAGCATCATCCGTTGGACAACTGACTGAAAGATGACCTTAGACACCAAAAAATGTAAACCAGTCTGACATGATGGCTAAATTTGAGTCTATTACCAAAAAAAAAAAAAAAAAAAAGAAGAAAATTAAGGTTTTTCTATCTGTTCACAATAGCGAAAATGATATTTTAAATATGCACTAAATCACAATTAAACATACTGTTTAAGTTTTACTCTAGTTTTAATAACCACTAAACAATGGATGGAGCATCAACACCAAGGATTCCGTGATCGGTAGTTTTATTAAGTTGACATGTTTCGGCTAGCTAGAGTAGCCGTCGTCAGAACAACGGTACAAGTATCAGCATAGTTCAGCTTAAAATTACGGTTCAGCCGTGAAGTAATAATGCATTGTCTAGATCACGTGATGATAACAATATAGTTTGTTACACTTTACAAAGTAAAGGAACAAAGATAGCTATAGATTATTAGCTTATCTCATAGCATGGTATCCGTCATCCATCCGTCCTTCCTGCGTCTGTCAAATTATCATTTAAACAACTTCTTTTGAAATACCAAAAGGCGTATAGTTATCATATTTGGCTGGAAGGTTCCTTTGATGAAGCCCAACAAAGTTTGCAAAAAGAAATGACCTTGATCCATGTTCAAGGTCACAACGGTCAAATGCTTAAACCTTTGAACAATTCTGCTTAACCAAAAGGCCTAAAATCATAACTTGCCCAAAAGGTTCCCTTTATGGTGCCCACATAGTATGTGAAAAAATAGCTTTACCCATAAAAATATTTAAGGTCACTGGGGTTAAATCATTAACAACTTCTGATTGACCTGGCTATCATATTTGGCCTGTAAAAGTTTCACAAAGGCTTATATACAAATATGTAGAACCTTCCAATGACTTATTAAAGGAATATATTTGGCTTGGACTTTTCTTGGTGTAATTTGGAATAAATTATAAAGACCTTTCACAGTGATGTCACACTGTTCCAAAAAATAGATTAGGCCAAGCCCCCTGGAGGTCTGAGGGGCTTGAGCTTAAGTAATGTGAAAAACTACATGTTAGCCAATTACTAATGTTCTGTTCACAGCATTGAAATATAGAAAATATGAACGGAAAGAGAATTGCAAGAGCTTCATTTTGATATAAGATTCTTCATAATTATAACATAAATAAATAAGAAATTCAAAGTTGATCCCATTTGCTATACATTGTTTATAGGCCTACAGTAAACTGTTATCAATTATCTCCAGTAACCAGGGCTTAACTGACCATGGTGACATCACTAATGATATGCATGAAACATTTTATTATTGGTTTTGAGTTAGGATTATGGTTTATAATCACATGTACCTTAATTTTTCCTGTCTTTATATTTAATTGTTGCTATATATTGTTGACTTGTGCAAGTCTCAAATATGTTGTATCCGTGTTGTAAACAATGATCTAAAGGGCAAGTAAGCTTCTGCTGTCCTGGGTCATCCATCCAGCTATAACTAAGAGTTTTTCTGCTATATTGCTTGACCATCTTCTTTCCTTGATTTTAAAGAAAGTTATCAATTATATTTAACTGGAAACATGATAAGAAAGTCTCAATTCAACATTGCACAGATGAGGGGGCTGACTACTAAGGCACACAACCCATATGGAGAAATTTGTCATATTGCTTTAAGCATCTACTGTGGAACATATGCACAGATATAGTACTGTTGGTCATAAAGATTCAGGTGAGCGATACAGGTCCTCTGGGCCTCTTGTATAAAATACAAAAATGGTACAGGGATGCTGTTTATAAAGTAATTTAAATGTTCTGTATTGATTTTCAAATGTAAATTAGATGTTCTAAAGGTATCATTGATGCGTTGAGACCAGCTAGGCTGGCCGTCATAGGGATGACAGTGTCAATAAATGTTGATGATGAAAAGTAAATGTGAGTTCATCCATGTCATGCTATGATAAAGTATTCCAACGTTCTTTTGGTTTGCCTACTACACTGGCTACAAGTCCAGAAGTGTGTCACATTTACTTTAATCTGGAATGGCGGAGCTGGTATCTGCAAGTTTTTATAAGGTGCAACCCAATAACAGTGAATTATCAGTATGAATTACGTCAGAATTAGCCGTCCTTAGATAACCATCAACAGTGAAGAAAAGGTAATAGACAGAGCACAGCCACATATGCACTATACCCCTTCACAATTAAACGTGTTGTAATAATCTGTAATTTATGAAAACTTTATCTGTTGATTCACTAATTGAGTCTATTTTTCATTAGAGTCTGTGAATTATGCCACAAGTGCAGGGTTTTTGAGACAATACTACTTTTTTTAAAAAGCCAGGGGCCAGTTGATTGAAGTGGCCATATATTTATCAAACTCAAATATAATTCATACAGGCCAGTGAGTGAAGTAGATACAGTTAAGACCATGAACAGTTGATGGAGTTATCAGAAAATAGATTGAACACAATTAGGATTTCAACAGACTTTTAATAAAACAGGTCAAGATTTCATGACAATGCTGGAAAATAGCTGATGGTTGTACATCAACACTTCGTCATAATTCAGACACCGCCATAACATAATTTAGACCTATTTTTGTATGCTGTATTTAAGACAAAAATGAAAGCCATCTGAACAGGACATAGAGGTTTGGTTTTTAGATGTCTAATGAAAATATACACAGTCGATAGGAAAAAATTACAGAACTGGATATGCTTTGTCATTTTAAAAACAAGTTCTCAAAAAGATATTCTAAAAGTCTAGAAAAAGTTTGATTTTAAAATGTCTCTCATTGATAGATATGTCATCAAATCATCCTTTTTGTAAAAGTGTGTTAAATGATTTAAGAAAGGTAAAA
Source organism: Ylistrum balloti (assembly GCF_031769215.1). NCBI lineage: Eukaryota > Metazoa > Mollusca > Bivalvia > Pectinida > Pectinidae > Ylistrum > Ylistrum balloti. Next base: position 342,581 of record NW_026781940.1, on the reverse strand, counting down.
CATGTTCTATTTGTTGAAATAAGATAGAAATATTCAGTCCTTCATGATTGTTACTATTGTTCTACAGTCCATTATATACACAGACATGAAATACAAAACTAATTTTAATTGGAATATCAAAAGTCTTAACTGTAAAAAGATTTGCTCTTATCAGCCTCCATAATAGTGGAACTAATAGACACAATTTTTTTATAGCCAATATGTACTCAGTATAAAACAAAATCAAAGATTCCTTCTAAATGTTTACTAAAAAAAAGTGATAAATAAATAAAAAGGATCTATGATTTTATACCAGGAAATTCCAACATGAGAAAGACACTTTTGAAAAAAGGGCCAGAAAACAATATGAAATCTGTCAGCACACAAATGTCAATAGGTTCGAGATTAGAATGTGAAATTTAAAACCGAAGTGTATATATAATTACTTAGGACAGATAAGAAAAATTACAAAGGGAAATACATAGTGTAGCTGTGCTGCAGCTTTGTATCAGTGACACGTGTTTGTTATTTTAGAATGAAAAAGGAAAGAAGGGCACCAATTGTATTATCAGTAATGTGTTTTATGTTTCTCAATCTAAAAAGTCAAAGTGTCAAGGAAAATAAATCAATGCTTTCAACTGACCCTTTAACATTATCAGAATCTGAATGATCAAAACATGCATGTATGTCAAGTAGACATTTTTCCTCAGACCTAGACGTTGATCCTTACTTTTTTTTGACGTCAACATGAATTGTCATGTAAAGGCTGTGGATATTTGGTGTGTGATTGTAGCAGAGGTCTGGATTTGTCCTAATACATCTATTTATTGATCTATCAGAAACAGTGGTAGAACAGATAACCATAACATGCTCTGTATTATCACTCATTTAAAAATAGAATTCTGAAGCCAATTATATCTCTTACATATTGCTAGATAGATACACAACACCAATTCACTGTCTTCGTTAAATGTCACTCTGTATATGATTTTCGAGATATTTTGCTTAAGATTAATCGAAGTCATGTTGGGTATACCTGACAAACACTTTGTAATGCTCTTCAGGGTGTGTATCTATATAATAAATATTTCTATGAGCCGATCATGACAACTTTCTTTCCATGTTTTTCCATGAGAAGTTGGCATGGTTCTGACTAACATTCTTTTTTACCTACATTTTATAGTAAATATCTACATTCAGAGTTTGAAAAAAATCTTTTCTGTATTATTATGCTGAAACTTAATAAGCTATGATTGGAACCATAATAGGACTGTACATCCATTTAAGCACTACTTGTGGACTAATTAATAACAGATTTAAAAATATTCTTCATGCATCAGAATTTTGAAGGATCAGATTGAAGATGTTATGTCAGAATATTGAGGAGTCAGATTATAGACATGGTGTCAGAATATTGAGGGGTCAGATTATAGACATGGTGTCAGAATATTGAGGGGTCAGGTTATAAATATGGTGTCAGAATATTGAGGGGTCAGGTTATAGACATAGTGTCAGAATATTGAGGGGTCAGATTATAGACATGGTGTCAGAATATTGAGGGATCAGATTATAGACATAGTGTTAGAATATTGAGGGGTCAGATTATAGATATGGTGTCAGAATATTGAGGGGTCAGATTATAGACATGGTGTCAGAATATTGAGGGGTCAGGTTAAAGATATGGTGTGAGAATATTGAGGGGTCAGATTATAGATATGGTGTCAGAATATTGAGGGGTCAGGTTTTAGACATTGTGTCAGAATATTGAGGGTTCAGGTTATAGACATGGTGTCAGAATATTGAGGGGTCAGGTTATAAATATGGTGTCAGAATATTGAGGGGTCAGGTTATAGACATAGTGTCAGAATATTGAGGGGTAAGATTATAGACATGGTGTCAGAATATTGAGGGGTCAGATTATAGACATGGTGTCAGAATATTGAGGGGTCAGATTATAGATATGGTGTCAGAATATTGAGGGGTCAGATTATAGACATGGTGTCAGAATATTGAGGGGTCAGATTATAGACATGGTGTCAGAATATTGAGGGGTCAGATTATAGACATAGTGACAGAATATTGAGGGGTCATATTATAGACATGGTGTCAGAATATTGAGGGGTCAGGTTATAGACATAGTGTCAGAATATTGAGGGGTCAGATTAAAGACATAGTGTCAGAATATTGAGGGGTCAGGTTAGACATAGTGTTAGAATATTGAGGGGTCAGATTATAGACATGGTGTCAGAATATTGAGGGGTCATATTATAGACATAGTGTCAGAATATTGAGGGTTCAGATTATAGACAGTGTCTGAATATTGAGGGGTCAGATTATAGACATAGTGTCAGAATATTGAGAGGTCAGATTATAGACATGGTGTCAGAATATAGACATGGTGTCAGAATATTGAGACATGGTGTCAGAATATTGAGGGGTCAGATTAGATATGGTGTCAGAATATTGAGGGGTCAGATTATAGACATGGTGTCAGAATATTGAGGGGTCAGATTAGATATGGTGTCAGAATATTGAGGGGTCAGATTATAGACATAGTGTTAGAATATTGAGGGGTCAGGTTATAGACATTGTGTTAGAATATTGAGGGGTCAGATTATAGATATGGTGTCAAAATATTGAGGGGTCAGGTTATAGATATGGTGTCAGAATATTGAGGGGTCAGATTATAGACATTGTGTCAGAATATTGAGGGGTCAGGTTATAGATATGGTGTCAGAATATTGAGGGGTCAGATTATAGATATAGTGTCAGAATATTGAGGGGTCAGGTTATAGACATTGTGTCAGAATATTGAGGGGTCAGGTTATAGACATGGTGTCAAAATATTGAGGGGTCAGGTTATAAATATGGTGTCAGAATATTAAGGGGTCAGGTTAAAGATATGGTGTCAGAATATTGAGGGGTCAGATTATAGACATGGTGTCAGAATATTGAGGGGTCAGATTATAGACATGGTGTCAGAATATTGAGGGGTCAGGTTATAGATATGGTGTCAGAATATTGAGGGATCAGATTATAGACATGGTGTCAGAATATTGAGGGGTCAGATTAGACATGGTGTCAGAATATACATGAAATCAAGGTCAGATTTGTATGTCAGGCTGATATTAGAACCTATTAACTATTATCAAATTGGTTGACCTTCTTAATGATGTAAAAAAAAAAAGCATAATTATTTTACTGAACACTACGTACACCTGTTTTTGCATGATGTGGGCCATTAGGTTATAATTGTTGTTAAGTTATTTCAAAGACTTCACATACTTGACAAGAGCTGTCATGACAACCAACAGACATCAATTGCTCAAGGTTTGATTGAATGTTATCCAGTAATAAGTGAAAAAATTCAAATAAGAATGTAACAAAATTGGGAACATTCTTGATCATCTCACAGCTGAAGGTTTGCTTACACAGGTCAGATTTACATGTTTATTATCAATTTTGCTTTGAAACTCCTCATATTTTTCGGTGGTGATAGTTTTTAATTGTTCATTGATTACTAATGAACTGTAATCAATCTCTGAGCAACTAGGGCAAGGTTTACATTCAAATAAATTTACATTGGACATATGACCATATTAGGATATCAAATGTTTCCTTTTTATTTTCTTTGTTACAATAATAATTGTTTATTTTCGCATATCATTATAGGTATGGCATTTTGAGAAGATGTTACGGTAATACAGCCTGACAAATCTGGCATGATGAGAGACTGTTGACGTCATGTTGAGGTTTCACAGTGCATATGATGGTTAATATTCTTTTTTTAATTTCCCTTTTAGGCAGCAGACAGAACAGATTATCCTACAGCAGAGGATTAGCAAATTTACAGTGTATGGCATTGTTGACACCTGACAACATGGAGTCGTTACGTCACTGGGATATACTGTACCTGAAGAACTGAATCTGTGTTATTCCGAAGACACAAACCAAACTGCTGTGAAAATTGATTAGTTTGAACATCTGTACAGGTAGAGGCCCCTAAGCAAGGAAGGTTCGTCATAACGGAGGTGTTAATTTCATTATTATTATCATCTGTCACCTGTTTCCTGGAGAATGAATCTGTGCAGACAGTCATGACGGTAGGAAGTTGTGTCAAGTGATTTATAGATAGCTTGTTAAGTCATTAAGATGAAGATACACACTGCCTTTCATACAAATACCTTGACTCATTTGGACAAATATTTTCAAAAATTCAGTAAAACTTCAAATTTCGCAATTTAATTTTTCAATCTTATTTGATAATTTGTTATCATAATACTATGCTTTTGTATAGATCAACAATGTTGGTTATGTTTGTGAATTAGTGAAATATTGAAATTCTCATTGCAACCATACAACATTGCAGTATTGTTTTCAAAAACTGTTTTATTGTACATATATGTACCTTTTCAGACATTTTGATAAATTGAGATTATTTTCAGGTTGGACTATAGTCATCATGTTTTGCATATCTTCATATGTCATCCCCCTCCCCTTCCTGTGTAACCTTTTTTACATTTCAAACATTTTCTCAAGTTCCATCAAAAGCATTGAGATGAAACTTGATGAAACCTGAGATGGTGCTGACCAAGTGTAGTTATTTTTCAGGTCGTAGGAAATTCCAATCTGGCTGCCATCTTGAAAACAAGTTTTAAACTTCTTAAAGTTCCACAGGTGCTATAAAACAGAAATTTTTTAGGAATTTTGAGGAAGGGAAGCCAATTTTCTTAAGTTCAATATGGCAGCCATTTCTTTCAGCATAGATTTAAAGCTTTAAAGTTTAAAAATATATATATGAGTGTAATTTTTAGACAAAATAGAAAATAGGCCCGTTCTTGTTACTTTCAGAAGGCATTTTTTTTGTTGTTTTAAATTTGATATTTGTAGCAACAACTTCAATTTTCTCTAAAACTTGTACTACCATATTTTACCAGGTTTAAGTCCATGCTCGGGAATAAAATTATGATGAAAAAAACATTCATTTTGTTTAAAAACTGATGAAGAATAATGTTTTCTGATGAAAAACCATCTTTTTTCTAAAAAATCATATGTTTGGACAAAAAACATTCTTTTCTCACTAAAAAGCAATGTTTTGTGATGATTTTTTTTTTACACACAAAAACTGTGTTTTCTCGTGTGAAATGATACTTTGCTTTCATTGCTGTTATCTCAATAGATTAGTCCTATATCAAAGTATTCAGACATGCCTGTGGTTTTTCATTCTTGATTTTGTACACCCAGAGCACCAGACTCGCAGCATTTATTTTATCTAGATTCCTGATTAACTATGTTGCACAGAATTCATCACAGTCGTATGAGGTCTAGATATTGAAAGACTTACTTTGTAAAAGTCAATTTAAAAATGAGGCTTCGATGTGAAAAGTGAAAATGGATTCACACAGACTTTTAAAGTGTTCCAAAATACACCTCAAATCTCCTCATTAACTTGAGAAACAAAATTAGAGAAAATTTCATATATATATATATATATATATATAGTATCTGTTTGTCTCTGCAAGTTATGTTTTAATTGAAGTTTGAATGACACATTTTTCTTACTTGGTAACTTAAAATTTTACCTGTTATATTTAATACACATATCAACATTTGATTATGAAATAAAGAATATATTGCATTAGTTTTTATGAAATATATATACTGCCAATCAACACCCTTATTATAATCCAACATGGCAGTCACTATTTCCCCTCTGACATAGAGTATTGATTAGCAGGGGATAAGCTCTTCCCTCGTTTAAACCTCATTTTTAGTGCACTAGCCCACTTGAGCTTATACCAGGTAGAATATGACATATGAACAAGTGAAACGTGTTTAATTTTTCGCGGATGGCATCGTTCATTACATCACTGTTGTATAAGCTCTGTCTACTGCTGGTGTATTTTGTGTAGTTTCTGTAATTAAAAGCTCCAACATCACTTTTCTGTAATATTTCTTTATGATTTCAGATTTTCTGCTTCTGATCATTGTATGTTTTCATAACACTGTGCTGTAGGTTCATTTTGAATGGGACAAAGTGGTTAAGACGTCTGACTGTCTATCACTAGCCCTTCACAGGGGTGAAAGCTTATGTGGGACAGTCCTGGCTGCAGGATACAGAGAACCCCGCTTTTCTTCCAAATCTCGCACATACTTAAATGGCCATATCAGAATGGGAATGATTATTTTGGCAGTGCATGATAAATTGAGGTCACTTAAAGTGGGTGATATCCCAGCAGTTTTTACTTGTTTCCTTCTGTTATATCAAAGTTAATAGTCAGCCATTGTGACCTACTTTGAGGAATCCTTATCTGCTTTTTCCCTGTAAAGTAATTCATGTTATTTGGAGACAAATTTGAAGAAAAAAAAAAAAAATTTCTCCATAATATATTTGTTTTGTGTAACTAGACAACTGTTTAAATTTACCTTGAGAAGATAAAGAAATGATTAAAAGACACAGCATACGTTTTGACTAATGATAATATATGTGTGTTTTTCTTAATTGCAGGTATGCATGTATTATGTGTCTGACTAATGAGAATAAATGCAGATGATTTAAATTTTAAAACAAAATAAATGCCTTATGTATATACAGCAGTTGTGTGCAATATATATTACAGGCACAGATTTTGAGTAAACATGAACGGCGCCTGTTTAAATAGTCAAGGGACTGGTAAGCTCTCCAATTTGGTGGAATAGTGGAAATCTGAAATTATGAATTCTTAAAGAATTTTACTGATAAATGAAAATCAGGATATAACCCTGTCATCTGTCTCAATTATTAGTTTTCATAATCGGAAGTGGTTATTACAAATGTTTAAATGATTATACACCAAGCTGTGTGTCATGGAGTAATATCTAGTCAAGGTAATGTGTGTGAACAAAAGCAGTAAACAATGCTGTCTGTACCATGCTGTCCGTACCATGCTGTCCATACCATGCTGTCTTTACCATGCTGTCCGTACCATGCTGTCCGTACCATGCTGTCCGTACCATGCTGTCCATACCATGCTGTCCATACCATGCTGTCTGTACCATGTTTTGTGTAAAGTGTCAGAACTATACTGTTAAACCTGAACAGTAGCCATGCTATCTGTATCATGCTGTCCATACCATGCTGTCTGTACCATGCTGTCCGCACCATGCTGTCTGTACCATGTTTTGTGTAAAGTTTCAGAACTATACCGTTAAACCTGAACAGTAGCCATGCTGTCCATACCATGCTGTCTGTACCATGCTTTGTGAAAAGTGTCAGAACTATACCGTTAAACCTGAGCAGTAGCCATGCTGTCCGTACCATGCTGTCCGTACCATGCTGTCTGTACCATGCTTTGTGTAAAGTGTCAGAACTATACTGTTAAACCTGAACAGTAGCCATGCTATCTGTATCATGCTGTCCATACCATGCTGTCTGTACCATGCTGTCCGTACCATGCTGTCTGTACCATGCTTTGTGTAAAGTGTCAGAACTATACCGTTAAACCTGAGCAGTAGCCATGCTGTCCGTACCATGCTGTCCGTACCATGCTGTCTGTACCATGCTTTGTGTAAAGTGTCAGAACTATACTGTTAAACCTGAACAGTCTCGCTCCTTAATAGTAACTCACCAGAGATGAGTTAATATATATGTATGAATGGGTAAATTTGCTCATGGTGGCATAAAATGGAGCAAGATGACAGAAAATGGGGAGTTGTAAGGAGGCACGAATACTGTGAAGGGTGACATAAGGTCGTTCAAAATGGCGTGAAGTGATGTTATGTGGCAAAAAATGGTTTAGAGTGGCATAAGACAAAGTAAGGAAGGGCAAGATGATGTTAAGTGGCACATTACAACATAAGGTGGCACATAGTGGCTTAAGGTAGCATATGGTTAGAGTATGGGTCTTGTTTGACATGTAGAATGGATAACCTCTGACCTAAAACAGAAGCAGTGTCCAGTCACAAACAAGGATACGGACAAAAGTGTAAATAGGCATGATGTTTTGTGGTTTAAATTTTTGTTAGCTTTTCAAGACTTTTTCTGGGAATGAAATTTTCAAGAGTAAATTGCAGATATGGGGAATTTGACTTTGATATGAAACAATTTCAATGTGTAACGGTCATGTGGTTCATCATTAAAATCCAAAAATGCTCAGAAAAAAGCCCTGCAACCATAGTTGGAAAATTTTTTTGTTTTTTGTTTTTTTTTTTTTTTTTGATGAAAAATGGATGAATTTTTCATGAACAACATCCAATTCTGTTCTCCCCATCAGTTTTGCTTTTAAAGCTACCTATTCTGTTGTGATTTTGATCTAAAAAAACCAGCCAGTAGTGCATGTTCAGGGGTTGTATTTGACAGATACCATCAGTCACCATTTCTAGATTACATAAAAGTTTAGTCAACATAGATCAGTGATCAAGAAAAATGCTTTATCAAGAAATCTCAGTGATTGATGTGTTGCTGGGCCAGTATTGTGTTTAGTGGTAATGTATTATTTTGTCGTCCATCAATCGGTAACAGTTATTAGTAAAAAGTTAGAGGTTCGGGTGAACCACACGACAGTTCATAATTCTATATCATCCGGGATATTGATACACAATGCAAGCCATCATAAAAGTCTGCTTTCCAGGGATTTGTTCTTGAATACAAATAAATATATCTGGAACATATATTGATCTTTTACTTCACATCTAGATTATGTATGGATTCTGTAAACTGCTATGTCACACGACTTCAGTCATTAAAGTTGATATAAAGGTAATATATCATAAAAATATTTGGTGTCTCAGAGCTAGAACTTGTGTGAATTAAAGCGAAATGAATGATATATTATGTCATATCCAGGAGATCTATTTCATCCAATGGTAACCATCAGCAACCTCTTGCCTGGTAATGAGCCCTGTCAAATATATTGTTAATAGATCATAAATGGAGATACAGTGGTTCAGACCAGTAGAGATACAGTGGTTCAGACCAGTAACGATATACTGGTTCAGACCAGTAACGATATACTGGTTCAGACCAGTAGAGATACAGTGGTTCAGACCAGTAGAGATACAGTGGTTCAGACCAGTAGAGAAACAATTGGTTCAGACCAGTAGAGATATACTGGTTCAGACCAGTAGAGATACTGTGGTTCAGACTAGAGAAACAATTGGTTCAGACCAGTAGGGATACATTGGTTCAGACCAGTAGAGATACTGTGGTTCAGACCAGTAGAGATACAGTGGTTCACACCAGAGACACAATTGGTTCAGACCAGTAGAGATACTGTGGTTCAGACCAGTAGAGATACAGTGGTTCAGACCGGAGAAACAATTGGTTCAGACCAGTAGAGATACATTGGTTCAGACCAGTAGAGAAACAATTGGTTCAGACCAGTAGAGATATACTGGTTCACACCAGTAGAGAAACAATTGGTTCACACCAGTAGAGATATACTGGTTCAGAACAGTAGAGATATATTGGTTCAAACCAGTAGAGATACATTGGTTCAGACCAGTAGAGATACACTGGTTCACACCAGTAGAGATACAGTGGTTCACACCAGTAGAGAAACAATTGGTTTAGACCAGTATAGATATACTGGTTCAGACCAGTAGAGATACATTGGTTCAGACCAGTAGAGATACATTGGTTCACACCAGTAGAGAAACAATTGGTTCACACCAGTAGAGATACATTGGTTCACACCAGTTTAGATATACTGGTTCAGACCAGTAGAGATACAGTGGTTCACACCAGTAGAGAAACAATTGGTTTAGACAAGTAGAGATATACTGGTTCAGACCAGTACAGGTACATTGGTTCAGACCAGTAGAGATACATTGGTTCACACCAGTAGAGAAACAATTGGTTCAGACCAGTAGAGATACATTGGTTCAGACCAGTAGATATACACTGGTTCAGACCAGTAGAGATACATTGGTTCACAACAGTAGAGAAACAATTGGTTCAGACCAGTTTAGATATACTGGTTCAGACCAGTAGAGATACATTGGTTTACACTAGTAGAGATGCAGTAGTTCAGATCACTAGGGAAACATTGGTTTATATACATGTGCCACTATATATTTGTAAAGTGTCTGGTCAATGTGTGTGATACATCAGAAGTTTTGACCGACAGCTGATTACTTCAAAGTTGACCGGTCAATGTCTCGTGTTGCTGGTCAAATGTGTGAGAGCTGGTGCCTGGTAGATCAGACCTGATCCATCATAGGCAAACTCCATATCTAGTTCAAAGGAGGTTTTGTACTTTCTCTTAGTGACTGATAGTTGATATGACATTATCATTGTAATTAATGATTCTCAGGTCAAAACATGTCATTGAAATCATTTGCTGGACAATATTAGTATGTATTGCAGGTAAACCTCGATGACGTAGGTTACAGTGTACCAGTATGTAAAATACGTATACTACATGATTTTCCATTGTCACATAAATCAGCACCTACCAGTAAGCTTTCAATATATGTGAAGTATATAAATAAGTAAAGAACACCTCTCCTGAGCACTTCAGTTTTTTTATTTCATTATTTTTTTTTCTTTTTTATTTGGACAATTTTTCGCTTTACAATACTTTTAATTTCTTCAATTAAGTAAGAATACATAATCGTAGAACTGCTAATTTAATTTTAATGTTTTAGATTTATTTATTTATTTATTTATTTATTTTGTAAGATTTTGCCTTTAAAAAGAAAAATATGAAGTCCAATGCTACTTTTGTTAGATCTCCTGTTTTGAAAGGCTTAAAATTACACAATGTTTTAAAAGGGATTGAAAAAAGTTACTTGTTGGGAGAAAATTTCATACAATTTTAATGACTGACATAAAAAAATCTTGTGTATGTTATGAAAGGTTACAAGATAAACAAAGCTCCATTTTTAGAAAAATTCTCAGAGAAGTAAATTTCAGTTAATATTTGTATGATGTTGTGCATCTACTTTGCTTTGGCTTCATAAGGTGCTATTTTTTTCTTTCTAAAAAGCTTCGAAGAAAAAAATATTAAACTTTGTAATATCCTAGATGATAAGATTATTTCCATGAAAATAGAAATAAAGGTTTGAAACAATGAGAGAAGTCTCCTTTAATGGAGATGGTAATATTTAGTCAAAATCTTTATGTTGATTGTATGTGTACTAAGGGAATGCTGTATTGATCTGAAAGTAAATGAATTACTGCAGACCTATAGATAGACTTAAAATAAGGTCATCGCTGTCACGATTGATCTGATCTCCTGAGGATAATTATAAATGACATCGAACTACAATGAAAAAAACAGACACACATTGTTGTAACACTTGTGCATGCAATATGTGGAGATAATGGATATGTTCAACTCACATTCAGCAATTTTGTTGGATTTTGAGCACAGAAGACGGAGGATCAAATTAAGCTCGAGGTGAAAGATTATGTAAATATACTGAAATAGGGATACCAGTTAATCGTTTTCATCAATCTAATATTTTTCTAAAAAAATTATAGTGATAAATAATGCAAAATATTTTCTAGAAAATATACAAAATGTCGTTTATTTGTTGTGGGTTGGTTATTTTTGTTGTTGAGGTTTTTTGGGTTGTTTTGTTTTCACTGGATGATTTGTTTCATTTTGTTTTTTAACAATATTGAAATGAAATGAATATGAAGTTTAGAAAAATACATGGGTATATACAATAATTCACTGATAGGTTCCAGTTTCAGGAATATATCTGTACAGACTTAAAGGGAAATTACTTGGTTAGACTTCGTCCATTGATACATACTTTTTTCTGTGTGTACGTAGCTTGTAGTTGAAGTTTGAAGCCTCTAATATACCAGAGTGTTGGATTGTTTTTCCACGTTTTAATGTTAAGTTCCACTTAAAGTAATAATTAGGTAAACTGTTCACTTGTTTGGGTTTTTTATGCAAAGTAAAATTTAAAACCAAGGAGGCGACTAAGGAAAATTCAGAGTGATCGAAATAAGAGTCAAAATGTAGATGGGGAGGTGCACTGGTTCCATAATTCAGTTAATTTTGTGATTTTCATATATCTGATATAAATGGTAATTAAATCCGTAGAGTTGTAGATTACGTGTGTAAGTACTGCAACTTTTAAAATGTAAATGTTAAATATCATATTTGTAATAGATCTAAAGCTTAAAACTGATCAACAGGTTTGTTGATTGTTGCTATGACAACGCATGCAAAGCTGTTGACATTTTGTTCCTTGAAAGCTGCATGACCGCTGTCACATACATAAGCCTAATTCATACAATAATACTGATCTGTAGATTCAAATAATTTTTTTTTGTTAGGGAAGATCAATATGTTTAAACCATTACTGGCATTATAATGGACGTGTTTGTTTCTTGTGACATATTTGAACAACTATCATGACTCGGTTAAAAGTTCTGTCAGTCAGAAAATGATATCTGGAAGACATATATGCAGTTGTACATGTATATATATATATATATATATTTTTTTTTTTTTTTTTTTTTTTACTTTTTCTTGATTTCTCAAGTTTTCATTTTTTACTAAAGGATTAGGGGATGAAATTTTCATAAATATCATGAAAAAAGATGTTTTTTTTATCATTTTACTGTAAATTTAGCTATTTTTTAAAATTTCATTTCATCCTTGAAACTTGCATAATATGAAGCATCCATAAGGTCACAAACTTCACCTTGTTATCTGTTAACCATTTTCCTGGCAAATTTTATGTGTGATTTTAAATTTGGTTTTTCTACTTTTGCAGTTGACTGAATTTGAGAGAAAAAGTGAAGATCCAGAGCAGCTGTGTTACTGACGAGGTCTATGAAAGCAAACTCTACAGTCTATGTCATATTGACAGCATCGTTGTTGATATGATGACAGTTTGTTGTCAGTGATGAAGTTCTGCCTAGGCTTTAAGTGTTACTGGTCAACCTTGTGAAATCTTCAGCTAGAAGAAGATATCACTGTGTGTTGTGTAATATTCTATTTATTTAAGGGAACATAAAAGTTTGCCAAAGATATTAATCAGAAAGTGAAAGAAGGTTTTGAAGAACACTGTCAATGAACAAAAATTGGTCAAAAAATTTGTGCAAGAATCAAGTGACAAATTGTTTTGGTTTCATGACTAAAATTTCCCATGTCGATGAAAATGAGACGAAAAACAATATTTGGAGGTCTCTCGTGCATGTGTTTTGTGTTTTTCTTATACAATTTTCTCCCCTGTGAGAATGGACCCAAGGCTTACATGGTTCCAAAAGAACAGATCAAGTACATATATGATCATAATCAGAAAGCCATACCTTATGACAAAAATATGCCGATAATCTTCATTGGTGGTATGCCACGAAGTGGCACGACATTAATGCGTGTCATGCTCGATGCACATCCAGAAGTTCGATGTGGAGAGGAAACGCGAGTGATTCCAAGAATTCTTGGAATGAGGACACACTGGCAACGATCTGAGACTGAGAAACGTCGTCTGAACGAGGCTGGAATTACAGATGATGTCATAGATTCAGCGATAACGGCATTCATGCTGGAAGTGATTGCCAAGCATGGTGAAGCAGCCCCAAGACTTTGTAACAAAGATCCATTCACATTGAAATCTAGTCTTTATCTATCTAAATTATTTCCTAACTCCAAATTCTTGTTTATGATACGTGACGGCCGAGCTGTTGTGCATTCAATAATATCACGAAAGGTTACAATAACTGGATTTGATCTTTCTAGTTATCGAAATTGTCTTAAAAAATGGAACCAAGCTATGGAATCTATGTATGCTCAGTGTTTACATGTGGGATCAGGACATTGTATGCCGGTTTACTACGAACAGCTCTCATTACATCCAGAATTGTGGATGAAACGGATTCTAGAATTTCTTGATCTGCCTTGGAATAATTCTGTTCTTCATCACGAGGATTTTGTTGGAAAACCTGGAGGAATCTCATTGTCAAAGTAAGTTATACAAGGAAAAATTTGAGAGAATTAACAGTATGGTGAGAAACCATTCATTTATTTAGGATAATGGTGATTCATTTATTTAGTAATGGTGAGAAACCATTCATTTATTTAGGATAATGGTGAGAAACCATTCATTTATTTAGGATAAGAAACCATTCATTTATTTAGGATAATGGTGAGAAACCATCATTTATTTAGGATAATGGTGAGAAACCATTCATTTATTTAGGATAATGGTGAGAAACCATTCATTTTTATTTAGGATAATGGTGAGAAACCATTCATTATTCATTTTTAGGATAGGATAATGGTGAGAAACCAGGATAATGTACCATTCATTTATTTAGGATAATGGTAAAATTCCATGTTGGATTATGGTGATTCATTTATTTAGGATAAGAAACCATTCATTTATTTAGGATGAGAAACCATTCATTTATTTAGGATAATGGTGAGAAACCATTCATTTATTTAGGATAATGGTGAGAAACCATTCATCTATTTAGGATAATGGTGAGAAACCATTCATTTATTTAGGATAATGGTGAGAAACCATTCATTTATTTAGGATAATGGTGAGAAACCATTCATTTATTTAGGATAATGGTGAGAAACCATTCATTTATTTAGGATTATGGTGAGAAACTATTCATTTATTTAGGATAATGGTGAGAAACCATTCATTTATTTAGGATAATGGTGAGAAACCATTCATTTATTTAGGATAATGGTGAGAAACCATTCATTTATTTAGGATAATGGTGAGAAACCATTCATTTATTTAGGATAATGGTGAGAAACCATTCATTTATTTAGGATAATGGTGAGAAACCATTCATTTATTTAGGATAATGGTGAGAAACCATTCATTTATTTAGGATAATGGTGAGAAACCATTCATTTATTTAGGATAATGGTGAGAAACTATTCATTTATTTAGGATAATGGTGATAAACTATTCATTTATTTAGGATAATGGTGAGAAACCATTCATTTATTTAGGATAATGGTGAGAAACCATTCATTTATTTAGGATAATGGTGAGAAACCATTCATTTATTTAGGATAATGGTGAGAAACCATTCATTTATTTAGGATAATGGTGAGAAACCATTCATTTATTTAGGATAATGGTGAGAAACCATTCATTTATTTAGGATAATGGTGAGAAACCATTCATTTATTTAGGATAATGGTGAGAAACCATTCATTTATTTAGGATAATGGTGAGAAACCATTCATTTATTTAGGATTACGGTGAGAAACCATTCATTTATTTAGGATAATGGTGAGAAACCATTCATTTATTTAGGATAATGGTGAGAAACCATTCATTTATTTAGGATAATGGTGAGAAACCATTCATTTATTTAGGATATTCCATTCATTTATTTAGGATAATGGTGAGAAACCATATTTAGGATAATGGTGAGAAACTATTCATCTATTTAGGATTATGGTGAGAAACTATTCATCTATTTAGGATAATGGTGAGAAACTATTCATCTATTTAGGATTATGGTGAGAACCTATTCATCTATTTAGGATAATGGTGAGAAACTATTCATCTATTTAGGATAATGGTGAGAAACCATTCATTTATTTAGGATTATGGTGAGAAACTATTCATCTATTTAGGATAATGGTGAGAAACCATTCATTTATTTAGGATTATGGTGATAAACCATTCATTTATTTAGGATAATGGTGAGAAACCATTCATTTATTTAGGATAATGGTGAGAAACCATTCATTTATTTAGGATAATGGTGAGAAACCATTCATTTATTTAGGATTATGGTGAGAAACTATTCATCTATTTAGGATAATGGTGAGAAACTATTCATCTGTTTAGGATTATGGTGATAAACTATTCATCTATTTAGGATAATGGTGAGAAACCATTCATTTATTTAGGATTATTGTGAGAAACTATTCACTTACTTACGATTATGGTGAGAACCTATGACTCTGACTTATTGACTTGTCTTTGGATTCAGACAAAATGTCTGATATGTTGCGATCTTGTTGCATTTAGTTGTATTCAAGGCTTTTAGCAGACCTTTGAGAGCTTCTTTTATTGACATTTTAAAATGAACTCAGATCTTTTTCATACGTGTATGATATTTCAAATTTCAATGACAAGTTTATGTTTAATTTTGAAATGGTGCTTGTCACGGAAAAGTGATTAATTAATGTTTTGGATGTGTACATTTTTTTTTTAAAAGAAAATTAGTCTGTACGATGTGCAATTGTAAAATATTTTCACGCATATTTCAACAGATGATGATAGTAATATTGCCATTGTTTAGTAAAACACTTCATTAGAACAATCTTCGTCGGGGTGCAAAATCCATTCTCATTCAATTTCTTTGATCCTATTTTGCATGTTTTATTGAATTTGCAACTGCACTTCAAAATTTCAGGAAAATGACTGAATTGATCAAATTTGATACATTAATTTTTCAAAAATCATCAAAACTGAAAGGAATTATAAATGAACGTCATTATACATATAATTCCATTTTAAATCCTGTAAACAAATCAGGTGTCTGAAAACTTTTGATTTTGACATTCTGTGAAATGAATAAGACAACATCTGGGTTTGTATGACAAAAACCATGGTTAATTTATTATGTAACAATCATTTTGTCATCTGTTTGGTAGCTTATTATTACCGTAGTTCCCCATACTCACCTCATATATACCTATCTATTTCATGTATACCTATCTACTCTTAAATATTAAATATTATCTTCAATTCAAAGTTTTACAAAAAACATCACATCCCTTATGCAATAAAAAAAACTCCGCTACTGCTAAAAGACACATGCAAGGTTAAAAAAAAAACAGCTCATACCTCTGATTAATAGAAAAATGGGTAACCAACATACTGATGAAAAAATTGATCTCAGTATGAATTCTATGTTAGTATTGATTCTTTAGTGAGCCTATAGTTATGAGAGGCCTTCATTTCATAGGATGTTCAAATCCACAGTCAAACAGCATTATTTACCTGTTTGTGTATGTAGTGGTGTGTGTTGATTAATTGTTAGCAGTAATTCATTGAGCTAATTGTTTGGTCAATGTAGCAACTATGTTCTGAAAATTGATCAGAAATATTGATTCCAGGAATATCAGGATTCTAGACCAGGGCAGATATAGTACTGTACAGTATATGGATTTATATGGTTTTTTTTTCTGATGGTAATTGTTCTGAAAAAATTCAATGCATGTGGAAAAAAATGTATGGGAATGGGTGGGGCTGGGATGGGAGGGATACACATGATATTGTTTTGAAAAGAATTCATAACAAAAGAAGATGGAAAATAAATTCAGCAAAATATATTGATAAAAAATTATCGTTTAGGACTTTGATTTTATTGATTCAGTCTTTGATATTGAAAAAAAAAGTCGAAAAAATGGGCAAACAACCTTTTAGAGTTTAATTTACTTATATATCGATAATTAGTAACTGACTTATTGCACTTAATCTGTTTGTTATGAAATCAATTCATATTTTGAAGAAATATGATAAGTACATGTAAAGAAAAAATTGTACAGTAATTTTGATTTACTTAATTTTATTTTATGGATACAAAAGGTAATTTTTTTTTACATAAAAATTTCAATTAATATTGATACAATGATGTTAAATTTCATAGTTTACAATTGAATACTTTAGAAATAGGTCATTTTTAAGTTAAATAGAGTCCTTCTGTATACATAAGTGGAGTCATTTTTCAATTTCTATGCTTCTAAAGGCTATGAGATTAACTTAAATGTAAATTCTGTGTTATAACATTGTGTTTCCCGACATGGCATTTTTGATTTTGTTTTTATGAAGAGTTGTGTCCCCTTTTTTTATGGATCCTAACATTGGCCAGAAATCTCTTAATTTCTCTAAGTTTTCAGATGATCTCATCAAATTTTTTTAGTCCTTTTAACCATAAGTTGAATATGAGTCGAACAGAAACATTTATTTCTTGATGTGTAAGAACTTGAGGAGTTTCCATTGTAATTTTTCGTGAGCTTGCTGTTTTTTGTAGAATGTAAAATATCTATTGATGAATTCTTCATTCCTGTTTGGTAATGGTATTAGATTCTTTATACCTCAGGTACTTGTCAGGACGACACCTTCTTATGAAATTCTGGTTGAGGTAACATTGAGTTGACAGATATGCTGTACTTATGCTTTTATCATCTTGTTTTTCCAATATTCTTTCACTCATTTTGGACTTGGAGTTTTAAATTTCATAAAACTTTTTCATACCTATTATTTTGTTATTCTTCAAGAAATGATATAAATTTGTGTTTCCAACTGTCTGACTTTGTCATTTGTGATTTTGCGTCTGGCCTTCTCTCTTATTCCGATGTCAAAACACAAGACATACCTGTACATACATGGTAGTCCTATTTGTACTCTTGCCATTTCGTGGGAGGCAATTAATGTTAATTAAGCATATCTGTCTTGTCTTTGTGCATCTTAAAATGATTGTTGTGAGATCAAGTTTATATTTATTGTGAAAATCTCTTTTAAAAACTTCATACTATCCCTATAGTATTTTATAAAATATTAAGTTCGACACCTGATCAGATTCTGGTTTGCATAGGAGAGAGGGCATATATGTCGTATAGGTATTTTCTGGTTTGTATTTAAACCTGTTTCTTAATTCATGATTTTATTGTCAACAGAACAGAGAAATCCTCTGACCAAGTGATTCGTCCGGTGAATGTAGAAGCTCTAAGTCGCTGGGTGGCCCATATACCGCAACAAGATAAGACTGATATGGCAACCATAGCTCCCATGTTAAAAACTCTAGGATACGATCCCTTTGCCAACCCGCCAGACTACGGAAAACCTGACCCAAGAGTTGCAGACAATACCATGCACATAAAACAGAACTTTGATTTTTGGAAAAATCGTGAACTTGAAATCATGACCTCAGAAAAGCTGCATCAGAGAAGAAAATCTAGTATGGACAGTGAGCCGCCAAGCTGATGGTCGTTAATTATGTATCCTTCAATTGCAGATGATATATTTTCAAACATTTGTTATATTGTTATAATTCTAACTTACCAAACCATGAAAGTGTTCACAATCAGTTTCAGATTTTAGTAAATGGTTTTTCCTTGTTGAAGATATATATATATCATTATAACTATATACCATATAAAACAAGCCTTGTGTTCATCAACTTAATAATCTTACCCCATAGGTTGAGATTTCCCTTACTCTTACCCAGGATAGGTGTAGCCACAATTTTACTGATGTGAGTTTAATAGAATACTTAATTCACTCCTATGGAGATGAGATAGTTGTATTTCAACACGAGAGGAAAGGTGATTAAGTTAGCAAACACAAAGCTTGCCTCATCTGTACTGGAGGGTTGAGATCACCCATTTTACCAATTACTTTTTGCTTACCTTGCTGGCTTTATTATGTACTCTTATCAAATTTTGTTGTCTCAATGCTTCACATCATTGATGTGATTTAATTATTGAATTGACATCCCTGAATGGTTACTATGATGTTATATCATTGTCCTGACATAAGAATTTCCCCATCTTGATCTGAAGGTGAGACAAAAAAATCTCACACCAGTAAAATCTCACACCAGTAAAAGGGTAGGAGAAAGAATTATCTCATATTTTTGCTTTCATGACTATAATGTCGCATTACTATTGCAAAATGCTGGATCAACAAAAATACATACCTAAGAATTCTTGCAGGGTAAAAGAAAAACATTTGCCAAGTTGTTATTGAGATAAAGGAATATTTTTTTTTTTTTTTTTTTTTTTTTTTGTCAGAGCTTCTCATTGTTGTCGTGACATCATATATACAAAACATGACTGTGACGTCATACCATTGTCCTGACAAGGGGAGCCCCCTCATATCTCAACCCTAAGGTGAGACCAGGAAATCTAAAACACTGGTAAAAGACCTGGATATAGATGTCCTATATTAAGGTTAGAAAAAATCTCAAAGTAAGGTTGAGATTTTTCTGTATCAGCACATCTGAGAGTCTTAACATTTCATCTTCTTTTTTTCCTGTTAACCTGGATATATTTGGGTTGATAAATTTTCACAAGCTGTAGATTTTGTATTATTCTGATTTTCTTTTCAGATTTGCAATGAATGTATTTTAATATTTCAAATCTTTTTACGTGATAAATATTTTGTAAATAAAAGACAAAAAAGATATATTCAAATTATCGATAAACCAGTTTGGCTAAAATCGCAGTCTTTTCAGATTATATTGGAAGAATAATCAGATTAAAAAAATAGGACTCCTGATGGAGTGGGAGAGAACCAACATCCTGATTGTCTGAGGTCATAGGTCAGTTTTTTTAAGTAGGAATCAAAGTTCAGGTTAAATCAGGTTGACGTGTCCTGTGTAAAGTACCATGTTTCCAAAAAACCAAAGTTTAGATATACATGTATAATGTAAAACTGGGAAAAAATTTGATTATTGCTAAATCTTGTCAGATTTTTTCATCGCTAAATGTGGATGACAATGGTCTGTATTACTGGTCAATTTTTAAAGAAAAGAAGGAAATCTGTTCAAAATGTATACAAAGAGATGCCTACTGCTGTGTAGCTTTGTAATTGTTGGTGACTTGCGTTAAATAATAGTTCTTGAATTGTTAAGGTATGTGGAAATATGTTAATTATATCTCTGTTACTTTATACTTGTATAGATAGGAAGGGCGTTAAATCCCCACCCCATCCTTTATTTACTGTCCAACACAAACCTCAATCAGGATATTTTACATGTGATGTTGTATCTATAATGTGCAGTAGAATCATTTCTCTAGAGGAAAATGTTAGTATTATTATATATATTGAACTAAAGGATCTGAAATGCTTTTTAAAGTGATCTTCTCAAAAAGAGACGGATGTCATCAATTTATAAAATGTATATTGATGTATGTGATTGATATTTCAGCATTATTCGTCTGATATTCTGTGATTACATGGTACTAAATAATGTTCAAACGTAGATTTTAATTTAGTTTGTGTCACGAAGGATTAAACGTTATTTGAATATTGATCGTTCAATTAATCCAAGAGGAAATTAACTGTTAATTGAAATTTTCACACAAAAAATTATCAGATCTGTGATCCTTTGGATGAAAGTGAAAAGAAAAAATAAAGTATTATTCTTTGTTATGAGACAGTAACAGCCTGTGTCTTTAAGAATTTCTTTTTAGAATAGATGTGAAAATTTGTCACAGTTACATAATGTGTTGTATATTATGGATTTGCTTAGTTTCAATACTGCTATGTAGATATGCTTTGTTCAAAAATTGAATATGATGTAAAAGCATATAGTAATTGGACTACTGTCTCATTTCACCTTTCTATTCAGCCTTTTGACCCAAAGAGTCGAGATGATCTATATCCATCATGCATCATTTGTCGTCATGCATCAGGCATAAACTTTTTTTTTAAACCCTACTTCTCTTTCATATATATAGTCTGATGCTTCATTGGGTAAGGATAATCATTTCTTAAATTCAGAATTTTGATTCGACCCTTAAGGGTCAAGGGAAGGGGCCCAAAAAGGGGAGGTGCTGAATTTACATTTAAAACTCTACTTTTCCTTTCTGCCTGGGTGGATTTTAACAAGCTTTCACCTGATTTATCAGTTAGAGTTGGCAATTATTTCTGAAATTTAGTAATAGGATTTGACCCCTAGAGACTTGGGGGCGGGGCCCCAGAAGGGAAAATAAGACAATACTTTGCTTCAAAACGCTAATCCTTTTTAATGCTTGAATGGATTGCAACCAAATTTGGTCTGAAACGTCTTTGATAGTGGGGAATCATTTCTTCAATTCAAAAAGTTGATTCAACCCTAGGGACTTTGGGGCGGGTCCCCAAAGGGGGAAGTTTGGAATATTTTGCTTCAAAATGCTACTCTTTCTTAATGCTTGAATGGATTTCAACCAAAAGGGGAAGTTTTTAATTCTGAATGGGTTTCAACAAAATTTAGTCTAAAACATCATGGAGATTTGGGAGTTATTTCTTAAATTCAGAAAATTGATTTGACCCCAGGTTAATAGGAATGACTTTGATCTGCTTGAAAGGTCACAGAAATCAAATATGTCATAATCTTTCAATGACTTCTCAATAACCAAAAGACCAAAGATGATGATGTTATGTCTGTAGCATGCTAGGAGTGAAGGGCTACCAACTTTGTTAATATGAATGACATTGACCCACTTTCAAGATCACAGGTATCAAATGTGTTAGAATGACTTCTCAATAACTTAAGAGGACCAGGGTGCTGATATTGGACCAACTTTCAAGGTCACTGGGGACCAATGTGTTGAAATGATTAAGCAACTTCTTCTCAATAACCAAAAAGCCAAGGGTCTTGATATAGGGCCTGTAGCTTTTTTTTTTAACAAGAATATGTCTGGAGTAATGGCAATTGTGAAGTGCAATTGTAAAGAATATGATTTCAAGTTTGCTGAAAATGTCTTGATGAACCAACAATGTCTTCTCTGTCAGTTGTTAAGTAGTTAAGCAATTTATTTTAGGCCTATTTTGCCTCTTTCATATATAGGTCTTTATAGTCAGAGGACCATTAAGGCCCAAGGGACTATTGTTTTATATTATAATTGTTCAAATTTTTTTTCCAAGGAATTATATCAAGAATGTAATGTTCTCTTTGATTTTAGAATTAGCTATGGCTTTATCTCAGGTGCAGATGAATAATTGTATTTTCAAGAGAATTTTGGGTTTTTTTTGTCTTATTCTATTCCATCTGTGAGAATATAGAAAAATAGAACTCAAATTAATAAACTTTAGAGTTTCTCTCTCATTAAAAACCCATTAAAACTAAACAAATGCAAATTAAGTAAACCTCTTGTTTCCATTTCACGTGTCATAGGTCAAAGTTCAGATACCAAAGGTCATTGTACCAGTATCAAAAACCTGGTTGTCACAAAGTTTAAGGCAAGATACAAAATTTGTATGTACAAGGTCAAAGGTCAATGTTACCTGGAATGAAAAGATGTGTTTTATCATAATGGTGGAAGTTTAAGTTCTGTGTTGCAAGACATTCTATTGAAATAATGTTTCTGCCAACAGCTTGTTGTTTTGTCCTTGTTTTAAGAAAAGGACTGAGTAATTCAGTTCAGTATGAATTGTTAAAAGCATTATAATGAAAAATGGTGACACATGAATGATTGTCAGCACACAACTTTAGAATGACAGTTTTTCCTGATACAGATGATTTTAAAAACTCTAATTTCTTTTTTGGAATGTTTACTTTATTTTGTGGTAGTCGATGGTGATGTGATCTGTTATTTACGTGGACACCAAGTTGGGTATAAGCTTGAAATTTTACATCGAGACTCAGATATAGTTCTATTGTTTTATAAACACAGCCTTAGGAGTGAGTGATTTGTGAAAATTGTCAAGTGTCTACAACAGATATTGTAATATCAAATTTTCATAATTTGAATGGCTTCACCAAAACAGCAGCCTTCCATGTTCATTTCTTCAGGTCATTGTCCATTATACATTGAAGTTCATAAAATCCTCCATTGTCTTGTGTCATTTCATTAATCAATATGCTTTACTTCATCAAAAATGTTTAGAACATTTAACAAAAAGTTTTGGGTCAGTACAGTACCAGTATATTTTCCTTTTTAATTCAAGTCTTTTTTGTGAATATTTATTTTTTCTTTTCTTCATTTTTCAGATCTTTATTTATCATTGCTTTTTTGTCTTGGATAAATTATTGTTAATTATCATCCAAATTTTGCTGACATATCAAAGATCTTAATTAAAGTTTTTAGGCAAATTGTTGTTTGTTCTGATCCAAACTTTGCTGACATATCAAAAATCTTTAATTATTTTTTTAGATAAATTGTTGTTTATCAGATCCAAATTTTGTTTACACATCAAAAATCTTCATTTCATTTTGAAAGAAGCTTATGCCTTCATGATGCTCTAGTATTTGACCAAAATATCTATAATATATTTACCAAATATACAATATGATATATATATGATATATATATGATGAGGTTACTGAATATCAACACTGTTGCACACATTTTCTTGCCTTTGTTTTAAATGTGTTCTAAATGAAAGGAGCTTATAAGCTGGAATGACTGTTTAGCTCTGATCTATATTTTCTCTGTCACAGATAAAAAGGACGAACCCTATGGACTACTATCTGCCATATGTTACAAAATCTACTAAAACCTTACTAGTCTTTAAATCTTTCTTTATGTCAATTCTGAATGCTTTCATTAACGACACCCTAACTATTGCTGAAGTCCTTTTAATGCCTCTATTTTGCCAAACAAACATGAAATATTGTATATTGTACAGCAGTTTAATGCAATTATCTGAAAATAAGATCGGTAGGGCAGCACAGAACCTCTGACTCTGAACGAAGAAGTTGGCCTTATTGCAAGGCAGTGATGAAACAATTTTGAGATTTTCTGTTGAACCTGCTCTAGGTATTTGACTTATTTCCAAATGTTTGCTTATTGAAGTTTAAATACACTTTTCAGTTGGAAATGTGTTGTATGAAATGAGATAAAAATATTTAAAATATTGAAATATTACCTAATTGTTATTCATTATGATAAAATTGCAAATACCTGAATATTAGATTCCAAAGACGGATCAGTGTTTACAATTGAATATGTAATATGTCTGTCTACAAATTATTAGGGTTTAACAATTGCTGTCCTTATATTGTCCAGAGACAGATTCCAATTCATATAATGTTGTTTTTCCTCTAAGGATTAACACTACTTTGTATCTGACCATTGTTGTATTTTCATCAATATTGATATCTATAGAATAGAAAAAGGTATCATTTACTATAAAAATGAACAAGATTTCATGTTAAACCACAAGGGGAGAAAACTCTCAAAAGATACCTTAAAGGGTTATATATGTCTTCACTGCACGCAGTCAAAAACAGATTATATATAAACTTTATTTATTTTATAACAATTGCGAAACAAGTTACGTTAACTTATACTAATCACTCTTGTTGGACCGGATGTAAGCCGCAAGGGGTCTTATTGTGGGAGGAAACCGGAGAACCCAGGGAAAACCCATGTGGTCGGGCATGTGACCCCTTACCTTTTCATGTCCGTTCCGGGAATCGAACCCCGGTCGGCTGGGTGAAAGGCGAGTGCGTTACCACTGCGCCACCCTACCACTCAATCAAAAACAGATTGAATTTGAAAAGACTAAATATGAAAAATTAGTGTTATGTGAACTCAATATTAACCAAAACCATTTTGCATAATGAACTTTGGACTAATTTTTGATCTTTTATGTTTTCTGTTTATCTCTGTATAATTTTGTGGACAGACTGTAAATTTTGTTAGATTATTTTGGACTTTTTGGTCGAATTCGTTTGGAAAATGTCATAAATCGAAATGATTCAAGAATAAGATATTTTTATAATACATATGTAACTGTATTGGTTGTGAAGACATTTGAATGGTTGCAAATGATATGCTACGTATACAAAGTAATATTCCAGAAATACATCACACTGAGTAGATACTGATAGGTTGAATAGTTATGATTTTGAAATTTATTTCCTATATATGGTATATAATCAAGTTCAATATTGAAAATCAAAAACTAAATTATGAAATATTAACAGGTTTTTCCTGGTTTCCTTGACTAATTGTTTAGTATTGCATAAATATGGGCATTATGGATGTAGAAAACTTCTAGTATTCCAGGGAAATATGCTTGCTAATGACAAGACATACATGTATATACCTTAACACTGCCATCTGAAAAAAAAAATTCTGTAACTTTGAACAATAAAACCAGGATCAAACTGTCCGGTTCCCATTCAGCTGCTCGACCGATTTAGCTGAAATGTGGAAACTGCCTAATAACAAAAGTAAATTGTTCAGATTTTTATCATGATTTATAGTAAGTTATCTATAATTTGTGTCTCAAAATGTGCCAAAATCAATATATTTTAGTCAAATGACATTTTCGGTCATTAAAGTGCATTTATTATTCTTCTTCATAATGCACTTCCACACACCCCGCCCCACACACCCATCCACCCTTATTTGCTGACAGAAATTAAAAATATTTGTTTCCCATTGGTTTGTAATATAATTAGAAGTGTTTGGAGCGATTTACTAATAGAACCAGCATAGTTACTGCTGGTTGGTTGTGTTGTAAGTTCTTTACTCTACAGCTGAATACACGAGAGTGTGCAGGGTGATTGAACTGTCAGGAAAATCAAGTGAGGAATATCAATCACAACAGCATCAGAGTCAGTTCTTTAAATTCAGTACTAACCGACAACTAGTTTCACCCTCTCTGACTTCATCAGGAAATGATCAGGGTCCTGATGAAGCCCAGAGAGGACGAAAGCAGTTGAGGGTTAGTTATAAATCTAAAGAACTCACTCTGACGCTGTTGTGATTGACTTGATAAAGGGTGAAAGTATGAACTAGCGTAAGTATTGTTAAAAATTACAGTTCGCTTATATATATTTCAAAAAAGTGTTCATCTTCATGTTATTTTGTCATAGTAGAATTATGGATTTTGGGGTTTTTTTTCACTTTCAAATTTTTTTTTTTCTTGTCTTTCATACAAATCTTACGCTTTTTTGTTACCAAAACAATAATCATGCTTGGTATGATAAATCATTTTATTATTTTTTGATTGAACAAATTATGTTTGTGTTCTTTTTATCTTTATTTTTGGGGGCCAAAAAAAAACAATATCTATTGTGCCTATACTCCTCGTGTACAACGTAAATATCATACAGCGTAGTTACTGTTGTCCTGTAATTCAGTCAATATCAAATGCTTGTTTGTAGTCAAGTTGATCAATATCATTATAATGTATGTACCAATGTCATGACAAAACACAATAAATGTGATATAAATATTTTCAACCTTGTCTTGGTTTTTTTCTATATCTTTTTTTTATTTTTGATAGGGATTTACTGCAGAGAAGATTAATCACAATAAAAATTTGCTTTAAGGCTATGAAAAAACTCTATATTGGGATTTTCTTTGATATCATTATGTGTGGAAATTTTCATTTCAATCAAGAAATGATTTGGTCAGTTTTAACAGTGAAGAGATTTCAGAACTTTCATAAAACCACACATTTAGATGTGGATTTATCCAAGTTCATGATAAAAATGATTATTTGCTTATAGTTTCCCCCCAAGGCATTTTTTAATATTAAGTCCCATTTTTAGTAATGACAATGTTACTTCTGAGGGGTATGCTAAGTTATACTTATAAGAAGACCTTTGACCTTGCAATGTAATCTTGTTTCGTAGTAAGACTTCCATCATTCATCCAGTGTCCACTTTTACTATTAAATAACTTCTACTCAAAAACTAAATGGCATAGGACCATGACATTTAGCTAGGTTATAAGAAAAAGGCTACAAGGATAAAAGCCCATCAAAAGTTCAAGAAAAACATGACCTTGATATCTTGATCCATATTAAAAGGTCTTGGAGGGTTTGGGGTTGTTGTTGAACTTCGAATGCGAATTATTTATAAGTATCGTAAATTTTCTGGATGGAAGTTTGTGATCACCATTTTTAAATTCTTGAACTATATACTTATCTTACTTACTTACTTAGAAACATATCTTGATAAAATCTGAATATAAGTATAATCAAAGGAATGTAGTTAACTACACTGGTATGTTGGCAAAAATAAATCCGGGTAACTGTGACCTATATTTTATATACTGCTATAGTACTTATGTCAAATCTACTTCTGAGATTTTCACAAAGCTGATGGCTGTTAGACTCTATGGTCAATTTTATGTATATATTATTTTTCAAGTTAGTATATACTCTGGCTGTGATAGACAGAAATACAAGAAAATTATAAATAGGTATTTCTTCTTAAATAACATACAGAAAAACACCTTGATGTGTGCATCAATGTCTTTATTCACATTTATCGAGTAAACCAGATTTCTAGAAAGTCTTTTTTTCATCTTGGACATTGTGATTAAGAAAGACAAAAGGAATTCATTTTTTTTAACAATTGGAATCATTTTAAAACAATGATCAAAAACTTGAATATACTGTCAATACAAAACCACATCTTGTAACTTAGAATCATTATGAATATTAATTTCTGTAAGGTATAGCTGGTCATTTTAATGGGTCAAAATTTTTCGCAATTTTCTTTTTAAATTATATTTCACTGACCTAAAATATCGCAATCTGGATGTAAAATGACATCTCTTTCACACATGTTTCATTATTTCAAAAATAAAATTTTTGCAATCATGTTTAAATACCACAAGATATTAAAATAATTATATCCATGAAAATAATTGACTATACAGTACATGTATTTAAAAAAAAATGAAATTGATTTGAAATGGAAAACATTGAATTAAACAGAACTCAACTCAAACGATTCATCAAGTTTTTGTTGTAAATGGGACTTAAAAACTTTGACATTCTGAGTACAGGTAAATATAATACTTTAATTATAACGTATGACATTATAATCTACAATGAGACATAAATACAATTCTCTACGATATTAACAGACTAGCATCCAAAATTTGGAAGTTTCCTTGAATTCATCATAAGTGTTTTACTCTATAATAACAAGTATATTGAAAATGTATGAATCACAGATATTGCTACAATATATGATTAAGTAAAAATAATATTCGTATGTAAATTTGTTTCAGCCAATTGAAGAATGTAACATACTTCAGAAATGCAGGTATATACATTTGTTATGAAACATGTCAGGAATAAGGGTTATTCTATATGTGGACAGGGCAAGGAGGATATTACTGCGAAATCATTTATTTTTGTGGGATTCAATTTTCGTGGTTTTCCAAAAAATCACTATTTTGTGGACACATGATTTCTTGGATAAATAAAACCAAATAAAGCTTCTTATACAAAATTTAACAGTTTGTGGACATATGAATTCGTGGACTGAAAGTACTTAGGAAATCAACAAAAACTGATTAAGCAAGAAAATTCATTCTTTTACAGTACATATTTGTGATTGGCTCGAAAATGGTATTACAAGAATGACTTGACATATCCACCTCTCATTACCATACTGATCACAGGCAAGTGAGTATTCCTATGTGCAATATGAAAACAAACACAAAAACAGTAACAAGAATTGTACAAATGAAATAGACAACACGGCTTTGGGAATTACATGACAATAAATGAAAAAGCCCAAAATGAATATTTAATTTGATTTTTAATGTAGCAAGTTACTCTGATTGGAATATACGAAGTCCATATATCTTTTTCTAAATAGACCTGAAAGTATTCATCGGAGCCAGATCTTTTAATAACTTGCTTCTAAACTATCAAATTATCGCAGACTAAATAAGTTAAAAAAGGTTCCAAGTTCTACTCACATTCCATATGTTACAAGCTGCATTAATTGGCCAGACTTTTTTATCATATAATCATCATAGCAGACCAATACACACTGTCCAACTCTAGGACATGGGCTTATTACAGAACGTAGTATACAAGGATCTACAGATAAGTGGAGTATTTGTATTACCAGGCATGTAACAAAGATATATGGGCTCAAGGATAATTATGTATGAACATAGTACAATGATAAATATAACGATGTACCAGAAACAGCCAAGGGTGGTCTTATTACCAGACAGTCATATTATCAGAAAAACATAGGAGGGCTAAAAAGTATTAGATAATGAAAGGATTATCACCAAATAATAATAGATAAACTCGCCAAGGGTGGGCTTATTACCAGACACGGTCGTATTATCGGAAAAACAAAGGCCAGCTAAAAGGTATTTGATAATGGAAAGATTATTACCAAATAATAACAGATAAACTTGCCAAGGGTGGGCTTATTACCAGACACGGTCGTATTATCAGAAAAACATAGGCCAGCTAAAAGGTATTTGATAATGGAAAGATTATTACCAAATAATAACAGATAAACTTGCCAAGGGTGGGCTTATTACCAGACACGGCCAATACTATGATAAACAATGGTAAGTTCATTACCAAATATAGTTTAATGATAAACACCCTATGTTTAGATGACAGAGAAATGGTACTAAAGTTCCATTAAAAATGGCTAAAGGGCTAGCAAACTGGTCTCAGAAAGATAGTTTATCTGTGTATCTAGGTCTGAAGTTTGGCAATTAAAATACAATTAAACTAGAAAATATGTCATTAAGACATGAATGTCCCTTCTCCCATGCATTATTAATGAATTAGTTTGCAAAAGTTGTCAAAAGTGACCTTTGACCCATTAACCTTAACCAATGACCACCTGACTACAATATGGTGCAGAACCTGATGTTACGATACCATAAAATAAATGTGTATCAAATCTGTTGAGCAACTTCTGAAGGTTGATTTGATTCAGAACCTGATCCCAGCACAAAGGGACAGAATGGGTGGACACCAGATGGCCGTTACCAATGTCCCATCCTCATCGTAAAATAAAATGGAAGAGGTACATAAAATCTTCCTATTGTTATTATCAGGGAAGTATGCAAATACATCAATTACACAACAAAATTTATCACTCAATCTCTAAATTTGCAATATGATGCATAAACTTAATACAGTAGATCAATCTATTGTCTCGTGAATGAAAATTGGGAAGCACTTTGTCACAAAAATATGTCAAATTCTTATTCCAACTTCGCTGTCAAAACAAAACAAATAAAAATCACACGATTAAGGCACACAGCATATAAAAATTTGTTTTAAATGTTCACTCATTAATATATTTTCGTACCAGGTATTCAATCACATCATGTATCTTACATTTGTCTAGTAAAAAGTCAGTTTTCACTTCATGTATTTTACATTTGTCTAGTAAAAAGTCAGTTTTCACTTCATGTATTTTACATCTGTCTAGTAAAAAGTCAGTTTTCACTTCATGTATTTTACATTTGTCTAGTAAAAAGTCAGTTTCCACTTCATGTATTTTACATTTGTCTAGTAAAAAGTCAGTTTCCCATTGTTCTGGGCTGATTTGTTTCACAAGGAAAACCTGCTTCTTCATCAATTCAAATATAATCCTTCAGCCTTTAATTGGAACAGACCTGAAAGATATTTGAAAGGCTTTGAAAAGCTTTTTTTCGAGGCTCATCAAAGAGCAAAATGAAATCAGTAGGTTTGTCCATATTTCGGGATGGAACATTCTTGGTTCAACTGGTCAGATTGATAAATTACAATACAATAGCAGGTCTCAGATATGTAACTGACTGATATTTCTGCTGAGAAACACTCAACTAAACTAAATATGTACATTACCCTTGACTACACATCTACAAAAACTGGCTTATCCGGATTTTGGGTCATCTGTACGTGAGAATTTTATCTGTTTACAAAAGTCTGTGTCAGGTATATTGTTCTGCAAAGGAGGCCCAAATATATTCCACGTGTTCATCATGACATCATCTTCGGTTTTTTTTAGCTCACCATTGTTTTCATCAATACAAACCTTCATGTTCTGGTGGTGCATTTGAACACAAGAACCGCTTATGTTCTTTTTACACCATAAATACCTTTGTTTCAGAAATTATTCATTGCATCAAACAAAACCACAAAATAAACACACACTACATGTTAATAGATATTTCAGGCAAAATGTTTCAGTAATTTTAAAAATCTAATCAAAAATTCAATTTTGCCCTATATGTTTAACGTAATTCCAATGATTGTCCTTATGAAATCAAATTTTTCAACTCTGCCTTCAGAATCATTGTCGTCTACAAGTGACCGTGATTTATAGTCGACTTCTATCGTGGTAATTTTTGAACAGCAGTTGGAAGTCAAGATCAGTGCTCTCAGAGGAAAAATGTCGTCTGTTCTGGTTCGTAATCACTGGAGTCAAATCTTTCTCGCACCATCTGATAAAAAGGAATTAAAAATTTATGACTTCAATAGAATTATTACTTACATGTTATAAAAGAAAACAAGAGTGCCGTGGACACAATATACACCGCCACAAAATATAAAGATCAAGATAAATTGGCAGAAATCTTACAAAAATCAATGAACCGTAAAATTGCCCCTTCATGTACATCGAACCATTGAATTAGTGACACTGAGCAAGTTTTATGAAAATCTGATCATTAGTTTAGGAGGAGTTGCGTTCACAAAGCTCCACTACGAGCAAGCTACAGACACAAAGTTGAAAATGGCATAAATCTTACAAAAATTAAAGTACCTAAAAATCACCCCTTCATGCACATCTACCCATTGTAGTAGTGACATTGAGCAAGTTTCGTGAAAATCTGATGATTAGTTTAGGAGGAGTTGCGTTCACAAGAAATGAACGTACTGCCGGACGTACGGACAGACAGACAAAGAAGATGACGCCAATATTAAAATGTATTTGTAGTAAGCATATGCATACAAGGCCAACATATTAATTCTGACTCAATACTCCTGGGGTAGCTTATAATTACTGGGTAAGGAAATGGTGTTTGTAGGCAAAGCTACAGCAATAGATATGAATGTGCTTAATATCTAGCATGGGCTTATTGGTGGATATATGCGATTTGCCCCAAAAAGACTTATGGTTAAGAAAGGGTCACAATAAAAAGATACAAGACCCCATTTCTGTATGATACTTCATAGACACATGAATGAAACCTGGTTACTGAAGGCGCATGTTTGAGGTATACACTCTGATTTCTATAATCACTGTACCTTTGTGCTGCGTAGATGTCTGTTGGGTCCGATCCAGCTTCTACAGCGTGCTGTACCAGCAAGGCACCTGTACAGTAGAAACATCAATACATGAACGACACTTGCATTTACAACAAACAATGTTTATTGTTTTAAATTTGTGTTCACGGTGCAACACTCATATTTCAATGTTACACTCATATTTCAACGTTACACTCATATCTAATGTGACCCCCATATCTAATGTGACACCCATATTTAATGTGACACTCATATTTAATGTGACACCCATATTTAATGTGACACTCATATCTAATGTGACACCCATATCTAATGTGACACCCACATTTAATGTGACACCCATATTTACGGTTCTCATTACATTGACGAGGGAATTTTCACTTCAAAAATTTTGAATATTTATTTTCCATTTATTTCTTTTCAAATAAGAATTTTGTTCCACAGAAATCTTTCATTAAGATTTTATGCCTCCAAGCTGTAAGAGCTAGTTTGCTCTATATTCTGTGTAAGGTTGCAAAATAAACATTCAAACTAAAGTTTACCTATAAACGTCCTTGACAAACTGTAGGCAAAATCTCGAGCTGCATTGTCCAATACATCTGAATGTGTTTTAGCAAAGTCAACAACAGATGAGGCGCACTTGGTGACCTTTTCTGCTGCATGTGAGAGTTCCTGGTGTTGACCAGCAGATTCAATTCTGTAAATTATATTATCATGCCAGACCTTGAGTACTCCACCATTGGTCTTCATAAGAGCTCTAAGTACATCAAGCGAAAGGACGTTGGTCGTACCTTCCCATATAGGCAGTACCTGCAGGTAATAAAAATACAACGGTATTAAGGGTGTATGTGACAATACCCTCAATTTCAATTAAGATCCATTCAAAGGTAGAGTATCTATGCGAGCCAAAATTTAGACATTGCAAATGCAGTACCTACAGGTAATAAAAATACAACTGCACCTGGTACGTTTAACTATGAAAGTTGCACCAATCGGTTCTTAATTGTTCAATAACCTTTTGACCTTGAGGCTATACTCAGTACACTGAACTAAAATAAACATACACCTCTTAAATATCCATATTTATAATAAACAGTTACATATTTAATTCTTTGCCGTTATCATAATCAATATCCTTCATAGATATCACCTTCCTTTCAGGAGCTAATAGTCTGCTTAGGAATACGCAAGTTTTCCCTATTGGTCTGACCAGTTAGACTTGGGCTGTTTGTTAATGAAATACTGTACACTTGTTTAATTTTGTGCGGGTAATATTTTGCGGTTGTCCAAGTTTGAACTAGCCAATGGGTATTTAATTTCACAAATGTATATGAACTGATGTCTGTCCATCTATATATACAAGCATAACAGATACTTTATTCACTGCAGCACTGTTCGCTGGGTATGTAATTTCATGCTACCTTCAATGACTACGAAAATCGTGAATATAAATTTCTCACTAATATAACTAACTGTACAATAAGGACTGACCTACTAATCATATTTTCATTTTTGACAAGCGTCAAGTGAGCTTTTCAAGACCTGTATCAATGTTTGCAGGTTCGTCCCTATCTGTGCCTGAAATGTTTCTTTGAAATGCTAATGAACCAGTTTGTCTGCATAAACGAACTGGTTACATTTAAAAGAATACCACTAAGTTTTCCTTAAAAATACTATGAGCAAAACCCTTAAATATTAAACAGGAAAATGAAGGATGATAATTTTAACACAAATTGTAAACTTATTATCTGAAAAGTAAGTTCAAGTATGATGAATTTATACAGGAATTTTAGGCCAATACTGATGTCTGATTCAATTTCTCTAAATACAACATCTCATTAAACTACTATGATAAAAAAACGGAGTGATTTTGTTTATTATACCATTTGATTCAAGGACCTTGCATTAAAGTTTTATATTGCAGACAAAATATTTATTGTAAGAAATCAGACGTTCGTTATCATATCTTTTTGAGAATGTTTATGGAAATTCATTTATCTGTTTAACAGTCATACTTCACAGCAAATTTTACTACCATAGAAAAAAGAACTTTTTTAGTTATTTGTTTCTATATCATGTGCATTATAAACTTTCAAACTACAACTTGAAGCAAATTAGCCCTGACCAACTCCGCCATAAACTTCCGAAGAAAACAGAACACCGACAAACCAGCAAAAGCTCAGCTTTATGCCAAACAGGAATATGATTTTATGATAACTTCCCACAGCCATTTTGAAAATATTTGATTTACCCAGAAATAAAACATTTTGTATATCTACAGTTTACATATGAAATACGAAAAAAAAATAGAAATATTGACCCTCTGGCATCCTTAACTAAATACCAATGTACTGAGCTTATAAACTGACATATATGAACAAGATAGAATATTAACATTTAAGAAACCCCAACCCCTTTCTAAATCTCAGATCTAACCTCGTTACCTCACCTGAACTTTCTAAATCTCACCTCTACCCTCCTTACCTCACCTGAACTTTCTAAGTCTCACCTCTACCCTCCTTACCTCACCTGAACTTTCTAAATCTCATCTCTACCCTCCTTACCTCACCTGAGCTTTCTAAATCTCACCTTTACCCTCCTTACCTCACCTGAACTTTCTAAATCTCACCTCTACACTCCTTACCTCACCTGAGCTTTCTAAGTCTTACCTCTACCCTCCTTACCTCATCTGAACTTTCTAAATCTCACCTCTACACTCCTTACCTCACCTGAGCTTTCTAAGTCTCACCTCTACCCTCCTTACCTCACCTGAACTTTCTAAATCTCACCTCTATCCTCCTTACCTCACCTGAACTTTCTAAATCTCATCTCTACCCTCCTTACCTCACCTGAACTTTCTAAATCTCACCTCTACCCTCCTTACCTCACCTGAACGTTCTAAATCTCACCTCTATCCTCCTTACCTCACCTGAACTTTCTAAATCTCATCTCTACCCTCCTTACCTCACCTGAACTTTCTAAATCTCATCTCTACCCTCCTTACCTCACCTGAACTTTCTAAATCTCATCTCTACCCTCCTTACCTTACCTGAACTTTCTAAATCTCACTTCTACCCTCCTTACGTCATCTGAACTTTCTAAGTCTCACCTCTATCCTCCTTACCTCACCTGAACTTTCTAAATCTCACCTCTACCCTCCTTACCTCACCTGAACTTTCAAAGTCTCACCTCTACCCTCCTTACCTCACCTGAGCTTTCTAAATCTCACCTCTACCCTCCTTACCTCACCTGAACTTTCTAAATCTCACCTCTACCCTCCTTACCTCACCTGAACTTTCTAAATCTCACCTCTACCCTCCTTACCTCACCTGAACTTTCTAAATCTCACCTCTACCCTCCTTACCTCACCTGAACTTTCTAAATCTCACCTCTACCCTCCTTACCTCACCTGAACCTTCTAAATCTCATCTCTAACCTCGTTATCTTACCTGAGAATCTCTTAGTAAGCCAGGTAACCCTGTATCCTCAATGTAGCCCTGCCCTCCAAAGCTTTCCAGGCCTTCAGAAACGACTGACATCGCCTTGTAAAAAAATACAAACCTAATTAGTAGTTGTACTGAACCAGCATACTATAAAATCATAAATATTCACGAGGAATTTTTTTGGTGATTTCATGGGTACACTAATTCCACAAATATATATGTTAACAAAATGATATGTAGCTTATAGTACTACTGCAAATTGTGATTATCCTCAAAATCAAGTGCCAATGAAGATCAATATCACCAGAAAACCGCAAAATTTGATTTTACAGAAATTTCATTGATATTCATAATCTATTTTCGCTTTAAAAAAGTAAGAAAAGAAGCAACAAGCTTCAATATGTCTTTTCAGTGATTTCCTAAAAAAGCATGCGCAATCAGTCGATATTACGGGACAAAACGGAAGGCCATTTATTACGATTGTCAGCGAAATCTTTATTAAAGGATACAAATAAATTACGCACAAATAATCCTTTATTTACATATTTTTCTAATCATCCTGGTCATCTATAATACATGGAATATCAAATTGTTTAGGGGCTTTTGAAAATTGTCTATGCTAAGATGTAGTACTTGATGTGATGTAGGTAAGCACGTTTTGCTGAACAATCTCTCCACTAGTGTCTGTACTGTGAAACAATAACAGAGATCCTTTTATGCTAACTAGTTCCT
Source organism: Ylistrum balloti (assembly GCF_031769215.1). NCBI lineage: Eukaryota > Metazoa > Mollusca > Bivalvia > Pectinida > Pectinidae > Ylistrum > Ylistrum balloti. Next base: position 305,805 of record NW_026781940.1, on the reverse strand, counting down.
ATAATCCCATAACATTTATTCCTGTCAGTTGCATACAAGCCATTTATATTGTAAACAGACATGGTGGCTGTTCTAAAATTTGACCTTATCACCTGATGACCTATCAATCCCAGGGTGCATTTGTCTATTGTAAACATGCTTTCTTGTAATTGCTGGGAAGTGACAAAGAAAGTCAAGGAGATTGGGATTCCTATTAAAAGGCTATTACAATTTTCAGATCATCCTGTACTCATGAGAAACGCAGAACCAGTATGATACTTTTTTTAAAATTGTATTTATTGTCTGTGTATGTTGCATTACGACGTTTTTTTTCATTCTACCTTGATCTCTTTTTTTCTCATTCTATTTTTTGTTGCCCAAATATATAAGTTGCATACAAGTCTTATAATGCGAGAAAATATGGTATGCTTTTTTATGTTTTGTACAAACATATCCTATACACCTGAGAGAAACACCCCAGAGAAGGTAATCAAGGTAACAAAGTGATTTCATGTGAATAAAACCAATACCTGCTTTGCTGTGTAAAGTTTGGCCAAAGGAGTCAAAAGCCTTAATAACATCTGCTCATGCTCAGTGGCTATTCCAACATCCTCCCTCCCTAACAACCTGGCTGCTTCAAGAGTAAGTAATAAGGCACCTCTAACTTCAACCTTTAAGATAAGTATGGATCAGAAATTGGGGTTAGAATACAAACTAGTGGTTATTTTCTTAACAAAAAATGGTATTCATGAAAGTGTGGAAATATTTTAAATCAATTTTCAAAAAATCTTAATAATGTCAATAATGAAGACTGAAAAAAACCAGATATTTTTATAATTTTCATTTCCAGAGTCAAAGTATGCGATACAACTATAATTTTCTTGATGAATATGAGACATATTATAATGAACAATTAGAAAATGTTTTTTAAAAGATTAAACAAAAATGAATAACTTTCTAACAAATTAGCAAATAAGACCCGAGTCAAACATTGTTTGCAAAATTACACAAATGCTAAAAATCAAAATAGACTGACTAAAGTGTCAACAAGTCTGACAATTTATCATTTTAAAAAGAACCCAGGAAATCAGCACACACCAAAATAAAAGGGGAAACATCATTAAGCCATAGATAAATCCAACAAATTCTTTGAGTTCAAGTTCAATTTGTGTGACAAAATATCATGAGAAGGTTCTTTTTATAAAAGCAAATTCTTCATACTGGCCTCCCTTGATATTGTGACAAAAAAGTTGGAAATCGATGGAGCCGGTATCATGAAGTAACTAGTCTCGTCATTAACAAACCTCCAGTCTAGCCAGAGTCTGTATATGTAGAGGATAACTCTTCAGAACATTTCCAAAGGCTGACCGACGAGTGCTGTAATCTCTTGCTGTGTTGACCATTCTACAACATAAGATGGAGCTGAAAGTGAACTATAATGGTTTGTACAGATTTTTGATCTGACGAATGGCTGAATCCAGACTTTAAACAAGAGATCCCACCATTGTTTAATCTTTATATGCTCTTTTAAAATTGGATCTTTTCCCTTCTTTTCTCTTCCCTTCTCTGTTTTTGCTCTTGATGATAAGACATTTGAACATTCCTTTGCAGAAATAAATGATAATCTTTACCTGCCAAATCCAAAATGGCCACCTCGAAGCCATTTTATTTCTCCTGATCAATACCAAGAGCAAATGAGCACAAATAGAGATCAAAGGGAACATACGTATGAAATTTGAGAGATATTCAGTGACTTCTTCAGAAAGAGTAATAACAATCTTAACTAGGCAAAATCCAAGATGGCTGCCTGTCAACCATTTTGTTTTTTTTAATCAGTCTCAAACTCAAATAGACACAACTAGGGACCTAAAGAATCCTATACATGAAATTTGAGAAAAATCTTTACAGTAGTTCTCAAGAAATAGTGTTAACAAACTTTCGAAGTCAAAATCTAAGATGTCAGTCTGTCAGCCATTTTGACTATCTGATCACACCCAAAATTAAATGGGCACAACTAGGGACCAAGGGGAGCCTACATATGCAATTTAAGAAAAATCCATTCAGTACTTCTCAAGAAATAGCAATAACAAACTTTTAAAGTCAAAATCCAAGATGGCCGCCTGTCGGCCATTTTTTTTTTTTTTTATCAGTCCCAAAATCAAAGGGGTACAATAAGGGACCAAGGAGAACCTATATATGCAATTTGAGGAAGATCCATCCAGGACTTCTCAAGAAATAGGGATAAAAAAAATTGTTTATGGACAGATGATGGATGGACCATGGACGGACCACGGGCCTTCAATGGAAGAGTTCAGTCCACATAATACATGTTGACCTCAATGACAGTCAACAAATGTATAATATTGGTCATAATCACTGCCATAGCATCATTATATCATATTTTTTTTATCATAGATTTTCATCAAAATTAGGAACAAAAAGTATGGAAAACATTTAAACAAATGTTAAGATATCACAGACAAACCAAGCAACCTTGACCTTGTGACCTTGAATTTGTGACCATGACCTACCTTCTCATTGATGAAGCTGATGCCAAAGCATTGTGTATCCTTGACAACGTCAACATACTTGAAATGGATGCCACACCTCGACCTTCATCTGACACCTGTGAATGATAAAACATGAAGCAGATTCTACAACTTAAGTTTAATCAAAGAATAATTTCTAGATTTGCAAAAAACAACTCCACAATACTTTCAAACATGTTTTTTCCTACTTTCAATACAATATGAAAAAAAAAGAAAATACTTCTTAAATGTTTATAAATATTGGCCCTTTCATGCAATTTATTATTCAGCTATGCATAACTGATGATTTGTGTCTATTTTTGTAATGTTTACAGGTCAACTGACAACCAAAATAAATTGCAGGTCAAATAATACCTTAAACTAAATAATGCTTTAAGTTCAACTGAAATTAACAATGAAGCTGTGTTTCTTTGTTTATTTTCTTTTATTTAACTATTTATTTTTTTATTTATTTTTTTTTTTTGCTGTCACTTTTTTCTTGAATTTCATTGAATTAATGTTTATGAAAACACAAACCTTATGAGCAACAGTGCCATCAAGGAGAAGCTCGGCTGTGGGAACTTGTTTTGTCCCCAGCTTATTCTTCAATTTCTGTATCTGTATGTTGTTTAGACTTCCATCAACATTGTGAACTTCTACATAAAATAGTGATAATCCACGTGTCCCCTGTAACAATTACTGATTTCTGTCAGGTTTGATATACGTGGTCAGTGTCTTAAAATAAAATCTATATTTTGGCAAGGAGAAGAAAGACACAAGTGGCAAGCCTCTGGCAAACTTCTTCCTAAAACATTGACTGATAATCAGACCATTGAAACTTAAACAGTTTTGGTGTTTAACCTGTGTTTACCTTTTGTTGACGTTACACTGAGTGTTGCCTGATGACAGGCGCCAAAAATGTGCGAAAACATAGTTCCAAACTTCATCTGGTATAACAGTGATTTTATGAATTTTTATAAATCAACATGTCCATTACAACATGTAAAATCACTTCTTTCAACAACTATTTATAATTCTAAACATAATTATTAATGTATATTTAGAGAGTAACTCTGTCTAAAATACAGCTAAAATACAGCTGTTTTCCATCATTACCGAATACAGCAAAAATATATGCGGCAGATGCATTACAACTACAGCTAGTATCAGTAACAAGTAGGACAATCAAATATCTCCAAATTACCAGGGTTTTGCACTTTCACACTGCTATATAAAAAATAAATTATCAAATAAAATATTTTCTGTTAACTATCATGTACAGTGAAACCTGTCTAATCTGACACCTGACTTTTCCGACATCCTGTCAAATCCGACATCTATCATATATAACTGAAATCTATCTATGGTTAATAAGTAACATGACATTTTGTAATATCATATTTTTCATTTTAGACCAATCAGTAGCTACCTTTGTAGTTTGTCCATCCTTCCCGACAACTCTAGCTAATGTGAATGTGATGTCAGCATCAGTTGCAGAGGAAAACCATTTGTAACCATGGAGACGGAAGCTTCCATCGTCTTGTGGTATGGCAATTGTCTCTGTACCATTAGCTGTATACAGAAAATATAAATTGATTTTGTTCAAGATCTACAATGATAATCAAACAATGCATTAAATATTTTCTTATCAAGAAAACAGGTAAGCTTATTGTTAGTTAGATCTAGCAGAAAGAGGTGTGCTTATTTTCAGATTTGGGCTTATTTGTCCAAAAATATGGTATTAATATAGATATAGGTGGGCTTATTCCTAGAAATTGGTAAACTGGATAAACAAGGATTTTCATAGTTTATGATTTCACAGTAACATGAATATTCGTATCTATTCATCCACTATTAAAACATTAATTCATTATTTGCTGAGAACTATATACCATTTATTCCGTTGAGAGTTTACATATTTGACAAAAAATTCAAATTATTTCCAAAGTCAGTTACAGAATCATTTGCTTTCAAATTATTTTCTGTGAACCGTCATTAATCAATGATTTGAAGTTCTTTTATACAGCTTTATCACCACAACATAACTGTCTCTAGGAGGTTCACAAATTAATGTCTGTAGTTTTGTTACATGTACATGAACCAGCTTTGAACTTCCTCGGGAGCGTACAACTTGACACTAACAACTTGTAGCCTAAAGAAAATGTCTGGTACGGAACAACCATTCACAGCTAAGTTGACAGAAACAGGCAGAGCACAGTATCTCATTCAAGGATACAATACTGCGTTTGTGCCAGGAGTCAAACCAGCGACCCTACGACCCACAGTCCAACATCCAGCAATCATACGACCCACAGCCCAACGTCCTATCACTTTAACACTGTGCCTCTAATTCACTGAATATTCATTCATGAATCTGTCAATAATTAATCAAACCATCCCTTTATTAATTCATTCTTATTCCTCTCATTTTAATTTACCCACCTACATCAGATCCACCCTTTCTCTCCGTCATCCATTGTCCTGAGGTCCAGAACTGACCAGGCTGGCGACTGGTCAAATGTCCAAAGGCCCTCTCCTTCAACCATGGGTACTCTGTTGTTAAATTCTGAGAGCAAAAATAGACATTCATATTCATCTGTATTTAAAAATACTGATGACATCTTTTAAACTTTCAATGGACTCCGTAATAAATTGAATTTTTTTACTCTATCCACAGAGTATTCTTGTATACTCCCACAATATGTTGTTCTGTTTTATTTCCAATGAAAACATCCTGATTACCAAATCTATTCAGTATCTTCAATCCTTTAGGGTCAGGAATCAGACAAGTAAAGAAACCATATTTCTAATAAACATTCCTGCGGCATAAAAAAACTTAAGAGTTTGCATGACAGTCCGGGAATTTGACTTTTGAACTCATGTTAAAACTTTTTTACAATAGAAATGGTGTTCATATTGCGATTTTTCTCTTTTTGGTCACCTTGGAAACCTGATTAATCTGAAAAAATATAGTGACATTTACAACCAGGACCCGTAGTGAGGATGCTTTTAATGTTTGATGATGTGTGAAAATTAGCTGTAGCAACCTATTACAATAACATTAAATGATGGAGGGACAGTAGGATGGACAGATGAACAAAAGGAAAACTAACCATCTAGGATAATCAGTGTAAGATAGGGGAAAAAATGAAAATATGCTAGAGTTATGTTTTCTTAGTTTCTGATACCTCCACAATATAGGTGGCACCATCAGTCATGGCAAGAGGACACCAATACAGACCACTAGCTGCGGCCATAAGGTACACCTTCGCCATCTGGTGGAGACGACTGGCAATGAAAATTGCAGAACAATGTATACATACAATGTATAATTTTCAACAGTTTTCATTTTTGAGGATATTTCTGTAATTGAGAAAGAAAATGAAAATGCAGTGGTCACAACAGGAGGGAAAGCCATGGTAATAAGATCTTTGAAAATCAACAAAGTCAAATTCTGTTACATTTCTTCCATTAAGACATCTGCTGCATTGTTAAGTTGGACCCTTTGTGTTGTAATATCTCTGTTAAGGATGCTAACTAACACATTATGATTGGAAATCTTGACAGAGTTATCTCCCTTAATGATACACATTAGCAATTATACCACATGAATTACACATGTGACTTCTGTTTAAGCAATTTTCCTGTAAGAGTGTAAACACTTTTCATTCTATACATATGATTATTGTTGGAATGGCTTATTTGTTAATGGATTACAATTTCTTCACAATTTGGTTTTATTTAAGAGTTATCTCCCTTTGAATTCATATCTTACACTGCATTATTGGTTGTCTAATTTCAACATCCAGCATTTTTCCCAATATTTACATAATATTTTTCTGCTTTCTCTCTTTTTTAATCTTCTGGAACATATTGCATATTTCAAATGGCATATATGAACATTACACGACAAAAACATGACTTCAAAATGAAATTTGGGAAATTTTTAACAAAAGATTTATTTTTTTTAGTTGACAGTCATCTCAACCAGAGGGCATCAGTAAATACATGTATATGTAAGATGTGAAATGTTAGTTAATATTTGGTTTAAAATGTGTAAAAAAAAAAGTATATGTCTTAGTCTTAATAATGTTAAACAATGAAAAGAAATACCGATATCCATGATACATGTGAAGAAATGATGACTTATCCAAGTCAAATATGGTTTTGTCACTTTTATATAAAAAACTAGCAGTCAGTTGCTTTTATGTGTCATCCATCACCAAGGACCATATCCTGTGAATTTAACAAAATAATTAGTTCTAATAATAAAACCGAAAAATTTCAGTAATTTTCTTTTTTTCTACTCATACACTTCAACAATATCTGATAATCAAAGATTTGAAATTTGAATCGGAAAAGTCAATAAGTAAAACAAAGCAGTAGAAATTATCAACAATGATTTCCATTGCTCTCCACACCACATCAGTGTTCCCATATATCTTACCTCTACTATTTTAGCTGCCCCATCTGTCATAGCTATGGGACATGAATATAAACCCGAAAATGAGGCAAACAGGTACACTTTCGCCATCTGGTGGAGACGACTGTCAATAAATCCAAGCAATGAACAGTTCTCACAATATTTGTAATAATTCTTATTAAAATGAATACAATATACAGTATAACTAGGAATCAAGACAAAAGGAAATAATGGCTGAAAAAGGTTCTTCATGTTTAAAAAAAATAATGTTTCATTAATAGTTTGATAAACAATAAAGAAATCAAATCATAAAAAATCAAAACTATATACATATAGTGAGAAAAACATTGTTTTCTTATATAATAGACATAATATTATTATTATAGATTATATCATAATATATATATATATATATATTCCCTATAAGATCAGTTTATATCATAATATATCTATATATTATATATATTATATATATATATTCCCTATAAAATCAGTTTATATCATAATATATCTATATATATATATATATATATATATATTCCCTATAAAATCAGTTTTTATTACAATATATATATATATATATATTCCCTATAAAATCATATTATGATATCTGTAAATAGAAAAAACTATGATCTATAAAAAAAGAGTGGAATATATAATTGATTGTACAGCACACTCTGTAAAGTAGATTATATTACCTACAGCATAGACAATATTCCCTTCAGGTGTATATCATCTATAGAATAGACAATATTCCCTTCAGGTGTATATCATCTATAGAATAGACAATATTACCTTTATGTATATGTTATCAATAGACAATATTACCTTCATGTATATGTTATCAATAGACAATATTACCTCCATGTATATGTTATCAATAGACAATATTACCTTCATGTATATGTTATCAATAGACAATATTACCTATATGTATATGTTATCAATAGACAATATTACCTTTATGTATATGTTATCAATAGACAATATTACCTATATGTATATGTTATCAATAGACAATATTACCTGTATGTATATGTTATCAATAGACAATATTACCTATATGTATATGTTATCAACAGACAATATTACCTTTATGTATATGTTATCAATAGACAATATTACCTATATGTATATGTTATCAAAAGACAATATTACCTTCATGTTTATGTTATCAATAGACAATATTACCTTTATGTATATGTTATCAATAGACTATTCCCTTCATGAGTATATTACCTACAAAACAATTTCCAAGTCCCAATAAAATCATATAAATATGATCTGTAGCTGCATATGTCATGTCTAGTAGAGTATCAAAAGAAAACTTTATTTTTGTTTTTTTTTTTAACAAATGTGCAGTGAACAATGTGAGTTCAAATGTATTTGATCAGTGTTGTTATACCATGTTTTGTTGTTTGGATGAATAAACAATAGAAAGTAGAAATTTATTTGTTTACTGATTAAATCATGCAGCTTGTACCATGGTATACCATGCTATCATACCTCTACATCCTTCAACTGTAATTAATGTCAGCAAACAGACATCATTAACCGTATCTGGACACTTTGTTTGAGTCAAAAAAAATTATTTTTCACTGTACCTTGAATTTCACAGCAACAATTTTCGACTTTATTTTCATTTGTGGTATATATTGCCCTTAGAATAGAATATATATTCCCTTCAGAATTAACAACATTACCTGTACTCCTTGATTTCCCTGTTGTAGGCTATAGAGATGATCCCTTCTTCTGCAGAGATGTCATGCAACTTATTCCACGCTGGACATGTGACAAGGCGATCAATCCGTTGGCCCCAAGGGTCAAAGTGTTCGACATACGGCAACTCTGTGTCACATTGTTGACCAAGGTCAACAATTTCAGATGTTACTCTCTGGCCAAATTTGTGTAAGTCAGGTTCCACTTTAGAAGTGAAAATCTGCAGAAAAACAATTCATGAATCAATTTTCATTGCATCAATTTTTTAAACTTTTAATTCTAGAGTAGCAAATCATTTTTAAACTACAGTCAAATTCAAGTTTTTCTTTGTTATTTACATTCCCAGTATTCCAGAGATTACAATTACTTTCACTCTCTGCACCCCCCAAACATTTCCTGGCAAACTGAAGGCACAAGCAAAGTAATTTGAAAGGTCTAAAGCAGTTTTCATGTGAAAAAAACTGACCAATGACAGGACGATATGCTCCTTTGAAGATAACTAAGGAGCAACGCAACTTCAAATCCAGTACAACATACTGTTATACAACCTTGAGATTCGTTTGTTGTACTTCATAGGATCAAACTAGTCTCCTGGTCTTATACACATGTTGCACTTAGAATCATGAAGTGTTCCAGGAGTGAAGAGGGCAGAAGTTATTGTAACTCCTTGAGTATGGAGGATGTGACATTTATATTACACTACTAAGAGTCGTTTTATAGTGTAAATACATATATCCAAGATATATATAAATACATTGTACACTCATGGATAAAAGTCTTCATGTTGTTGAGTTTTCCTATATTATATTGTCTTAGTAAGTAATTGAATCCCATGCGAATCCAACAAAAGACACTACCTCAAAGTTCTACATTAGGAGTTTTGGATCAACCTTTATTTAACTCATGGATATAGTAACATAAATTCAAATATCCAAACAACTGTTGCATTTATGATAACTTACAAACAATGAAGTTTTCAAACTTTTCTATGAAAACTCTGCAATTTACTGATTGCTCTGGCACTTGTGACAAAACAAAACTAACTTCACTAGTTTTCATTCGTAATCACTAAAACCTTTCACCATTGGTGTCATGTTTTGTATGTTCCTAACCATTTCCTAATTTCATTGTCATTAATTAGGCTCCCTGGTGTCTGAATAAATGACGTAAGTATGCAAATATACTGTAACAAGTTATTTCAACTTATAATAATCACTCTAGTTGGCCCGAATGTAAGCGTGTGAGGGGTCTTATTGTGGGAGGAAATCAGAGTACCTGGGGCAGGTGATCCCTTACCTTTTCACATCTGTTCCGGGAGTGTAATGCTCTGAACAAAATTTAAGTATGAAAGATATAAAAAAAAGGGGGGGCAATAACTCCTAAATTATGCTAAAGAGAGTGATGGTTCTTGTGTACTGCACTTCTCCTTGCTGAGATTTATCTACCTATGAAGTTTTATGTTGATACCTCTATAGTTTTTGTGTTATGCTCCGAACAAGATATTGACAGACAGACAGATGAACGGACAAAGCAGTAACTATATGCTCTCCGTTCGTGGAGCACAAAAATTATAGCACTAGGCAGTTGATATGTATTAATCACATAATTTACCAAAAGCATGGTATGTACCCATTACCTAGGATTGACAATGAAAGCCACAGAGTTGCTTATTGCTACAAGGGTCCTTTAAAATGAAAGGAAAACTAAGAAACTAATTTGCCTTACATCAGAGGGTATGTGCCTCTTTAAATATGACTGCAGCGCGTGATCTTCTCGATAATGATTTCCAAGAGAAGGTTTCTCTTGGAAGAAGTTTCCTATCCTGGCTTTGGCGAACGGAACAACGTATGATTCTGGTTCCACATTCTTTTGATTATCACTTATTTTCAAATATGTTTCCGACGATGTAGCTGCTGTGACATTTCTAAGTATTCCCCTTGTTCCAAGATTTGCAAGAAGCAAATTATTCCTTGAGCAAAAACGCTGCATTTTGTTTTCGTACTATCTAGATCTAGAGTGTTCTCCCTTGTCGGAAAATATCTCTGACCAATCAAAAAGCTCGATAGAAAAGCACCTACTCAACTTCCGATGCCGGCCATCTTGTTTATGAAAAGAGAGATGCAGAAATAACCATCGCAATACTATTTAAAAATAATAGAAAGGAGATTGTTTGAATAAAAGTCGAAGTTGATGAAGCAATGTGACCATTCTACTGTTGACAGTAACGTCATTTAACCAGAGCGCCGTTGGATAATCGGTAAATAAGTGGTCTTGTTTTGATTTTGTATTCGGCCACATGTGTGTGATATCAGAAATTCGAAAGTACGTCATGCTTTGCGATTTTGAAGCTGTATGAAAGCATGTCGTTGTGACGGCTCTTTCTATTTTTTTTTTTTTTTTTTTTATAGTCTAGTGATCTGTTAACGTTGCCGATAGATATTTCCATTGAGTATCTGGAATTTGTTTTTACATGAAGATATCTTATGATCTGTGGACATTGTTTATTAAACCACTATGTCCGCATCTAATTTATCAGTTTCGTCATTTGTACTGTTTACGTGACATCTTCCGGTGTTGTCTATGGTCGAGTTGTGGTTGTATTTTATGTCCTGGTCTTTCCAAAATTTATCAAATCTTATTTCAAAACATTTAATAGTTTTTGCTTGCACCACTGATTCTGGTAGATTATTCGACTTGCCCACTGTTCTGTAAGTGGAGCTGAACTTCTTCACATTTGTGTTGCAGCACTGTTTATGTACTTTAAGACTGTGTCCCCTTGTGGATGTAATTTTTGTTTTGGCAAAGAATCCATCAGTTACTTTTTGGTGGTATATACCATCCATGATCTTTAACTGAAAGTTCCAGCCAAAATCAAATTGGAAGGCTGGTAAAAAGAAATAGACTATTGCAACAGGAAGTTTTAGAGATTTACAGCAAGGATTCATAAAATATCTCAAAGGATGAAGGAGAAATACCTAACCCTTTATTCTGCATAACAAAGTATACATTGTGAACTATGCATCAACCTAATTGTTAACAATGTTACCACCACATTACTGCACCATGAGCATACTCGCAAGATGTAAGAGGAAAATCCATTATAAGACCTTTTTAAGCTAAAAGTACAAACAAGCTGTTCCCCTCTTGCTATTGGGACCATCTTGGCCACAGGGCTTGTCTAGGTGAGTTCATTACCTACTGACTATGATCAAAGAAGGTGGTTAGAGTGGTTGGATGTTGGACTACACGTATGCCTCAGTAATATGTTCACTTTCTATGAATATTGAAGACGATTAGCTGAAATCCGTTAAAATGTTGACTAATTATTGATTTGTAGCAGATTTCAAATCAGGTGTATGCAAAAACACATGAAATTCTGTTTGAAATGAATGACAAAATATTTTGTAGAGACAGGTCCTAAATATGATTACCAGAATGTTGATGAGTTACAAAGAGGTAGAGTGGGTTCAGGAAAGGTATATCTTGGTGAATGATTCTCAGAAGTCATAGACTTGGGCATCAAAAACATTCTGAATATGTAAAATACATCCTGCAATAGTAATTATATTGTAGACATATTTATGCAATCTGTTTGAAATTTCAAATAAACTGTTTTTCTGTTTACAGAGCTTCCAATACAAGATGTCTGGTTTTGTGGATGATGAAGCAGATGTGTCAGATGTTAGCTCGGAAGATGGAAATGCTAGTGGTAGTGGAGGGTCAGTGTCCGGATCAGTGAGATCAAGGTCAGGATCAAGATCAAGGTCCCGTTCAAGGTCATGGTCAGGATCAAGATCAGGATCGGGGTCTCGATCAAGGTCAAGATCTAGGTCAGGATCAAGATCTGGGTCAGGCTCAAGGTCCGGTTCAGGCTCCAGGTCTAGGTCAGGTTCCAGGTCAAGATCTGGCTCAAGGTCAAGGTCAGGCTCAAGATCAATGTCAGGATCCAGGTCAGGATCAGGTTCAAGATCCAGGTCCAGGTCAGGATCTAGATCAGGTTCAGGTTCACCAGCAAGATCAGGATCAGGGTCGCCTGCAAGGTCTGGATCTGGTTCTGGCTCAGACATAGAACAACCAAAGAAAAAGAAGAAAAAGAAAGAAAAGAAATTAAAAAAGAAGAAGAGTAAACAAATCACAATAGATGATGATGATGATGACGACGAAGAGGAGGAAGATGGTAAGACTTCATTCAATTCATACAAGTAAACAAAAATAGGGGAAGCTGTGAAAAGGGCGATGAAAGTCTTTTCTGATTTTTATTTTTTTTTTTATTATTATTTTTGTTTTTTACATCACAAAGAATTAAGACATTATAGACTAATATTTCAAATGACTTCACATTGATTTTCACAACCAAAACCAAACTGATACTGTTTGTTTAAGATGAGGAAAGAATACGAGAAGAAATGAAAGACCTGATTAATGATGAAATTGAAGAAGAAGACGAAAGTGGGGACGAAAGCGAAAGTGGCAAAAGAAAACATGAAGATGACTCTGAAATTGACGACCAGCTGGACGATGATGATCTTGATCTTATTCAAGAGAACTTGGGAATTCGTATCAAAAAGGTAGGCTTCATTATTTAATGTGTTTAATTTAAAGTGTTGCTAGTGTACAATGCCAGCAGTTTTTAATGATTGGATAGGAAAAAGGAATCTAACATTTTTAAAATGTAATATTTTAATTCAATATCGTAAAACCATATATTCTTGTAGGATTTAAGTTTTAAGGTTTTTGTAAAAATACCTTTTCATCGGCTCTTGATTTTGTTGACAAATTGTATGAAGGAGATCCATTAAAATAGAAAATAAATACATCAAATTTTCAACATTTAAATAAATTGGAGACATATGAATTCATGGATTAAGAAGAAAAATCAACTAAAAGAGAAAAAGAAATACATAAGTTTTATTGTTTTCATAACATTAATGGAATTTGTTCAGATTGGTCAATAGGCAGTGCAATTTTTGTTGCTTAAAGCAATAGAAATTCTTTAAAACTTTGATAAGACTTAAAATCTGACTGTCACGGCTAAATATTTTACTGTATCACAGCACTTCTTGGTTGCTGTTGTAGATTTTGAGATATCCTACCTGTTTGATTATGAAATATCACCACACTGTATAAGCTATCTATTGTCTTTTCCTTGTTTGTTGTTCAAAGACTCCAACTTGATCAAATTGATAAAATTATTGATGCTAACATTGTTTAAATTTCTATTCTTTAATACAAAAGTATTGAAATTCTTTGAAAAAAATGCTTCCTAGCAATAGAAATATGTTTGAAGAATTTTTTTTGAGCGATGGGGGAGGGAGTCAGATGAAAAAGCCCAGACGTATTGCGTTATTTGGTTGTTTGATAACAATGGAAATACATTTTGATTTTTCGGTTGGTTTTTGTCAGACGAAAAAACTAAAGCGTATTCGGATGATGTCTGATGATGAGGAAAGTGACAAAGAAGAAGAGAAAGATCGCGATGCTATTGCAGAGGAACTGTTTGAGCATGGTGAGGGAGAAGAAGGAGAGGAAATGGAGGAAGCACCAGAACGACCAGAAACCACAGAATACCAAGATCTTGAAGAATCAGAAGATGAAGATGGTAAGATTTCCTTTATTTTTTTTCGTTTTTTAATGTAGTCTGCTGCCATTATCTCATTTTAACATCCAAAAATTCAACGGAATTTTTACTCTTTGTGCATTTATTTAAATATCAGTTAGGCATTCTATAATGGCCAGATTCATTACTCTTTCATGTAGGAGGATTTATAATTCAAACGGTAGCATTGAATTCTGTAAAATAGGAAAACCAGTCACGTGAGCATTCAAAATAGAAATTCTTCACTATTTAATAAGAAGAAAAATTCATGTAGGTTTATATACTGAACTATTTGAAAAGTTGCCTTTACCTACCTGTTCAATATCACTTTGTTTTTCTATTATTATTATTTTTTGTGGTATTCTACAACTTTATAAGGTTTACGAGAAAGAGTAAAAGTTTGAAGAAAATTTTGTTGGATGTATTTGATGTGTTTTTGTTATCGAAACAGACATGGATAATTTCATTGTGAATGAGGATGGAGAACCTGTGAAAAAGGCAAAGAAAAAGCGACACATCATCCACTCAGATGCGTATGTATGACAGATCAGTAATAGAAATCCATAATACAATCTATTGATTGATTTCATTATATATTTGGACAGTGTAATTTATAATCCCTATGTAAATTTCTGACAGAAACTAAATTTGATAAAAAAAAATTCTTATTAAAAATGTGACACCGATATCTTTTGCATAACATTTTTTTAGTTAATGATCTCCAAAAGAATTTTTTAAAATCTTTTTATAAAACCCATTAAAATATGCTATTGTTTATTTCCTGTAACTGATGCTGAAATATTCAGGTATTCATTATATATTCATGATTTATTTTTGTGAAGAGCCTTACAAGAAGCACAGGATATCTTTGGAGTGGACTTTGATTTTGAAGAGTTTGACGAGTATGCTGAGGGAGAGGAGGAAGAAGAAGAAGAAGAGTTTGAGGATGATGAGGTAGGTAATAGCCCTTTAACAATTGGTTTTGAATATGGCTAAAAGTCTATCAAGATAATTTAATTGACGGAATTGAGTCAGTTTTTGAAACAGAATTGTGATTAGGGAAAAAAAATTCTGAAAGTAAAATATTTTCATGTTTGTAACATTTTGATTTACCATGAAATAAGTTTTAAGTGTTTGTTTCGTCTTAGTATATGGAAGAGGACGAAGATGGAGTTGCTCGGCCAAGGACAAAAAAAGTCGGACGAAAGAAAGGGAAAAAGAAAGGAATTTTTGATGTGAGTAAAACGTAGTAATCAAATAAGTCAGATATTTTTCTACAGTTTTTAATTTATTTACCACAAAAGTAATTTTTAGATTATAAATCAAAAAAGAAAGAAAGAAAATATGCCTCCAAGACAATTTGAAATGAGAAGCTCCAGGTGCAAGCCATACCAGATATGAACTGAAATTCGTGGTCTGGCTAAGTAGAAAATTATTGCTACCACTTGTTTCATCCAAATAATTTTTTTTAATTAATTCAGGTTTAAAGGTAATTGTTTTAATGCTATTAGGACCATTTCAAGTGAAATCACAAAACAAACGAGAAGTTCAAAATAAGTAAACATTAAGGGTATGAAAATTGTTGATTTGATTATTTTGGTAGTACTACTTCACAAGATGTGGTGTTAAGGTAGATAGTATGCTATCAGGTTGCTATTGTTATTTGCAAATTGATTTTGTTTCCAAAAGAAGCTATTGCGACCTTGATGTTTGTAAAAAAAAATGTTCTATTTCGCTGAAGTCATCATTACCAGTTTTTTTTTTTTTTTTTAATTATTTAAAAAAAAAGATGAAATTGATGAAAATCCTAATTTTTCTCGTTGAACTTAATTTGCCTACAGGTGTATGAGCCAACAGAATTGGAGCGTGGATTTTTCACAGATAAAGATCAAGAAATACGAACCAAGGACATGCCTGAACGATTCCAATTGCGTCAGATTCCTGTCCGACCCCTGGAGGAAGGAGAGTTAGATGAAGAAGCTGAGTGGATATATAAGCAGGCCTTCACCACTCCCACCATGTCACAACAGGTAACACAAGTTTTCTAGTACTCTTGCCATTCTGATTTATAAAGTTTACAGAATTTCCTTTTTTACTTTTAGCAGGTGCTTGATCAGTCTTAGATACGTGTGTTATGGTAACATCTGAATTGCTTCGATTTGCAGCAGAACTTGGTTTAGAGGTTTTGCGTTAAGAAACACAAATTTCATTTCTTGTTTTAGAGTTGGTGGGGGGGGGGGGGTATCTGAAATATCTGTACAAAATTGTGAATATAACTTTTCAATTTAATAGTCTCTTTTGTGTTACATAAAAAGACCAGATGATTTCTTTTATGTTGATTAAAAATGAAATCAATATTTCAGAACCTGCTGGAACAGGAGAGCCATGGAAATTTTGGTCGACGCCCACCAAGCATGGTCAGCAAAATCCGAGAGGCTATCAATTTCATGCGAGACCAGCATCTAGAGGTACACAAGAATACAACACTGTATATTCTTTTGTAATTCATGTGGGAAATGGTGTAAACAAAACATAACCCATATATTCATTTGAAATTCTATAGACACTTTCTCTTTAATGAATTCTGGAGTCATGAAATTGAACAAATGTATTTTTGGATCAGCCCCAACAAATATGAAGATAAAAATTTTTAAGAACACAGAGATATCAAAATAAAGTGAGGGAATGTCCAACTAGTCTACATCTGATGATTTATGTGACATCTTATGAAAAAATATTTAATCCAGTTTTACATATATTCATATATATACATATATTATTTTTTCATCAATAAATATTCATTAATGAAATGAGATCTAAAAATATTTAAATTTTGAATTGTTTGTTTTGCTTTTTGGGGATTATATTGCCTGAAAGTTTGAAAAAACATACTGATGGAGATACTTAACGAAACCAAAACCATGTTACACAGAATTCTGCATTGGATTTCTGCATTTTCATATGCTTTCTTTTATATTTAATTCTGAGGTATAATTACAATTTACAGGTGCCCTTCATTGCCTTCTACCGTAAAGAATATGTAGAGTCGGATCTCAACATCAATGACCTGTGGAAGATCTGGCAGTTTGATGAAAAGGTAACAGTATAACATTGTTTGCGGGTTAGATAACAAATTACAGGTTATTTCCAGAATAAAAAAATTGCAGAACTAAGAAATGCATGTTATGATGTTGGTAATATGTATGATCTGGTAGAATTGTATAAATCCTCCAAAGATGTTGAGATTCCTGAATAATTTTTAAACAGTTAAAAGAGCCAAAGAGAGTTATTCTGAAATTTCTCTGACACTGGAAAATCTGGGCAACCAAATAAGGGAAAGTTTCATCAAACTTGTCCCCTCTGTTGATGGTGCTTCTGAATAAAATATGCTGTAACTGTGTCTAAAATCGAAAGACCTTGCCCTGTTTCAAAAGTAAAAATATAAAACAAACTGAAAATGAAATTTTAAAACATGCAGCACTGATATAGATAAGAATTATTTTTGTTTAATCAGTGGACACAGCTAAGGACAAGAAAAACCAACATGGTTCGTCTGTTTGAGAAGATGCAGAATTACCAGTTTGAGGAAAATGCTGACCCAGACAAAGTCCTGGAATCAAACGTGAGAGCTCTAACAGAGGAAGATATTGACAGGTAGGAAGAAATTAGATTCAACAGTAAGATACCCTATGATAAAGATCAATTTCATTTCATTCAGACTCTCATGTCTCTTTAATTTTTCGGGAAGTCTTCATCCTTGATACTCCAGGGGTTACGTTCACTTTTGCTCTCTGCACCTCTGAAACATGTCATGGCAAAATTGAAGGAACAAGGGAAGTAATTTGCATGGTTCCATGAGAAAAAAAAAAAGACTAATCACAGACAGTTACACTCCTTTTGAAGATTACAGAGGAGCGATACTCTACTTCAAAGCTATTGCAAATACTGTTATGTGACTCTAAGATTAGTTTGATGTACATCAAAAGATCAAACTTGTCTTTTCGTCATGTCCACAAAGTGCCGCATATGGAACCTTCACTATTGCCATCACATGTTTTAGGAGTGCAGAGAGCGAAAGTGCTCACAACCCCAGGAGTATCGAGCATGGAAGTACATGTATTACATATGCTTGCCTGGCCTGTTTCATCCTTTATAATCATGTTCTGTATCATTCAGAATCAGTGTTAGATCTTTGAGAACCTTTCAACAGATTTGGTTCATATTTTTTCCATAGTATTATAACATCAAGTTCTACACCTTATCGTATTTTGATTGCACAGAAGTGGAGTATTCATGTCTTATCTTGTTTTTCCTGAATGTGTATTCATTTTTAGCTTCTATGAAAATGGACAGGGTTTTGCTAACTTAATTTTCAATTTATTTAGTAGATACACAGTAATATGTAACTTATATTGTCTTAAAATAAGTTGGGAATTTTTGACACTTTGATATAGACCCTTTTTGTGATGGTGACCATTTAGCTTAATCATTTCTAATACATTTGGTTTGTCTGTAGAATCAAACAGGTTCAAACAATTGAGGAGTTGAGGGATGTCTATCAGCACTTCCTCTTGTATTACGGGCCCGATATACCGAAAATGAGGAATGCAGAGAAAGTGAAATCCCGAAATGAAGAGGATGCCGAACGTCCAGAGAATGAAGATCCCCCTGAACAACAGGACATGATAAAACAGGCCTCACGGAAAAGTGGCTACACCATCTGCCAACAAAATAAACTAGGTACTAATTATAGAGAGGACTTTATCCCAGGATGCCAGATTTTTGTCAAATTATTTTGCCTGAAAGATATTTTTAGAGTTTTAGGGGCTGAAGTAAGGAAATGGAGATTTTTCTTTAAGTATTTGACATCTTAAAACAAAGAGTTCTCATTGATGATGTCTTGTTGTTATTGGTGCTAATCACTTGGAATACATTACCTAAACATTTATTCATAAGTCACTTAATTAATGAAATATTGATTTATTCAAACATTTTAGATAGATTTTTTTTCCAAAAATGAGGAAAAAAAGTAAATATTGTTTTATGTATTTTTTTATTTTGCAATATTCCTTGCATTATTAATTGTGTTTGGCTTGCAGATGACATTGCCCAGAAGTTTGGTCTGTCACCTGAACAATTCGGGGAAAATCTACGAGACAACTATCAACGTCATGATGTTGAACAATACCCATTGGAGCCCCTTGAGGTAGCCAAGGATTACATTTGCAGGTTAGTTTTATAAAATATTTTTTTTTATATAAAAGGTTCCCTCCTTTTTGATATCACATTTTATGGAATAAAATGAGTAGAAAAAATGGGAACAACCCTTGTGTATGTTAAAATCTGCAATGACTAGTTGCATTAAGCTTTCAACTAACATATCATTTAAACAATTATACTTTTTTGTCCTATTTCAGTCAATTTCCAACAGATGAAGAAGTCTTACTTGGAGCACGCCATATGGTTGCTATGCAAATTTGTCATGATCCTCTTGTAAGGCAGTGTGTGCGACAGACATATTTTGAACGTGCAAAAATCAATGTGGTCCCAACCAAAAAAGGCATAAAGGTAAAAAGACAGTGTTTCAGTTGCTCATAAAACTGCATGGGATACAAATATTGGAAAAGAAAACAAAAACTAAAATAATTGTTTAAAAAAATAATCATTTATTGTGGATAGTTATAATGTCTGCAGGTAGCATATCTGTTTACTTTTGTTTCAAAATTTGAGGACTTTTTATTAAATATTTTCCAAGACAAGTATCGTGGTGCTTTAGAATGAATAAACTTCCATTATCTTTCTGATTTTTGTGTAAATCTAATACATTCAAAGCTGATATACAAATTGTCACCACATCTGTTGGGCAGTATTATGTGATGAATGAACTATCTTATAAACATTTGTCCACATTGAAGACATGGAGACAGTGTGATAACTGTGTGAATAATTTGTTCCTTTGTGTATCAGGAAATTGATGAAGCACATCCGTGTTATGCCATGAAGTATCTGAAGAATAAACCAGTCAAGGACCTGAAGGACGAAATATTCCTCAAGCTTTCTCAAGTATGAGCGATTGTCTTTATACACTAGCATACAAGTCAAAGAACTTCTTCCCCACTTTCATGAAAAAATTTCATCAAAATTCTGTCTGCATTATAGTGTTTTAGAAGACTATAGTAAAATCTGTTCTATAAAAGAATACCTTTTTTTTTTTCCAAATTTTATAACTGGAAACATTGATAGCAGGCATGAGAGAACTGTCAGGTCAGAAAAATATGACTGATATAAGTAAGAATAGAGTCAATATTTGAAGATAGTAGATTGCAGATACCACTAAAGTTTATTCATGAATATCATTTTATTATCACATTAAGGAAATCAATGAATGAAAGGTTATCACCGTTAAATTGTTAGATACATTGTAGAAAATAATAATTATGAATGAAATATTTCATATTGTATTTAGTTTATTTTACATTCCAATATGAAGAAAACAGCAGAGATGTCCAATTTAAGTGGTTAATGTGCTTTTTCAGAATTAAGTAGGACTTACAATGTGCTTCTTAGAAATAAGTTGAACTTATTTTTGTATTGACTGCATCATGTGTTTCAAATTGTCATTATCCAGTGCTAAGCCTGTACCTGATAAAAATCCCACTGTTGTCTTCAGCAGATATTCCAACAAATGCTATGCATGGTTTTATACTTAACTCTACCCCGATATGTTGTCCCCTGTATGTATTATCACCAGATAAATATAGACTTAACACGATATGTTACAAATTAAATAATTTTTATACACCCGTCGAAAGACGGACGTATTATGGTATGGCGCTGTCCGTCCGTCCGAGTCCATCGTAAACTTTTATTTGTTCGGAGATCTCCTCCTACATTTTTCAGCCGATCTTTATGAAATTTGGTAGGCTTAATCACCATGATATGAAGTCGTGTTTTCCCGAACGGGGTTTTGATTAGACGATGTGAATAAGAGTTATGCCCCTTTGCTGTTTTGGATATTCACGGGCGTATTTTGTTCCGCTTTTCGATACTCTTGTAGATGAAGATATCACTCACAACCTATGTGTTACCAGTTAAGTATAGTTATTATTCTGTCTGCTTGTAGACAAAATGTAAACCATACTTAAACTGGTAACACGTGAGTATGTTTTGATTGCTATTTTCATTAAACATAGTATTAGTCCTTGTTTAATTGCCCTGCATATCGATGGTATCCATACTCACAGCGAAGTACCCACCTAATACCACCTCATTCACACCTTGCATTGGCTCCTTCCCTTTGAAGTATAATAAGAAAAATTAATATTCACTTAAACAAGTATTGAAACATTTTGGCACTGTATTTAATTTCAGTTTTACAGGGTCTTTCATTTTCATTTGTAATAAAAATGCATTACAACAATAAAGAAATTTTTACCAATTGATTTCACTTCGTGTTTGGCTTTAGCAGGACTGTCATATGTTTTCATTTGATCATTACAGGGAGAAGATGATGGACTTTTGACTATTAGTATGTTTATTGATGATGTGTCAGAAAGTGCCCAGACCTATTTTGAGGAAGTCCGCCAGCTGTTCTACAGGGTAAGTAACCTGGAAAGTGCCCAGACCTACTTGGGAGAAGTTCAACAGTTTATTTACTTGGTTTTACTTGGTTACTATGTGGGATAAACTGTAGACCATGAATTAAATTTCACAAGCACATTGAGGTTAAATTATCTGATCTAGTTCTGCTTGGTCATGAGTTCTAACACATTAACAAGCATTTAAACACTGTGGTGCTTGTAAACATCTTTAAATCAGTTCTTGGCATCAAAGCAACCAATATCCTCTTATATATAAGGGATGTGTCCATTGGTTGCCTGAGGAAGAAAATATATGCCCGAGTCAGCAGAATTTTTTAGATTTTTCAAATCTATCTTTTGGTTAAGTAAATGAAATAAAAATAGAACTTTATAATCCAAACACATGTTTGTAAAATTGGAACACCTGTTAACCAGGCTTTGACGTTTTCAGTTGTAATTCAGAAGTTTTTCATCGACTTTTCAGGATGAATTTAGCCACCTGGTACAACAGTGGAATCTTCAAAGAAGTCAAGCCATGGAGCGAGCTCTTACCAAGCTTCTTTACCCACAAATGGAGAAAGAGCTCAGAGCCAAGCTCATTGCTGAAGCCAAGGAAGGAATCCTCAAGGTAAAATCAACACGTAATTTGGTATCATTATGAACCTATCCCACATAGTGAACGATTATCTACACCAGAGACTTGTTCATTTATGTGAACCGGTTCATCAGCACCTTAGTTTTAACATTTTAGCCATAAATCAGGACAGGCCTGTAAATATTTGTACAAGCCTCCAAAGGCTTAATTGAAACTTGTTAGAAAGCAAATTTAGAACAATATGTTCAAATTTTTTTCATAAAGGAATAACTCTGATCCAACTGGTCAAACCATTTAATGAAAATAACTCAAGTGTTCAGTTAAGTTCAAGCAGAAAATTTACTGTATTAATTCTTTAATAACCCTATGGGGCAAACACACTACTTCTAAGAAAATGTCATTAGGGTGGGCTTATTAAAGAACTCTGAAATAGCATTGATTTAAAATTTCACTAGACGGTAGTATACCTGAGTGATCTTGTTAGTTAAGCCTGGATTCCTTCTTCCATGGAATTCCAGGGGTTACAATAGGGGTCATAAATGATGTGGAATTTTGAATAGAATTTTGAGGATGGGCCTTATTGCATATATAGTAGTCTGTTCTCAAAAATTGATAGTGTGATTTTTCAAGTTTGGAAAGAAATTTGGGCCATTTTCATTTATCCAAGGTCAGAAGGTTGGATAAGCAGGTCAAGGACAAGTGATCTTTGTTGATAAGTAAGGATTGATCTTCCCGATAATGATCTGATCGGAAGCCTTGAAATTGTAATTA
This sequence comes from Ylistrum balloti, assembly GCF_031769215.1. Lineage (NCBI taxonomy): Eukaryota > Metazoa > Mollusca > Bivalvia > Pectinida > Pectinidae > Ylistrum > Ylistrum balloti. Next base: position 282,614 of record NW_026781940.1, on the reverse strand, counting down.
GCATATGCCACTCCTTCAGAATTCATGCCGAAAATTTAGAAGTAGACAAATCTGTTTGTATAAAGTTCTCACTTGTATATAAGCTCTCACTTGTTGGATATAAGCTCTCAATTGTTGTATATAAGCTCTCACTTGTTGGATATAAGCTCTCACTTATTGTATATAAGCTCTCACTTGTATATAAGCTCTCACTTGTATATAAGCTCTCACTTGTTGTATATAAGCTCTCACTTGTTGTATATAAGCTCTCACTTGTTGGATATAAGCTCTCACTTGGTGTATATAAGCTCTCACTTGTTGGATATAAGCTCTCACTTGGTGTATATAAGCTCTCACTTGTTGTATATAAGCTCTCACTTGTTGAATATAAGATCTCACTTGTTGTATATAAGCTATCACTTGTATATAAGCTATCACTTGTATATAAGCTCTCACTTGTTTGTATATAAGCTCTCACTTGTTGGATATAAGCTCTCACTTGTTGTATATAAGCTCTCACTTGTTGTATATAAGCTCTCACTTGTTGGATATAAGCTCTCACTTGTATATAAGCTCTCACTTGTTTATAAGCTCTCACTTGTTGGATATAAGCTCTCACGTGTTGGATATAAGCTCTCACTTGTTGTATATAAGCTTTCACTTGTTGGATATAAGCTCTCACTTATTGTATATAAGCTCTCACTTGTTGTATATAAGCTCTCACTTGTATATAAGCTCTCACTTGTTCTATATAAGCTCTCACTTGTTGGATATAAGCTCTCACTTGTTGGATATAAGCTCTCACTTGGTGTATATAAGCTCTCACTTGGTGTATATAAGCTCTCACTTGTTCTATATAAGCTCTCACTTGTTGGATATAAGCTCTCACTTGTTGGATATAAGCTCTCACTTGGTGTATATAAGCTCTCACTTGTTGTATATAAGCTCTCACTTGTATATAAGCTCTCACTTGTTCTATATAAGCTCTCACTTGTTGGATATAAGCTCTCACTTGTTGGATATAAGCTCTCACTTGGTGTATATAAGCTCTCACTTGTTGGATATAAGCTCTCACTTGGTGTATATAAGCTCTCACTTGTTGTATATAAGCTCTCACTTGTTGTATATAAACTCTCACTTGTTGTATGTAAGCTCTCACTTGTTGGATATAAGCTCTCACTTGTTTATAACCTCTCACTTGTTGGATATAAGCTCTCACTTGTTGTATATAAGCTCTCACTTGTTTATAAGCTCTCACTTGTATATAAGCTCTCACTTGTTTATAAGCTCTTACTTGTTTATAAGCTCTCACTTGTTGTATATAAGCTCTTACTTGTTGTATATAAGTTCTCACTTGTTGGATATAAGCTCTCACTTGTATATAAGCTCTCTTGTTGTATATAAGCTCTCACTTGTATATAAGTTATCACTTGTTTATAAGCTCTCACTTGTTTATAAGCTCTTACTTGTTGTATATAAGCTCTCACTTGTTTATAAGCTCTCACTTGTTTATAAGCTCTCACTTGTTGTATATAAGCTCTCACTTGAATTTGATCCCTGATGTTTCTTCCCACCAGGCTTGCTGTCGTAAGCTATATAACTGGCTGAAGGTGGCACCGTATCAGGCTGACCAACAACTTGAGGATGACTATGATTATGACGAGAAGGAGGGTCTGCGTGTGTTAGGTCTTTCCTTCGTCACCACAAGGTTTGTTCCTATTTATACCATTGCCTGTTTGGGAATGTAGGAAAGTGGGGTAGTACAGCAGATGTTAGTAGTGTGATTCCTATTACTCAATGCTGGCCTTTCACAAATCAATTTGTCATTATTTTGGTTGTAACAGAGACACACCTGGTTTTGGGGCTCTGATTGATGGGGAAGGTCAGGTTACAGACTTTTTACGGATGCCATACCTCACCAAGCGAAGGAATGCTTGGAGGCAACAAGATAAAGAGGGCAAGGTAACAGATTTATCATAAAACAATTTTTGAAATCAAATCATCATGAGAATATAGGGAAAAAAATCCCATTCATTATGCACTGTGTAATTGATATTAGGAAAAATAAGTTCAAGTTTAATTCAGAAATTGAAATTACGTTCAATTAAAATGGAAAAATCTCATTGAGATATTATAAAGGCTGCAATTTGGAAAAGACTATCATTAAATAATCACTGAAGAAAAAAGAAAACTTTCTTTATCAATGTCATACATTTGATGTACAGGAACAGGATCTGGAAAAGCTCAAAGATTTCATTGCCACCAAGAAGCCCCATGTGGTAGCTGTCTCCGCAGAATCAAGGTAGAATGATACAAGAGGATTTCATGATTTTGACAATAAAATAAAAATGCGATGGGAATTCAGTGGAAGTGATACAAGAATTTGTTACATTAAATAACATTTTAAAGTGACCGATAGAATTTTGTTTTCAGTATTGAATCTCAAATTTCTAACTTGAAATGATCTTTGGAGTGAAAGAAATAATTAGATTCAGTGATTTGTCAAACTATAAGAATATCGGTGAATTCATTGCTTCTACAGAGTGGGAACAGGGAATACTGACTATTTAGACATACTTGGTATCCTCAGGTTTGTTGGTTGTCAGTCTAGCTCATTTTGGTTGGTCATTCATTTCCATTCAGTAGATCACACGATTTATATCCACTTCATGGAAAGCCCTGCAGAATTGTAAGGCAGATGGTCTCTTCTTTTCACTCCCCAACTGGAGGGGGATGGAAGGGGTGAATAGTTTTGAATTGAGTTGATCTATGTTTCCTAGACTTCTTGTCATTGAAACTTCATACAAATGTATGTCACTCTGACCTTTGACTTATGTTAAATAAAAAGTCTGTGGAACTGTATTCCGAGGGTATCGGTCCACCTTAGTAGGGCAGTATGTCATGTGTCAAAATTAGGTAATTATGATCTTTGATCTTCATCAAAGGAAAACATTTTTAGTATATAGTTGCACAGTTGTTAGGAGACTATAATTTGTCACATTGTCTTGTTTACAGGTAATTAGCTGGTGTGTACCATATAAATGGAATGCCCTACAAAACTGTATTATGTACTGTTTCATGTTGCAGGGATGCACTCATGGTGATTGAAGATGTTAAGTCTGTGATAGATGATCTGTGTCAGGAGCAACCGATGGCTCCAATATCTGTTGAACTGGTGGACAATGAACTAGCCATGGTCTATGAAAACAGTGCCAAGGCACAGGTGGGATACATATCAGAAATAGAATATATGTGGAACTCTTTATATCAAAACAATTCTATTTTGTGTACAAAGAATCTCTCCTGCTGAGACAGGTTGTTCACTGTGGAAATTTAGATCTATCTTTTTAGGATGCTTTTTTCTTTTTTTTTTTTTTTTCCAAAAATTAATAAAACATTTATTGTCTTGTTGCTGTTTTTGGCATATTTTTATTCAAATTTTACTGCAAAAATCAAATTATGTTAGAGACTTTTTATTCCTCAAGTTAACATATGCCACATGACCTTGTAACCTTCATATTTTCACCTAATTACATACTTATTCTGATTTCCTTGTTGAGATCATATAGAATAGTTGTTCTAAATGCAGAAATAGATATCAAAACAGTAATGAAATTGTTGATGTTGAACCCCAAGGGGAGGAATTCAGTATTTTAATGGATTACCAATTATGGAGTTTTTACTGAAGTTGTCGTTAAAATTATTCAGCCTGATTTTCCAGTGTTTCTTTGTTGTTTTTGTTACAGAGCGAGTTCCGAGAATATCCCGTTGTGTTGCGACACGCTGTTTCTATTGCTAGGAGGCTACAGGATCCTCTTATAGAATTTGCCCAGCTGTGCAATGTTGATGAGGACATCCTATGTCTTAAATACCATCCCATGCAGGTTAGTGGTTACTAGTACTAACCAGCCAAATATAATTATTTACCTTTATTTACCAGTCTATGGGAAATGGTTGTCCTGGGAAACCAGCAAAATGTAAGTGGTTACCCTTAATGCCAGTCTATGGGAAATGGTTGTCCTGGGAAACCAGCAAAATGTAAGTGGTTACCCTTAATGCCAGTCTGTGGGAGATGGTTGCCCTGAGTATGTATGTGGTAGCCTGGTGTTATCAACCTGTAGGAGGTGGAGTTAGTTATAGTGGTTACCTTTAATGCCAGTCTATGGGAGATGTTGTTGCCCTGAGTAACCAGCAAAATGAAAGTGGTTACCCTTAATGCCAGTCTGTTGGAGATGGTTGCCCTGAGTATGTATGTGGTAGCCTGATGTTATCAGCCTGTAGGAGGTGGAGTTAGTTGTATTGGTTACCATTAATAAAAGGTCTTGTGTAATAGTGACCTTTATCTTTACTTACTAAAACACTGATTTTGATACATTAGACATTGTGGGGTGCAAAAGATGCTATATCTGGTAGCAACATGTATAAGATAGAAGCATGGAGTTCCAATTTAGATGATCTTGATGACAAGGAAATACCTTGATTGATAATGTATATGGTTGAATGATTTACGTGAGATTTTGACTATTCGTGTTCCATCTTCTGTTTTAGGACCAAATTCCTAAAGATGAACTGTTAAATGCTCTTTCACTTGAATTTGTGAACCGAGTCAATGAGGTTGGAGTGGACATCAATCGAGCCATAGCTAACAGTCACACAGCACCCCTTGTACAGTTTGTGTGTGGACTCGGGCCAAGGAAATCATCACAACTTCTCAAGGTAATCACCTGCTTTATGATTACAGTTTTGAAATTGATGGGTTTGTTGCTGTCACAAACTGTTTGCAAACAGACTACAGTCTAACCTAATCAGTCATAAAGGCCATCTTTATACAAAGGCTGCCTGTCTATAAAGACCAATTCCTTTGTTCCCTCTATAATGCAATTCATAGTAATTGAACCTCTATATAAAGGCCAATTGTGTATAAAGGACACTTTTCTCTGCTCCTTTAAGTGGCCTTCAGACAGGTTTGACTGTATATTATACAATATTTAAAGCTAAACTTTGTGAATTTGCTTCAATTACAAAATTTACAACAGTAAATCAGGAGAGAAGGAAAGCTTTTTTGAATTGACCTTCAGAACTTTTTTATCTTTTTCCATCATTAAATTCTGCTGATGTAAGTTGTGTTCAAATAATAGTTGGTGTACAGTAAATGTTTTACATTTCATGTTTAAAAGTCGATACCTTTGGAACTCAATTGCCTATCGTAAAAGATTGAACCTTGTTGTCCCTACAGATACTGAAACAGGCTAACATCCGACTAGAAAACAGAACACAGCTCGTGGAAGTTTGTCACATGGGCCCTAATGTTTTCATCAATTGTGCTGGTTTTATAAAGATAGACACCAACAGCTTAGGTGACAGGTAAAGATTGACACATCTAGATAATGATCAATTATTTATTAATACCAGACATTAATTTCAAAATGAAATAGTACTGTGGCCATAGACACTAAGGTGATCGGGAGCCTTTTCTTTTATGCAGAAGTACAGACACATATCAGGCATAAATTAGGTCAGACTGCAAATTTTAATACAAACCTTTAAAGGTTTAATCAGAGTTGGTCAGAAAGTAAGACAAGATCAGTAGGTCTGCACTTACTTCATAAATTAATTTCATAAATCAACATCCGTGGTCCAAGTTGTCAAACTGATAAGAAAAAATCGCCGTGCTTCAGAGAGGAAATTTACATCATATTAGTTGCATTCTCCAACCCTCCCAATTTTTTTCACCCAAGCCAACAGTGGGAGCTTGGGCTTAATCAAGGATTTCGTAAACAGTTTGAGTGATAATGGTTGACAAGTCGAGATTGTTAATGATTCAGTTTTTAAACTCAGTACTTTGTAATGAGCTTCTTAATAGTGTGCATATATACAATAGCTAGTCTCACATGTGATTGGTTGATTTTTAAAGCACGGATGCATACGTTGAAGTGTTGGACGGCTCACGTGTTCACCCGGAGAACTATGAATGGGCAAGAAAGATGGCTGTTGACGCACTCGAATATGATGATACAGCAGAGGATGCTAATCCTGCCGGGGCTCTGGAAGAAATTCTGGAATCTCCAGAACGTCTCAAGGACCTTGATCTTGATGCGTTTGCTGAGGAACTTGAAAGACAGGTTTGTAGGGGGAAGTAATTATCAGAGCAAAAATGTGTTATTGACCTCCTTGAAAGGCTTTACATATACAAATACTGTATAGCCAGCTATTTTTTAATTCACTGGTGAGTGACTTGTTAATCAGCAATTTTGACATCAGGAGCAATATTCACAAAAATTCAATGTACTTTTACGTTGAGGTCACAAAGCATTAATTCATTAAAATTGAATTCTGTTTTTCAAAATAAAAGCATCTAAAATTTGGACCCTGCAAAAATAACTGGTTATATGATAAATCCAAAAGTGAAACATTTGATTACAGCAGCAGAACTTTTTTTCTCTCTCTCTCTTTATTTTTTTAACTTGCAAAGCTTTCTTTCTACGAGTATTAAGGTCATTCATTAAATCTCAACTTCATAAATCATCGATCACATTTGATAATTTTATGAAAAAATCAATTATTTGAATAAAAAATTATGATTTCTGGATGAATTTAACACTTGCAGGGTTATGGAGACAAACACATCACACTGTATGATATCAGGGCTGAGTTAAATCACCGGTACAAGGATCTGAGGACACCATACAGATCTCCACTGAACGAGGAGCGCTTCAACATGATCACCAAGGAAACACCAGAGACATTCTATGTTGGTAAGTAACAACATTACATTCATGTGACAATATCTACACAGTGTTCATGTGACAATATAGATGTATCTTAGAGGGGGAAAAAAAGTCTGGAAGTATTTTTGTGTAAATGAGATTGAGCTGTTTATTTTTGTATACAATAAAGTATTATTCCCTAATACTGACTTCTAATTTTAAATACTGAACAAAAATTTAATGTTTTAATTTTTTTTATATTGAATTTGTAGTTACTTTTAATTAGCAAATTTATATGTCGACAACATGATGAAAAGACCATAATTAGCATGGATTATGGTACTAGTGGATTTTGTGAGCAAGATTTACCTCTAAAATCAAGTGCCAATGTAAATGTATATTTTGTAAAATTGAATTTTACTCCTTGAAAGTGTGTGATTATACAGTATTTTTATACCATAATAAAATATCTTGATCTCATCTATTACTTACTTATCTGCTGAAGACATAAAAGCTTTATTAGGAACCTTAACACCTATTTTCCAGAGTAAATCTAAATGAATTGATAAATCTATTGACAGGTAAACTGATATTAACAACAGTGACAGGAATAGCTCATCGACGGCCCCGAGGGGATCAGCTGGACCAGGCAAACCCTGTCCGAGACCAGGAAACGGGGCTTTGGAAGTGTCCCTTCTGTAATAAAGATGACTTTCCAGAACTAAGTGAGGTGGGCATCTAGATGTACACTTATGTTATATTGCTACGGTAAATCTTTCAGGGTGCATAAGGCGAAGCGCAATGTAGGAAATCTTTGATATGAGGAAGATACCTTTGTTAACCACATGTAAACCCCATTTTAGGAGGGAGCATATATTTAGTGTGAATTATATCTGTCTTATCATGTCCAGTTCTCAATCAATATTGTATCTGAACAACCTCTCAATTCAAGTTTGGTTCATATTTTACTCTATGTAATTGTTATAACATGACATTCTACACCTTGTTATCAGTCATCTGTCAAGGTTAAAATGTTAATCAGACTATGAAGCATTCATATCTTACCAGCTTTTTCTAGTATTTCCAGAATGATACTTTTTTTTAATTGAAATTTCACCAAATATGGAAGAAACCAAATGGTTTTGATGTCAGTCTGTTGCTCAGGCTGGCCACCACGAATTTATCATTGACTAATGGTTACTGTGCAGAATAAACCAAAGAAAACCATTTATTAAAGTCGAGTGTAAAAGTATAGTGACTCTTATACTGTAATTCCTGGCATGCTTTTTACTGAGTTGCCTGTTTGGGTAGGGAGTATCAACTTACTGTATATTTGTTTAATGAAATGGAGCTAATGTTTCACTGTTTTAACTGGTTTATTGGGATATGATTTTGCATGTGTCTATCCATTAGTGTCCATACAAATGAGCATCTCACAGACATTTTCTTATATTTTTACTCTTAAAATGTTTCCTGGGTATGTAATGTCATGCTGTCATTAATGAATTTGAGTGAAAGAGTGAAATTAAACCAACTACAAGTACTTTTTACTGTCCAGTCTCATTTTGAATACATAAATGCTGAAAAAGTAGGAAAACAATGCATGGAGACAACTTCCGTGTTTCAATAAAGTAAAACTGAGTCTTGTGTTCACAAAAACAGGTATGGAGTCACTTTGATGCAGGCAGTTGTCCAGGCTCAGCTGTTGGTGTGAGAACAAGACTCGACAATGGTGTGACTGGTTTTATCCACACTAAGAACATAAGTGACAAAGTGGTCAAGAATCCTGAAGATCGGGTTAAAGTTGGAATGACCATTCATTGCAGAATCACCAAAATTGATATTGACCGTTTCCAGGTAGATCTGACTTGTAAATCTTCAGATCTGATGGATAAGGAAGGACATTGGAAGTAAGTCTCAATCATTGCAGATGTTGGTCAGTTCTGGTCACTTCTGGTCAGTTTTGAAGCCTCTTTCAAATTCTAAATTGTGAATAGTTGCCAAATAAAGTGAAGAAGTATATAAAATGAAACTTTCATGAAACGAATCCATCAATAAATTTGCATAAATTATATATTTACCATGAAATCAAGACATGAGAAACTTGGATGAAAAAACAGAGTAAACCTTCGGAGTCAGATTAGAAGTAAAAGTTAGAAAGAATGTACTGAGAGAAACCATTTATAAAATTGTAACATTCTTCATCAAAAGTTACAAAAAAGTATCAAGGATAAATATGGTATTGAAAAACTTGGTCTTTTACCTGTTTTGTAGGCCACCCAAAGATCTGTATTATGATCAGGATCTAGAGAAGGAAAGTGCTGACAAAGAGGAAGAAAAGCGTAAACAGCAGGCTCGGCAGAGTAAGCTTCTTGTTTCAACCTGTCTGATACAAAGATTGAGATTTTCATTGTTTATAACAGAAGAATTATTGTGTTATTATTTATTTATATTAAATAAACTGTTTTTCTCATAAATGCCTCAAACAATATATTCATTATTTTATCAAAATGTGGTGCTCTATACTTACTTCTGTGTTCATTTGTTTGAGCTGAATTTGTTTTTCTGTCAAGATCACACTGCCTTGCCATTGGTTTAGTTAAAAGTCTTATATTGAGTTTAACAAATAATGCAAATTTTACTTTTTCACTTACAGCATACACAAAGAGGGTTATTGCCCACCCCTCATTCCATAACATTGGCTATAAGGAATGCGAGAAGCTCCTGAGTGAGATGGATCAAGGGGAGGCCGTCATCAGACCTAGCAGCAAAGTAATTATCTCCCTTTAATTGTCTCCTTTAGTCAAAAATCTGGTAAATACCAAAAAGCTTTAGATGTGATTTCATATTTTATTTCAGCAGATGAGTGTTCATACTTCCTCCTTTTGTAAAACTTAACATATCAAGCAAGTCAGGTGTAATTTCTTATGAACAACTTTAAATTAAGGAGAAAGATTTATGTTTCCATAAAGACGGTTCTTTGGATAATAAACACATATATTTTTTGTCTTTCTAGGGTTCAGATCATCTGACAGTTACTTGGAAAGTTGGAGATGGAGCCATGCAGCATATAGATGTTAAAGAACGGGGTAAAGAGAACGCTTTCAGTCTGGGGAGCACTCTAGTCATTGGTAACGAGGTGAGGTGATGATTGAAACCTATCCACCTGTTTAGAGATATACAAACTTAATCAAATCTCCACCACCATCATAGAGATCATGAAATATTATTAAGGCCACTAGAAGTTATCTCGTTTTGCTTTTCTTTTTAATTTTCTTTCATCATGTTTTTCAGGAATTTGAGGATCTTGACGAAATCCTCGCCCGACATGTCCAGCCAATGGCAGCCCTTGCCAGGGACATCATGAACTTTAAATACTACAAAGAGTTTGAGAGCGGAAAACGAGAAGTCATAGATAAAATTCTGTTAGAAGAGAAAAAGAAAGGTCCTTCAAGGTAAAATATGTGCTTCATTTCTGGTGAAAACAGGTATCCCGTGGCACTGGTACAAAGCTTTGGTGTTTTCAGGTGATTAAACTGCCTGAACTGACTTGATGAACAGATTGTAGAATACTTTAATATTTTTTTGTCATCTCTTTAAAACAAGGCTACAACTAAGACCTAATCTAATCTATTTTCAGGAGTATTTATGCCACCAACTGTCTGTAGTGAAATCGGTGATAGGTATTTTATGACACAGATTTACGTTGCACTAAGCCCAGAGGGCCAACACAAACACTCTACTTATACAGAGTGGGAGTGTGGGCTTATTACCAGACATCACCTTATTGTCGGATAGTTATGTTAAGTTACATTATAAGATAAAACATTATTTCGAAATACGATTGATATATTGTTCTTCTTTCCAGGATTCCCTATTACCTGAGTCTGTCAAAACAGTATCCTGGAAAGTACACAATATCGTACATGCCACGAACAAAGGCCCGCCATGAATTTATAACACTAACGCCAGACGGTCTACGCTACAGACAACAAAACTTCCATTCTCTGAACTCATTAATACGCTGGTTTAAGGAACATTTCAGAGACCCAATACCAGGTGAGTTACATGTACATAGATATGCAGCTTACCTGAAACGTAAGTGTCAGGATCACACACCAGAGAGACTTAAGGTGTCCCTACATGGAACCTAAAATGTATGTCACTTTATACATGTATCAAAATTCGGGTTGTTAGTTGATTATTGTAGTCTTGCTGACTCTCATTTTATCCTCCTAGGTACTCCTGCTAGTGCCAGGACCCCCATGGTGTCATCCAACTACGCCACACCAAGTATCAACCTGCAAGGTAAGTGTCATTAAGCCACACCTGATATTGACCTACAATGTAAGTGTCACTACGCCATGCCAAGTATTGACCTACAAGGTAAGTGTCACTATGCCAAGCCAGGTATTGACCTACAATGTAAGTGTCACTACGCCATGCCAAGTATTGACCTACAAGGTAAGTGTCACTATGCCAAGCCAGGTATTGACCTACAATGTAAGTGTCACTATGCCATGCCAAGTATTGACTTACAATGTAAGTGTCACTACGCCATGCCAAGTATTGACCTACAAGTTATTTTCAACCCTAAAAGGAGATTCCTTATATGAAAGAAAAATGATGTTAGTCGCACTTCATTGAATTTGTTCTTTCAAAGGAGGTAATTACTGGTAACTGGCACAAACCTGCTGCATGAGTACATGATGTTAAATCTTACTGCTGTACTTAAAACTGGTATTTATTTTCAGGTGTTGATGCTGCAACTATCCAGAGAGCAGCCGCAGGATTGCCCAGCAATATCTACAACACACTCGCCCAAGTTGCAGGTGCAGCCACGCCACGAATTCCGAGAACCACACCTGGTGCCACACCACAGTTTGGTTCCACTCTTCATGGCACAGGATTCAACATAGTCAGTATACATAACTGGTCACAATGGCTCTTCATTTCATGACTGTTTCACAAAGAATTATTCCTAGTTTAAATAATCAATTTCAGTTTGAAATTAGCAAAATTGTAAACACATTAAATTCACTCAATCCAAGTTTTGTCAAATATCCTAAATCATATTTGTAAATTTTCATGTTTAAGTTTAGTTTATTATTTAATTGTAAAAGAAATTTGAAGAAGTATAACTCATCAAAACTGACAGTTTCATGTGAAAGGTTAGCCCATAGATGCATATTGTAACTCAGGTGTCTCGAAGACAAAACCAGCTGTCGTTGCTATACGAAGATGTAACTAAATGACATGTATTGCCACCTCAATCTGGTAATACACCAACCTGTCTTGTTGTTCATTAGCACTTCCTACAACACTAATCCTCCTCGTGTGAAAAGCCCAGCGTTTGATCCAGAACTAAAGTACTAGATCCCCAGGCTCATTGCTGGATAACTTTTTGGAAGATTTAAAGCATACCTTGCTAAGTGTCACTTTTTCATTTCAGCCTCTCGGTACTACCCCACTTATGACCCCAATGATGACCCCACAACACCATATAACTACGCCACAAGTATTGAACACGCCTTCCTACCAACCAACACCTCGTGCTGCTGCTACTCCAGTGTGGCCTGGTGCTACTCCTCGGGCGACACCACGCAGTATGGGAACACCATCTCACCCCTCCCAGCAGTCACAGAGGCCTGCCCCAAGCACCACCCAAGAATGGGCTAAACCTGGTACAGATTGGGCCAAAGCTGCTGCTATGTGGGCCAAAGGAAGACAAAAACCTAGCACACCTCGTTCTGGACAGAGTCCAGCAGTACGAGCCAGTCCGATGGAACAGGGCGACTCAACGCCTCTTATTGACGAGCGATGAGAGATCACTGTCAAGTGAAAGTCATGATATATATGCTGTACTGACACAGCGTGGTACAAATTCAAATTATTTGTTTTGTACTTGACTAGAAAAGCAGTACTTTGCTGCACGTGCTGATTGTATGCAAATCTATACTTTCCAAGTTGTGCAAATAATGACAAATTATGACAAATTTGTACCAAACTGAAAGTTGTAAACAGTCGTCCTGAAGGTATATATTATATGAGAGGGAACTGTACACATTTGGAAGAAACAGCACCAGATGCAATGCACAGAACTTAGAATTTGTATCAAGTCATGGTTTTGACATATTTCTGTGTTATGCCAAAAGCTCTTCCAGATGCAAAAGTGTTCTTGTCTTGATTCTATGATACAAGAAGAAATGTACAGAAGTATGCCTGGATATTTAGCTGTTATTGTAATACAAGTTCTTGACCTTTTTTTTTTGACCTGGAATTTCTTTTTTAATAGAATTACCAGTTACAAACTTCAAAAAAGAAAAAACATACCAAAAAAAAACCCATTCTTTAATTTATTTTTGTTACATTTTTACAAAAATTGAAATGAGAAGGAGGTTTATTTTGAAAAAGATGTGAGTATAATGTAAAGATGGTGTAAGGAGTGATACTTCAGTTGGTTAAATCGTAATAATTAAGGCGGGAAATGGCTTTTAAAATATGATGGCATTGGTAGATGTAATTTTTTTTTCTTTTTTTTTTTTCAATTTCGAATTTTAGGCTAAAATTACTTCAATATTTATGTTACTGGTGTATAAAGTTTGTTTCAATTTCTGATGCATATTATGTGTTAATCATGTATGGTCTACAGTTACAAAGGAAATTTCTGTTCTTGTTTCTGCTCTGTTGTATCAACAAATCATGTGTTTTTTTAAACAGACTTTACACAATGACATCTTGATCATGATCTCACAATGTAAATACGTCTTGTCACTGTAACGCCAAAATATAAAATCCTATATGGTGCATTAATATTGGTAAACCATTTAAACCACATCTCTCCCACATATCAATTGTGTATACTTCTACTGCATGACCAGGCACAATGCTTTATAGCAATGTAGTGATGAGGGGCCATATTAGCTTCGTCCATGTAAAGCTGAGGTTCCCTCCTACTGGCATCGGTTTGTGTGACACTGTTTGTCCTGTGCTGTGCTCAGGGCATGATACTTTACTCCAAATGTTCTGGAAAGTATGTGGTGGTCCTCCTCCATGTTGTGCAGTGTGGTAGCCACAAGTTACTACTTGTACTAAGAGACTGCCTTATTATAGCTGTTTAATGTGATGTAAACTCTGTCATTTGTTGATGGTTTCTTCAATTTATAATGGTAGAATTCAATTCCTTATGACAGTTACAATTCTTTCTACATGTTAACTGCTAAATAAGCATTATCGAAAATTAAGTGCTTATAGATTGTAATAATGTTTGTGTCTTGATTGATGGTTTTCTTCCAGAAGTTGTTTACGGTGGCAGAAATGTTACAACATAATTAACTGGTGTAAATGGTGCGGGAATCCCATTTATTCTAGAAATTAAGGATTGGCCTGTTTTGAGATTTTGTTGTTACAAATCACTTGCTCTTCAGGAAAAATACAATTTATGACAAACCATGCACAGTCTGTTGAAAAAGTTTGCTGTAGACAGAAACAGCATTTGGTTCTGATGAACAAGAATTTGCAATACATACATGTATATCTGTTGTAAGATTGTATGCTGTTTTGTATGTGTCCGTGTTGCCTTCATGAAATTGTATGGATGAATGAATGTGTATTAAAATACATTGTTTGAATCAGATTTTTTTCAAGCAAAAACCTCGCAGTTTCTAAGCGAGTGAAAGTGAGTTTTCAAATGAACAGTTAAATACAAAAGCATTGAAAGATATTCCATTTCAAGAAGAAAAGTGTAATCTTTATTTATTGTGTAGACTAAACTTAACCATGTACTTTACAGCTGATGAATACTTAGTGTCATCATGCTCACTTCAGAAATCTAGAACTTTTCCCACTCAGCATTTTGTCTGTTAAAGCTAAAACATTTAAGTTTCTGATTGGTCAAGACGTGAAATTGAACTTGCAGAGTTGAGCTGTTGAATATTCAGCGTTTACATTTTACAAGCCCAGTCCAATTGTACTTTGTATAAAACATCCTTATATGGTCAGCATGTACATTTCTTTGTTTATAGTGTAAATTTGGAAATGAGAAATTAATAAGAAATTCCTATCACAGAATAGGATAGTATTTTTTGTACTGTTCAGACTACTTTGTTTTGTTCTTTTTTTTTTCTTTTTTTTTTTAATATTTATTGAAAACATAGGTTGCTTTCCATATCGAAGCATCTGAAAGGTATAATACCACACTATTTAAAAATTGTCATTTGCCTTCCACTGTAAAGTTCATACTAGTATATGCATTGGATATGCATTGGTTGGAAATTGGCTCATTTTGATATTTTGATTGCCTTCCATTGTGAGGTATGTACCATCAAGGTGACATTGTTATTGCCTACCATAATGAGGTATGTACCATCAAGATGACATTGTTATTGCCTACCATTATGAGGTATGTACCATGCAGATATTGTGATTGCCTACCATTATGAGGTATGTACCATGCAGATATTGTGATTGCCTACCATTATGAGGTATTAACATCTAGACATTGTAAGAAATATATACATGATGGGGCAATGGAAATTGACACTTTTTGATTCCCCATAGCTATGAGGATCATTCTAGTACAGAAATGGTCCAATTTTGAGTACTCACCTCATTTAGGTGCAAGCTACATTGACAGCAGCAATCGAAAGGTTGTTTTGAAATGAGTTTTTCTATCACATGGTCTTCAAAATGGTAGCGATACCAAAGATATTTTTGTACACACATTTTTTTATGTAAAGAAAACATGAATGAGAGTGACAAATAAATGTCAAAAAATATTATTGTTTGTCTTATTGTGAAATTTTTCTGATTGTGCAACTGTTGTTACCAGCTTTTTTTTAGTCAACATGATGGTGAGCTATTCAAATCGCTCTGCCTTTATGGTCTGTCATCAATCTGTGCCTAAACAATTTTTGTTACAGCTATTTCTATGGAAGTATTGGATGGAACTTTCTTTAATTTCATGGGTAGGTTCCCCTTAGTCCCTAGTTATGCCCATCAGATTTAGGGTTTGATCAGAAAAACAAAAATGGCCGAAAGGCGGCCATCTTGGATTCTGAATTTGAAAGTTTGTTGTTGCTATTTCTTGAGAAATACTTCATAGATCTTTCTTAAACTCATACATAGGTTCCTCTCAGTCCCTAGTTGTGCCAATGTGAATTTGGGGCTGATCAGAAAAACAAAAATTGTTGCCAGACAGACATCTTAGATTTTAACTTTGAAAGTTTTTTATCGCTATTTTTTAAGAACTGCAGCATAGATCTTTCGCAAATTCCTTGTGTATGCTTTTGTTGATCCCTAGTTTTGCCTCTTTGATTTTGGTACTGATCAGAAAAAAATAAAATGGCCCAGAAGTGGCCATCTTGAATTTTTACGTCAAAAGTTTGTTATCACCATTTCATGAGAACTACTCTAGATCTTTCTCCAATTTCTTGTATAGGTTCCTTTAGGTCCCTTGTTTTGCCAGTTTGAGTTAGGCAATGATCAGAAAAACTAAATGGCCAACAAACAGCCATCTTGGATTTTGGCTAGTAAAGGTATTATTGCTGTTTCTTAAAAAGTACTGAATGGATATCTCTCAAATTTCATAGGTAAGTTCCCTTTGGTATCTCCTTGTGCTTGTTAGATTTTGGGATTGATCAGAAGACTAAAAATGGCTTGCAGGAGGCCAGTTTTGATTTGGCAGGTAAAGATTATCATCGCCATTTCTGAAGGAATGTTCAAATGTCTTATCATTAAGAACGAAAACAGAGAAGTGAAAAGATCCAACTTCCAAAAAGCATATAAAGATCAAACAATGGTGGGCACTGGATCCCTCGGAGATCTCTTGTTGGTTCTACGCAGTCCTGATCTTTTTCCTTTTTCCCCCATTTCCTCATAATCATTTGGTAACAAGGGAATCCTATCTATAAAATTAGAAAGATCTAACAAGAACTTTTGAAGAAATAGCAATAACAAATTTGAACTATTGAAATCAAAGATGTTCTGTCAACTATTTCTTTTTCTTGATTCAGTCTCAAAATAAAATTGCTTCAATTATGGACCATTAGAAACATATGCTTCAAGGTCAAGAATTATCCTCTAGGACTTCTTAAGAATTAGCAACAACAAACTTCAACTAACATAATCCAAGATGGCTGCCTGTTGGCCATTTTGTAAGGCTGATCTGTCTAAGAATTGAATAGGCACAACCAGGGCCAGTGAGGAGAGGAACAGACAAATGAAGTTTGAGAAATATCCCTCTAAAACTTCTCAAGAAATAACAAGGATTCCACAGCTGCATGGCAATTTCACCATAACAATGTCATAAAAAGTGAAAGAATAAAGGTGGAGTCAAAATTATTTGTAATTGAGCACCAACATTGAAAACGTAATGCGGAAAGCAATTCAAAATAGCAAATAAATAAAAGAAACCAAAAATTAAAAAAAACAAAATGAAAATGCAGCTCATGTATGCTTTTATGATATCGGATCATTACCAAAAAATATTGATAACAAAGACCCAGTTAATGTTTACACACATTTTTTATTGTGCTAATGTTGAGAAATGTTTCATGATACACAATAATCACAAAATTAGTGAAACCAGTTTTACATACTAATTAATGCAAGGGGTTAAAGGACAGACACTTCAGACCATGGAAACACCATATATGGGCATAACGACCAAATATGGTAACACTGCTAAAACTCCAGGTGATCATGATATTTAATAATAATTTGGTTTCATAAACCATTAATGAATACAGATATACAGAATACAGTCTTACAGATTAAACACAAACCCAACAGAAAATATTCTGCTTTTTAAATTTGGTTTTCATGCTAACTTTCTGCATTTTGAAAAATGTAAATATTTTCTACATGTTTGAATGCTTCAAAATTAATATCTGTGGTTTCCATGGCAATGCTATTTTTCATGATGGATAGAAGATGGTTTCACTTTTCAGTTTGATCAATATCATTCAGCAGTGCCTCCATGAATATCTATAATTGGAACCTAAAACTGATTTAATGCATGCAGGAGGAGAGTACTTGAACCAAAATGTTGAATTATTGTATTTTTTGGAGTTTTCTCTCCCCAAGATTTGAGCAACATATGGTAAAAACCATATATTTAACATCACAGCAGGTTGAAAATTATTGACCAAGAAACCCATTAAAAAAAAATTTACATAATTATAAAAATAATACAATTACTGTAGGGATGTTTCTGTTAAATTTGCTTGAATTTTCATCAAAACAGACAAGAATGTAAAATAATTTACACGTTGGTATTAATCAGTGTTCTTTCTATGTGAAAGACAATGAAATATCAAATAAAAGGAAATCTGTTTCAAAATGTTTTCATTTTACAACTAAACGAGTTGCCATCTAGTAAGCAATAATGGCTAAGATTGATGTCAGACCTTAAATGATTAACGTAAAACGAAGGATGAAAATAGAAGCTATAAAATCTCTGAGAAAGTGATCTTGATTCCTATATAAATTTATGTAATCAAATGAACTAATGATCATGTCATGATTCAATCACATTATCAATACAAAAAAAAAATCTTGATGATGGAGACTTGTTTTGAATTTTTTTCTGATATGATTTATAACAAATGTTCATCTTAAACAAATGATATGAACAGCCTCATCTTTCAAAACAGTTCTCTTTATACATTAACAATAAACGACAAATATATTCCTTCAGAAACAAAATTTACTAACAAAAAAAAAATGGAGGAAATAATGGGCATAAAAACCATCTGGATTTAAATTTTTCAAAAAGCTAAAACTTTAGAACACATGTATCGCAGGGTTAACAAAGAAATGCAGAGACATAATATTCATTGAAAAACATCAAAACTGTTACAAAGTCAAACCATACGGAATTTCTTTCTTTGAATTTTACAGCTCATACAATACTAAACTTTTACTGGCTAGTATTACAACAGGTAACTATGTACAAGTGCAGGTTATCTCACAGCACATCAAAATATCCTCCGTTAGTAGGATAGTTTTATGACAATAAGGAAACTTGAAGAGACAAAAAAAATTGATGTGTAAGATAAAGAGCCCCAGCAATATTCTACCGACTACTGGCCTAGTTATTTTACTGATTTAATGAAATAAAGTGCCTTTCCACTTTTGTACTAACTACAGGTTTTTTTTTATTTTGCTGTTCAAATAAGGTAGAGAGCCCAATCACTTTTCTACTGACTAAAGGCCTTGTGAATTTGCTGTTCTGATCAGATGCTAATAAACCAGAACGCTTTTATCAGTGTATTTTGGACTTTCTATTTTTATTCTGATGTTATTTCAGGGAGATTCACATGGTACTCTCTTAACAAGGAAACTTTCTTGCCATCAAAGAAAGCTTATCAGTTTTAGATTCAATTCAAAATATAAGAACCATATTTTTCTGCTTCAACACAAAACTTCAGCCCACGTTTCATTTTTGGCTTATTTGGCAAAAAAAGGCGAAACAGACATGAGTCAAATTTGTGGCTAAGATTTGTTCCTGTATACAGCAGGTGAACTCTTGGTGTCCCTGTAGTTTGTTTTGAAACTGTATTGGCTTTCTATACTTATTACCTGTATTCAACACAGATAGGAGGAATGCACAAGCATTCTATTAGAAGGACTAGGAAGCAGATCAAAAAGCTTATAAATTCAGATAGCACTTAATTATTAGAAATGTTAAACTTCTGTTACTGAATTCCTGGGTTTATGAATACATTTGAAAACATAATGAACATAAAAATTTTGATGTCATTATGACTATCAATTTCTTACAATAAGGGGACTAAATTTACTACACCACATATAAGCTGCACACCTGACCGCTGAGAAAAAAATCTGCGCCTTTTAATCCGGAAAATATGGTACATAGCACTAATTTCTCAATAGGTGTGTGTCAATATGTGCAGTAAACACAATTTCTTGTCATGTTTGACTCTTCCCAAGCATCCTCCATTTGTATCTACACATTTCATTTCTATCTTTTCTGACGACTTTCAATAGTGACCCTAAAAAAGCCAGAATCATATTTTGCTAAAACACTTAAAAAAATCTCTTGTAGCACAACATCTAAGCTAGATCCTGTCACTAAACATTATTCATTAAAATCTCACATGACGTTCAATCGTCGTCATCAGACAGATCATCATATTTAGAGGACCTAAGAAGAACTTGTTCACCTAACCGTGGATTATAACCCGATCTGTCTGCTTCAGAATGTTGACCGCTGGGAAATGACACAGAACCTGTTGAGCCTGATCCAATACTTGAAGATGTCGGCTCCACATTCGGATGAGCCTCGGAGCTTTGGTAGTGTATGTCCCCACCTATTCCACCTCCGCGAGGACTTCGTGACCTATGTGGAAAGCTCAGAGATCCACTTATATTGTCCTGACTTCGGCCTTGGGATGAAACAAATTCTCCACTCTCCAGGTTCTCTGAGGTGCTACGTGGACTGTTGTCGCTGTCCCGAGATGATCGCGATGACCTTGGACGTTCTGGCATTGCTGAAGCAGAAGTCACGTCACCTGTAGATGAACTGTCCACTCCAGCCATTTCGTCGATGACCATTCTGTCGGTGTGAGTGCTATCCACGCTTGGATGGGAAATGTTTGAACTGTCATCACCTTCTGAATCATGTTTGGATGAACGTCGGGATACCTTGGCTTCCCCTGGACCTTGGTCTGGGCGTCCAAAGCTTGTTTCAATTCCACCTCTATAGCTATCATGGCTTCCCGAGTCCTGTCCTTCACCAGACCGACTGTCGCTGGAGCTCTGCACATGACTTTCTGAACCCCGCCCACTTTCTGATGACCCCTGGGAGCTCGAACGCCCATCTGAGCTATCAACAACTCCACGACGAGGACTTCGTGTGGACCCAGAAAGAGCCATGTAGCTGCTTGGCTTTTTAGCAACCAACTGATCGTCATCAGGGCTGTCAGGAAAGTCATACTCTGATCGTGGACCTTTCTTTTCAGGGGCTGGCCTCTGCATATCAGAGGCTGATGTTGGGCTAGACTTTGTGTGATCACGCCCGGAAGCAGTGACTGTGAACTTCCCACCAGCTTCATCTCGCACAACACGTGACCGACTGAACATGCCACGTTTTCTAAGCGGGTGGTGCATTGATGATATTTTGTCCCCAGCTCCACCACCTGGCTTTCCCTCTTTTTCAACACTCTGTCCCTCTCCCCCAGACTGTGTTGAGCTGGTGGGATAGTTATTTGAATCTGACTGACTTGTTGGTTCCCAGTCTTGTGATTCACGCTGACCTCCAGAGTGATGGGTAGCCTCTCTCTGGTGACCAAGGTGTGGCTGGGTATTCTGTTGGTGTGTGGAATCAAGATGTCCCCCTGATGTTTCTGAAGATTCCCTTTGATGTCCAGACAAAGGCCTTGGAACTTCCTGTTGATGACCTATTTGCGTCCCCGACACATTTTCTCGCTGATGACTTATTTGGGACCCAGACAAATTTGCTCTATCTCGTTGACTTGCCATTGCAGGCCCTGTCATATTTTCTCTATCCCTCTGATGCCCTATTTGGAGTGCTGACATATTTTCCCTTTGGTGCCCCATCTGAGATCCAGGTATATCCCTTTGGTGCCCCATCTGCGATCCTTGCATTTCCCTCTCCCTTTGGTGCCCCATCTGTGATCCTTGCATTTCCCTCTCCCTTTGGTGCCCCATCTGTGATCCTTGCATATCTCTTTCCCTTTGGTGCCCCATCTGCGATCCTTGCATTTCCCTCTCCCTTTGGTGCCCCATCTGTGATCCTTGCATATCTCTTTCCCTTTGGTGCCCCATCTGTGATCCTTGCATTTCCCTCTCCCTTTGGTGCCCCATCTGTGATCCTTGCATTTCCCTCTCCCTTTGGTGCACCAATGGAGCTCCACTTATTTCCCTCTGATGCCCAATAGAAGATCCTGGTGTATCCCTTTGGTGCCCCACTTGTGACCCCTGCATTTCTCTTTGGTGCCCCTTGATGTGGTCACCCTGTATAGTTGTCATAGGTGACAAGGCCCGCCCCTGCTGAGCAGTATATCCCTGTAGACCAGGAGCCTGCAGAAGCTTTCCTATACCATTACCTCTGGGAGAGCCAGACTGCTGAGGGGAAGAAAGTGATCCCCGTGGTGGGCCTGGAGGTTTGGGCATGTCATTAATGCTGTCGTCACGTAGCACCTCAGCAATTTTGTTCTTGACATAGTCAAGTGGAGAGATATCAGCAGGAACGCTGACTGATTTTTGGCCAGTGGAGGACTCTGTAGATGGAGGAGAATTACCTGTACTCTCACTGTGTGGTGGATAACCTGCAAGACATTAATACCACATGTCATGAAACATTCGCTTTTAGAAAAATACCCTACACTTACATCTCATAGTGGATCGAGAGAACTAAAAGAGGGTTATAACTCTAAATAATCTCACAGTGGGTCCAGAGAATCAAGAAGCGGCAATAACTCCCGTAAGATATTAAAGAGTGGGTTGAGAGAACCAGCAAAGGGCCATAACTCTGGATAAAGACCGTATAGTGGGTGGAGAACCAGTAAAGGGCCTTAACTCTAGATATAAATCATAAAGTGTATTGAGAGAACCAGTAAAGGGCCTTAACTCTAGATATAAATCATAAAGTGTATTGAGAGAACCAGTAAAGGGCCTTAACTCTAGATATAGACCATAAAGTGGATTGAGAGAACCAGTAAAGGGCCTTAACTCTAGATATAGACCAAAAAGTGGATTGAGAGAACCAGTAAAGGGCCATAACTCTAGATATATATCATATTTTGGATCAAGAGAATACCATGAAGAGCCACAAGGCTGTACAAAATTGAATGTGAAACAAAAGGCAATTAAATTATTGTGGAGTGACACAATTTAACTTCTTTCAAATCTGCCATCCAAAGATAAACCACATGCAAATTTGGTCAGTTGAGGTGAAAATGTGTACAACATATATGCTGTGGTCATAGTGAAAAACACTCATTGATGGGTGTAATAGGATGTATAGAAGTATTCACTTTGAAACGACTTCACACCACATGCAATCTTCAATATCAAATAAGGCATTTACACACAATTATAATTGCATCATATATATTTTCATTACATAACAAATATATAATGTATGATAATAAAACATAATCATACAGATTGCATGTCACATCTAAAATATTGTGGTATAATTTCCAATGACCTACAATATAAATATGTATGTAAATAATAAGACACTTTTAAGAGATGAGACAACACAGATGGGGCAGGGCTTTACAAGAGATTGACATGTGACTGACACAGACAGACAAATAATGACAACACATACTCATCTGTGGGCGTGACAGAAGACTGGTGATGTGCTGGTGACTGGCTGTCACAGATCCCGATCGAGAACGCGGGGATCGGGGCGGTGAAATCTTGGTTGGCAGGACATCGCTGCTATCAGTAGAGGCTACACAGAACACAAAACAAATACACGAATATACAACAATGTCACTGGGGAAGTGGCTACAACACAATCAATCAATACTTTGGTGAGGGCGGGGCTACAACACAATCAATACTTTGGTGAGGGCGGGGCTACAACACAATCAATCAATAACAGATCTGGAGGCAAAGCTACTACACAGTCAGGCAATATTTTTGTGGGGGAAGTGGTTACAATGCAATCAACAAATACTTTAGTGGGATATGCCACTGCAATATCAACTACTAAGTTAAGTGGGGGCGGAGCTAAAAAACAGCAACTACCATATCAACTACTTAGTTAAGTGGGGGTGGAGCTTAAACACAGCTACTACACTATCAACTACTTAGTTAAGTGGGGGTGGAGCTTAAACACAGCAACTGCCATATCAACTACTTATTTAAGTGGGGATGGAGCTACAACACAGCTACTACCCTATCAACTACTTAGTTAAGTGGGGTGGGGCTACAACACAGCTACTGCCATATCAACTACTTAGTTAAGTGGGGGTGGAGATACAACACAGGTACTACCCTATCAACTACTTAGTTAAGTGGGGGTGGAGCTACAACACAGCTACTACCCTATCAACTACTTAGTTAAGTGGGGGTGGAGCTACAACACAGCTACTACCCTATCAACTACTTAGTTAAGTGGGGGTGGGACTACAACACAGGTACTACCCTATCAACTACTTAGTTAAGTGGGGGTGGAGCTACAACACAGCTACTACCCTATCAACTACTTAGTTAAGTGGGGTGGAGCTACAACACAGCTACTACCCTATCAACTACTTAGTTAAGTGGGGGTGGGACTACAACACAGGTACTACCCTATCAACTACTTAGTTAAGTGGGGGTGGAGCTACAACACAGCTACTACCATATCAACTACTTAGTTATGTGGGGGTGGAGCTACAACACAGCTACTACCCTATCAACTACTTAATTAAATTGGGGTGGAGCTACAACACACAGTCAACAATATTTTAGCGAGGCCAGATGACAACACAATTTATCACTATTTTAGCGAGGCAGGATGACAATACAATTTATCAATACTTTAGTGGGGCAGGATGACAACACAATTTATAAATACTTTAGCGAGGCTGGATGACAACACAGTTTATCAATACTTTAGTGGGGAAGGATGACAACACAATTTATCAATACTTTAGTGGGGCAGGATGACAACACAATTTATCAATATTTTAGCGAGGCAGGATGACAACACAATTTATCAATACTTTAGTGGGGCAGGATGACAACACAATTTATCAATACTTTAGTGGGACAGGATGACAACACAAGTAATATATAACTTTAATGGGATTGAAACAGAGTCATTCATAATCCAACGTAAAGGAGCCACCACACAACCAACCTAAAGTTAGGTGGTGATGGGAGCATCAACCATGACAACAACACTCAATAGAAAATAAGTCCGATCCTCATATTAAGGTCGTTAAAACATTACATTTTTCTGTGTTATTATCGAGGCAGACACCAGTTATCTGTTCGGGGAATCAAACCTCTGACAGCTAGGTGAAAGGTGAGTGTGTTACCACTGCGCCACCCGCCTACCTCAAAAACGCCATCATGTGTGTCTTCAAATTATCATGGGTTTCACTACACACCAAAACAAATAAAAAGAATTTCTAATCTTTGAGGAATCAACAAAAAATAGCCCAAAACCTATATATACATGAATGATGTTCTGTTCTAACATTGCAACTTTAACTTCTCAAACCATTCCAATTCATGTCTCGTAATAAGAATAAGCCCATCCAGAACAGGTTTATCATGAATGCCAACAAATATCATATAATGTCTTGTAATATGTAAGTCACAGACTGCATGTTGATTTGTTCCTTCCTTTCTGATATCAACATACCCCCATCCCCTCACCACTCTAGGCCAGGGTGGTCCAGTGGTAACATCCCCCCATCCCCTCACCACTCTAGGCCAGGGTGGTCCAGTGGTAACATCCCCCTTTCCCCTCATCCCTCTAGGCCAAGATGGTCCAGTGGTAACATCCCCCCATCCCCTCACCACTCTAGGCTATGGTGGTCCAGTGGTAACATCCCCCCATACCCTCACCCCTCCAGACTATGGTGGTCCAGTGGTAACATCCCCCTATCCCCTCACCCCTCTAGGCTATGGTGGTCCAGTGGTAACATCCCCCCATCCCCTTACCCCTCTAGGCTAGGGTGGTCCAGTTGTAACACACTCGCCTTTCACCTAGCTGTCTGAGGTTTGATTCCCGGAATGAATGTGAAAAGGTATTGGGTCACCTGCCCGACCACGTGGGTTTTCCCCAGGTAATCCAGTAAGACCCCTCGCGCATCCCCAACAATCTGAGCCAACAAGAGTGATTAGTATATGTTGGAAGAACTTGTTTCACAATTGTTGTAAAAGGGATAAAATTTATCATACTTTTAGGCTAACTGTAGCACAGATAATAACATGTTTCTGTCCTTTACTGTAACACTTTTAAACATTTTTAAACCCAGAGTTTGTAGATCATGGTTTTAGTACCTTAACATAATTATTGCTGAAGATGCATGGTGATAAGGGATATACTGTATACAGTTTACAATTTCATGCATTTCTGTGTCTGTGTTTGAAAAACAATCAAACATGCAGTTGTTAATGAAGTGTTATCAATACTCTACAGAAAACTATGTCCTTTTCCTGTCAAATTTACATCACTTTTAACTACCACCGTCATACATTTATAAGATGGGAGCTTTCTTTCTGTCAAAAAATGACTTGATAGCATTAAGTCAACTTCCAGTAATTTTTATCGTAAATTTTAAGTTTAATTACTAGTGACAGAGATGTGATGAACTGTAAAAAGTGGTATTTTCATGGATGGAATAGAAACAAGGAACAAGGGCCCCAATGGCCTTAACGGTCATCGGAGTTCTATGAAAAGTAACATTTTTTTGTTTATGGTCACAATGTCAAAGAAATTGTCTCATTAACATAGTAAGATAACTCTCATAATATTTCTATCAGAGTTTTAATTATTTTCTTTGGAAATTCAACAAATTATACCCAATATGTGATTTCCTGTTTAAACCAAAGAAAAATTTAACCACCTTTCCAGGAAGAAATGTGAGATCCTGTGGTCCAGAAATTTACATTTTCTGTAAAGTACCATGACAAGTATTTGATTTTACCATATCTAGGTCCTGATAAGAAGATTTTTGTTTGGATATCTGACTCCCTTTGCTCCAGTGATCAGCTCTGGGGGTCAGCAAAGGTCAATATATGCAAACCGTCAAAATGTCATCCTATACTTATAATTCTAATCAGGATTAAAAGATTTCCAATTGAAATTAAACAAACATGTTTAAAAACTTAATTTTCATATACCATATTAACTGTAATAAATGTCACCCTCTCCAGAGTGGGTTATGTGAGACCCTGGGGTAACGGAATTCACAATTTTGGAACCTTAAGACAGTTCTGTCTATGAAGAATATTTTATTCTACCATATCTTCATTTTCAAAGAAGATCTTTAAAATTTTTCAACTGTCTCTCAGATCCTTTGGGATTGAGGACTAGGAAATCCACAACTTCGAGGAAAGTATCTGCATAATTTCATTTAGAAAGATACAGGGGTTTTAAGAAGAGGACAAAAATTGTGCATGAATGAAAATGATGAACAAAAGGCAATCGCAACGGGTCACTTGAGATTTTATATTCGATAAGAGAACCCAGCCCATTTCATGAATTCCATGAAGAATGCATTTTATTTTTTTTTTTTTTTTTTGCTTCCTTTTGGTAAAATGGAGAGAATTTACAGCATCAATGATAAAGCAACCTTGACAGTCCTGCTGGGTGAACCTGCATTATCTACACACCATTATTTCTGAGATAAAACCCGTATACAACACATGCATTCACTTTAACAGTCTACAACAATGACAAACAGTAGTTTTGCATTTTTGTTAAACTCACCCATTGGTGATTTTGAGTCAGACAGACTACTGATATGTGGAGAACGCAGTCTAGGTGAATGTGATTGATCAGGTGTGTGATGCTTCCGTTCTGCTGATTCCGTGGCACCATCCGGTGGATGTGACGACCAATCTTCCCCATGAGGAGCTACACTGGATATGGATTGGGAGGATTCGGTTTGTCCAGAGCTGCTTGCCATCTCTCTCTCAGCTTCCTGTAGAAGTAAATGATTGGATAATGATGGAGCAGAACTTTTAAGAGGAGAAATAAAGTCAAATTTGTCTCTAATAATGGCTAACCAAGAGAGAAAAGTGGCCTTTACTGGCAGGTGACCTTTGCACAGATTAAATCAAATTTGATTGCATTGGGACAGAAACTAGTGACCTTTACAGACAGGTTTATGCTATACATGTATACAGGTGGTCTTTAGAGACAGGTTTGACTTTACATAAAACATCATAAGATATCCATTGATATGTTTTTTATGTTTTATTTTCACATTTTATTTTATCGTAAGAAATAGTTCCAAATACAGGTACCATTACCTGGATTTGGGCCTTTTTCCACTTCAGTCCATGTCCCCCATAGCCTCCTTGTGGAGGGGTGGTCCCGTGACTCCCGTACCCACTCTGTGGGGGTGTTGTTCCATGGGAGAAGCTTCGGGAGCGAGTGGAATCTGCAGAAACTGTAGACGAAGTATCTGACTGCGAGTGTGTTGACATTGGCGAGGGGTTGTTGCGCTCCTGTTGACTGTCAGGGGGACTGTTATTGGGGAGGGCTGAAATACAAAAAGGAACACCTGTCATATTCATAGTAAAAAATAATCATGAATTCGAGGATTTTGTGAATGTCAATCAAGACACAAACAAGAAAACCACAGCTGTACTTATCCTGCAATAAGCCATCAGGCTGATACACAAACTCAAGACCCGAAATGAGATGGTGACCTACAATTCTACAAACACAGATGGGCTTATTACAAGGCAGATTGCCAGAAGAGTTTACAGAAAGAGTAAATGTGAGTATAAAACAACATTATCTCGACACATGAAACTTCATTTATGTGGTCACACCAGTTTTCTCACAACATCAAAACACTTCAAGGCTGCTTCCTTCTTTTTTATCTCAATCTAAATCGAATTTATATAGAAGTGTAACGGGCTAACATGACATGATAATACTCACCTCCAAGCTGACTAAGTACACCATTCTTGCTACCAGGTGGCCGTGTATTGTAGTCGCTAAGTATGATTGAATTAATGTGTTCCCCAAGGGTCATTCCCGGTTTGCTCCCACCAGGCAAGCTAGAAGGGGATTTGTCCTGCACCCGATTAACATCTGCAACACCAGGGGACGTTGATAGCCCTTGCGCACGCCGTTCTGGTGGGGTTGGCATCTGAGGGGCACTGCCTGTACTACTAGTTGGAGTGGGGGGAGTTGCCCGTGGGGTTGAGCCTGACTGAGATTCATTGATCCATTTCTTTTTTCCGTGCAACTGAGTAGGAGATTTCTGGTCTTGAAGAGGGGCCATTGCTTGTGTTGTCTCTACTGCCTCTGGTACAAGTTGACTAGAGGGGGCAGCACCTACTGGTTGCACTTCCTGTTTCGGAATGATGTTGTCGGGTTCATCTTTTGACTGGTTGATCTGGTGAATGATGATGGCATCAATGAGATTAGCAGCTGTGAGAGCTGATGCTCCTCGTGGGCTGTCACGTGTTGCTGTTGACGGGGACTGGTCAGACACAAAGGCCTTGAACAGGTCTGTAGGATCCTTCAGCTTTGAAGACTGTGGCTGCATACCAGCTGGACTGCGAGATGTTTCTGGCTTAGGCTTCATAACAACATCGTCGTTTTTCTCATCATTCCGTTGGCTCTCCATGATTTCCTTACGAATCTGTTCTTCCATACTTAACCCACGTGACCGCTCATGCACATCACGGACTCTTTGCTGCATCTCATCACTCTTGCGTCTCTTCTCTTGCTCCATGCGTTCGTGTTCCTGCGTCAGATCATGTCTTTCTTCTTGATACTGACGTCTACTATATTCCGACTGAGCAGATGGTACACGTCGATGACCCATCATGGCTGGATGGTTTTGGAAATGGCCGTCTGGATACTGTCGCGGTGACATGGCCTGCGACCTCATCAAAGCTGGCCCTTCTCCTGTATATGCTTCCTGTCGATTAGTAATATCAGTTATGACACTTGGTCGTCCTGTTCCAGCAGTGATGCTACGATTTGTTGGTGTAACATTGGGACTGTGACTGTGCCCTGCCATCTGTGGACGGGGCCAGCCAGGTGAGAGATTTTCTTCATGAGGGGATGGCGTACCATGTGAGGAAGGGTGAGGTGAGGACCTTGTATTACCTCCACGTTCTGACATTGATGTCGGAGGCTGGTGAGCATACATGAGTCCTGCCTGGTACCCTGGATGCACTGGCATGAGAGGTTGATGCTGGCGTCCTGATTCCTTGGGGCCCCCTCGGGGAGATACTGGACCCTCTCTCTCTTTGCCAGGAGCATGACGCTGTTGCTGCATCTGTTGAGCGGTCATGAAATCAACATTGATCTGTTTGCTCATTGTTTGCTGCTCTCCTGGCTGTTGATAAGGATATGGAATTCCCTGTGGGAACATTCGCATTCGCTCTGAAAGCATCATCCTTGGGTCATACATGTTCTGAGGGAATCTGGGGTCATACATTCTGGGATCCCCTCCCTGTGGACCCCCTCGTCCTGAAGCAGATTCCCTGTTGATAGGAGTACCTGAAGTGATGGATCCAACTGCTCGTACCTGCTGCTGGTGACGACTATCAATGTGTGAAGACCGACTAGCGGCCATCCCTCCACTACTATTAGGGTGGCTTGTGGGGGGCATCCCCTGTGGCATGGACACCACTGGAGTGCCACGAGTGATAGAACCAGGAGTTCCATGTGTGATAGAACCATGGTGCATGCCAACAATGGCTGAAGGATGAGCACTAGTAGGCGGAGACTTGGGAAGTTTTGGAGATGGGCCTTTATTGATTAATGGAGGTGGAGGTGGAATGACTCCCTGTCTATTTGGCTGGGCAGCTCGGTGGGGGTCCAGCCCCGGGGGCACATGGGCATAGGGGGATGTGCTGGGCGAAAGATGCCTCAAAGCAGGAGAGCTCTGTCTATCATGAGGGTAGGGACTAGGTGATTTGTGTCCCTCTGCAGACTGTCGCCCAGGAATTTCTGTTGGAGGATACAACACAGGACGCTGTGAATGTGCGGGAGGTGGTGCTACTGGTTGTCTAGATGCATCTTCACCATGTCGCCGAAATTCAGAATGTCCTCCAGAACGTGGATCCATATCTCTCGGGTTGCCACGGTAGCCATGGGGCCCTTTAGATAAGTCTTGTGGCATATCTCTTGCCTCACGCATGTCAGCCTCCTTTTCAAGTTGTCGTGCCATGGTTTGATATGGAGAGAGAGAATTACGACCAGAATAAGCCGGCGACACAGATTGCTCTGGCTTGTCCTTGCGGAGGTCCTGTATTATGTACTGCGGCTGCATGGTGTTGAGAAGTTGTGGACTGTACACTGGTTCAGACGACGCTGGGCCTGTAAACATAAACCAAACATATAATGATAGAAAACTTTTCAATTTCTTTTCAATCTGGATTAGTGATCTACACTTGACCCTTGTGTGTATTTGTATTGTGCAAATTTCAATTGTTCTGGCTGATTAAAGTCTGAAATTTGTGTTTGTAATAATTTTACTTAAATGTAGTTTATCAGATTTATTTTTTTTTCCCCTCGTCATTCATAGTTCAAGAATGGTTATAAGTATTGCCTGAAAGAAAACAGCTGTCAAGGAATAATGAAAATGAAAATAATAGCACATAGTATCAAAGAATAATACACCATTCTATATACAATATTTTCCGCATTATAAGCCCCACATTTTTTTCCTTTTGAGTCAGGCGTGCAGCTTATAAAAAATAAATTGGAAGGATGAAAAGAAAAACACCAGAAAGCGTACCAGTGTACAACAGTACTGAGTACGTAACGTCAAACGCTATATCTGTGGGTAAACAATCTGTGAAGGCACCCAAGCCAACAAGTTCAATATTTACTATTTTATGGTTTTTTAAATACCTCAATAAAATGAAGGATTTTCTGTGTATAATTCATTTGCAAACTTTATTTAATGTTTAAATGACAATCTTGATAAATTGTCCTCCGTTGTCCGTTATATCAACAAACTTTGGTCAACATAACGAATACCATTTTGTAAGAAAGGTGCGGCTTATATGCGGATCAAATCGAAAAAATCAGTTAAAACCGAAAAAATCAGTAAAAATTGGCTCTGCAGCTTATATACCAATTCAGCTGATAACACAGAAAATATAATATATATATCATGATAGAGCTACATACGTTTCTCAGGATGAGGAGAGTCCTGATGAGAAGTGCGTGGATGTCCTAGGTTCCTCTCAATAGCCGAGTTGATAAGGTCACGGACACATGCAGGTTTGTGGCCACGTCTGTCCCCACTTGGTGACAGACTTCGATGGGCAGGGGCTGAGGGTGGCATCAGGCCTGGCTCCGACAATGTACTGGACGGGCGACCCTGATCCTGCGGCATCAGCAAATTCTGGAGAAACTGTTTGTTTCTATTTGTAAAATCTGGCATCATTTGTTGGGCCCCAGATGAGGGTTGAGGAGGCCCCGATGGAGGGGATTCTTTGATAATAGGAACATCTTGAGGACGCCTATCGTTGTCCCCAGCTCCTGCCATGGATGATGAAAGCTGAGTGACTGGGCGACCTTGGGTTATGGAACCACCCTTAGCTGAATAGTGATACGGCGCAACTCCACCTTGTGAGAACGGGATACCAGCAGGACCCTGTGCATGGCCCATTGATGCAAGCATTTGCGTTCCAGATATGCCAGCTTGTGAATGTGGCGCCACCTGGTGTTGAGGCTGCTGTGAAGCTGCATGTGATGTCATCACCGCTGGATGCAAGCCAGTGGAATGTGGCAGGTGGGATGAAGCTGTGGGATGTTGGTGTGTCAAGTTTAATCTTGTTGCTGGAATACCAGATGTTCGCGGACTAAATGTGTCCCTGGCCTCACTGGACACCCCGTGACTGGTCCCACTTCCAGAGGTGGGTGGTGCCTCATCAGCACTCATTGTGGCACTGCTGTCATTATCAATGCTGCGTAGACTGCCTTGGGAGGTGCTGAGAGGTTTGATTGAGGTCAGGTTATTCTGGGACAGACTCAAGGGCTGTGACGGTTGGGCCTCGTTGGTCGTCTCCATGTTCACATCAGGTTTCACTATCCTGTCCTTCATGGTACCTGCTGACAAAAAAAAAATCAAGAAATTTTCAAATCTAGGAATATCTCTCATTTTGCTTCACCACTCAAACTACACATTGGAGTGACACGAATGCCATGCTGGACAACAAGAAGTTTGAAAATGTTTAGTTTTATTGGCCTCATTCAAAGATGTTCTCTCATGACTTATCAAATAAAACTGAAGTCCTGCCTGCAGAATCTATGGTTAAGAATATTACATGAAACTTAAGTTCTGCCTACAGAATTTTTTTTTTTTTTAAATCCCACTGGAATAAGGCAAGGTTATCAAATTTTTGCTAATTTGTTTTTGTGAATATTTCAATAAAATTTGTGAAATTATCTGGCCAATCTCATGGAAATACAGATTGATCATAACCAAATCAGAACTAAACCTACATATTATCATTATACATACTGAAAATTCTATATCTATGTCCATTACAGAGTAAATAAACAGAAACAAAATTACGATAGAATGACAGCTAAGAGTTCTCTAATAGTCCATATACTGAGTAGCTGCTACTGTTACAGCAGACTGACAACTGCTAATATACAGGCCATTACACATTGGAAATTACGTCTGATATCTAGCTAAAACTTATCATGAGAGACTTGAATCTTTAAGTTCAGTATCTAAATTTGTTATCATTAGATCTGAAAATAGGCCATGATCAGCAAGATGCCTGGACAAGGTGAACTTGTACCACCACAACACAGGTCCAGTTTCATTACATCTACCTAACATATATCCAGATGTTTCTCAAATTTAGCACTGCTACAAGTGCTAACTGATTAAGGGAAAGTTGGTAACTAGGATATTCCATTGAAAAGAGTTGCGAAGTTGACCTTACCTTCCTCCGCACCAGGAGTTGGACTGGGTGCGCTTGCAGTATCAGAGTCAATATCGGACGATATGTCCTCTTCTCCCCCAGACTCTGCAGTCACCGTCGATGCCATGCTCTCACAGATGGAAACAGTGCGTTTGTCACCTTCCTAATGATAGAGAGGCACATACAAAGATCTACTTTAGAACGAATAACATCAAGTTTAAAGAAATAAATTTGAAATCATCAGAAATTTTAACCATCTTTGGTCAATGAAATGGCTAGAATCTTAGTGTGGGTGATCAATATGACAACTGGTGATGGAGCTTGTTGCTACTCTGGTAACCCATGACAACTGTTACTACAGCAAACAGTGTGTCCATGACAACTGTTACTACAGCAAACAGTGTGTCCATGACAACTGTTACTACAGCAAATAGGGTCTTTTTGACAACTGTACAACTGTTATTATAGGAAACATTTTCACCAAAGTAACTACAACTACAACAAACACTGTCTCCATGACAACTATCATTATGGCAGTGCCTCCATTACAACTATAACTAATGCAAACTGTGTTGCTTTTACAACTGTTAATGGCAGTCTGTGTCTCCTAGACAACTGTTACTATGGCAAACAGTGTCTTAATGACAACTGTTACTACAGCAAACTACATCTCCATGACATCTTATATTACGGCAAACAGTATTTCCAGACAATTATGGGAACAGTACCACGTCTTAATATGTGTTTCATGGTAATTTTTACCATGGAAAATTTTCTCCATGGCAACTTTTTTTAAAAGAAACAGTATATCGATGACAACTGTTACTATGGGAAACAACATCTCCATGGTTACTACTAACAAAATCACTATAATATTGCTTACTTCCACATCAAAACAAATATCATGGTAACCGTTACCTTTGGAAAATAAGACACTATCCATCTGGTAACTCAGAATGCCTTTAGAGAGATTACCATCAACATGGTTGAGTTTACAAACAGGTTACCAGGGAAAGGTTGTCTAGTTTTGTTTCCATTTGTAACTTAAGAGTTTCACATTAGAATGGAAATCTTTTCTACAGTGGTTACAAAGGCAAAGCTATTCAGTTCCAAGATTATAGAAACCATTCCCACAGAAAACCTCAGATTATAGAAAACCACTCCCACAGAAAACCTGATTATAGAAACCATTCCCACGGAAAACCTCAGATTACAGAAACCATTCCCACAGAAAGCCTCAGATTATAGAACCATTCCCACAGAAAACCTCAGATTATAGAAACCATTCCCACGGAAAACCTCAGATTACAGAAACCATTCCCACAGAAAGCCTCAGATTATAGAACCATTCCCACAGAAAACCTCAGATTATAGAAACCATTCCCACAGAAAACCTCAGATTATAGAAACCATTCCCACGGAAACCTCAGATTATAGAAACCATTCCCATGGAAACCTCAGATTATAGAAACCATTCCCACGGAAACCTCAGATTATAGAAACCATTCCCACAGAAAACCTCAGATTATAGAAAACCATTACCACAGAAAACCTGATTATAGAAACCATTCCCACGGAAAACCTCAGATTATAGAAACCATTCCCACGGAAACCTCAGATTATAGAAACCATTCCCACGGAAAGCCTCAGATTATAGAAACCATTCCCACGGAAAACCTCAGATTATAGAAACCATTCCCACAGAAAACCTCAGATTATAGAAACCATTCGCACAGAAAACCTCAGATTATAGAAATCATTCCCACGGAAACCTCAGATTATAGAAACCATTCCCACAGAAAACCAATCTACTTGCCATCACTATATTCTAAATGTTTCTGCTGGTAAACATCACTTGTTTGGTTGTCATAGTAATTTCACCAACAGATATGCCATTTACCAACTAATTGCAAAGCCTCGTGCATGCAGCAGTGACACAGTTTCACGAGAGACCTACACAAATATTAATCCGTGGATGACAATCAGAACACTATTGTTCTATACTTACATTCTCATCATTGGATTTCATATGAGCCCATCTGAGTAAGTCAATATTTGCCTGGGATTTTCTCAATACTTTTCTTAAAAGATTTTGTCTGAGATTTTGAATTAAAATGTTCTTTGTGAAAATGTTAGTCCTAAATTGTGACCTTAATTGAGCTGAGCATGTGAAAGAAAATTAAATGTTAAAGATCTTAATATAATGTTAATTGAAGCAGAGCATACGATTGCATGCACATTTTGAAGTTGCAGATATTAAATGGTGCAGAGATATACTGACTAATGTAATTATCGTTCATTTCAACAGTTGCCTCCGTATTTTGTAATAAATTTGTCAGAAAATCTCCATTGTTAATGAAATGAAATCCAACTGTACTGTTACTTCATACCTCAAATCATTTTCAAGCTTACCATTTGCAAGAATCAAAATTACAACCAAAACGACACAATTTTTTTTTTTCTTTTCTTTTTTTGGAAGTTTAGAAATAAGAGAACCAACACTCAAATTGTTATAAATAGCAGTATCTTCATGAATGGATACGTTACTGTATTCAACAGAAGCCCTCATCCTATGTAGTGAACATAAAGTAAGCCTCTCGACATCCAAGATCAATCATCTTCTCCATTGTGATCGAGATTTATTAACATGTTTCAACCACTATTCAGCCATCATCAGGACAATTTTTACAAGAGTAGAAACATATGACATCAAGATCACAATTAAAAAGATTTCCTGTTCTTGGATTTGGAGAAACCTTTATCTCCACATGTTAATGTTTTCTTCTTTTGCAATATACCATCATTTACAGGATTTTATTATCATGTATGAATTTTCAGTGTCTTAAATAACTTACATGCTGTGAAAGCATGAATTTTTGAGGAGGATTTATTTTCATAGATCCTATCAGTACTATTAATCAACAAATTCATATGTACACAAACTGTTAAAATAAATATAAGTAGATTTACTGAGCTATATTAATCTACAGAATCAAGTGTCCATGAAGTAGTACTTTTTTATTGAGAAAAACCTAAAAAATTTAGCCCCATGAAAAAGTATGATTTGACAGTAATGAAAATTTAACTGTTAAATTTTAAAGTTAATTATTGCTTTCCAAAAAGATAATTCTATCAAAGCAGTAAAGAAATCTTTACAAGTAATTCTAACATATCTGTATGTAATTTAAATATTCTAAAGGTAAATTTTGGAGCAGTTACAATGGAAAGTACAGCAGCTAGCTCATGAGATACTTTTTATAATCCTAAGATTCATTCTAAACTTTATTATTAAATTTTGCTGATTTTGGTTATGTTTTCATTGTTGTAGCTTTGAGAGTAATAGTAGAATGTTCTACACTAAGTACAAAACATGTTATTAGTCACATTAATACACTAAATGTTTAACTACAGTCATAACTAAATATACTAATCTAAGATCACAATGATACAACACTATATCAACATAGTAGAGGCCTTACCTTCAGCTTAGCATCTTCTTGCTATAGAGGGGCAAAACAGGGAGAGAAAATGAAGATGATCAATGTAATTATGATGATAAATGAAAACAAAGGGAGATCTGAAATATCAGGATTTACCAACAAACACAAAATACAATTTGTTTGGCCTCAAAACTGCTACCCCCAGTGGCAGATCTAGTGCAGATTTTCGTGCAATTTTTTAAGAGGAAAATTGATACTTGTACTTCA
Source organism: Ylistrum balloti (assembly GCF_031769215.1). Taxonomy (NCBI): domain Eukaryota; kingdom Metazoa; phylum Mollusca; class Bivalvia; order Pectinida; family Pectinidae; genus Ylistrum; species Ylistrum balloti. The sequence continues at coordinate 245,629 of NW_026781940.1, read as the reverse complement.
CTTTGGTATGTTGACGAACTTACACTATATTTTAAAAAATTCATATTTAGATTTACGGAATTTACTATATACGATAATTAGACATTTAGATGAAAAGTCAAATCCTTCTTTCTACTAATCTGTCATAGTAAGAGTGGGTAAAGGACAAACATTTTTCAAGGACAAACAAACTGTATTTTAAGAATGATTATATGAGAAATGTTAAATGCAAAAATGATATTGGTTCCAAGTAAAAACATGATTATGAAATGCCCCAAAAACATTTTAATAGAAGTGAATTAGAAAATTCAAATCCACAAATATTCCTTCTATAATGCAAAACAAAGATAAGTAACCACACACAACACAAATCACTTTCACTTCCATTTTCTTATCAAAGTAAATCTACATACATAGATTCATAACAAAAGAACAAACCATTTCCTTGAACTTGGAAATATTTATGAAATATTTTTAAGATGGATCTAACTATCAATTCTTTTTTGTCTTGTAAATTTTGAAACCACCCTTCCCTCAACACACACACAATAGAATTCCTCTAACAACAATGTACCAATGTTAGACCAACAAAGAACCTCCATGCAAATAAAAAATGGAGGGCGGGGAAGACAAGTCAGGGCACTGGGCTTATTACAGGGATATGGTGTAGTATAGAAGGCATTTCCACTGAAACTAAAATAAATGTCAGTGGACTAAAACCTCTTTAATTCATGTGATTCTGATTGGACAGGTAGTCAGAATACACAGGTCTTATCCGATGGTTTGTGAAAAAGGTGACATTAGGACATGGTTATACAGTCAAATCTGTTTAATAATGGTCTCTATAGACAGGTGGCCTTTATATAGAGGTTAAATTAATGTGAACTGTATTATAACAGGAAACAAAAGAAGTGACCTGAACAGAGAGATGACCTATTCAAAATGGTTTAATTTAACAGAGAGGTGACCTTTACAAAGAGGTTTCATTTATTGAGAGGTGGCCTTACCAGAGAGGTGACCTTTACATAGAGGTTTCATTTATTGAGAGGTGACCTTACCAGAGAGGTGACCTTTACATAGAGGTTTCATTTATTGAGAGGTGGCCTTAACAGAAAGGTAACCTTCACAGTGAGGTTTCATTTTCTTGAGGGGTGGCCTTTACAGAGAGGTGGAAGTAATAACAAATATCTGTAAGACAGGGACATCCTCGCTCTCATGCTGCTATGTAACATTATTTGAAGACCATTTAACCTTGACCAATAACCTTTTAAAGAGATAACATGTAATATGATGATACTATGGGGTAAACTGTAACCAAATCCACAAAAAGGTTTTCAAGGTATGACAACAAATATCCTGTAATAAGCCCGCCCCTTTATTTTAAGCTATGTGTTGACCCTCAAAGCTAATTGCAGACTAAACACTACCCGATCACGAACATATCCCTGAATTAAATTATCCCCTCCACTAACGACACACAAATATCCCACAAAACTTATTATGATATCCAAGACTTGAAACCTTAAAATGATGATACCCAGGTCTGACTCACCCTCTCTTTGTGTTCCTGTATGATAGATTCTAGGTTAAACTTCTTCTTGTAGTTGAAGTAGAAGTTTTTACACTGAGCTTCAGTTTTTGTGGCCACCATGGAGGCAATGGCTGCCCAGTCTCGGCCATGTTGTCTCAGACCTGAATACAACAATTATTTGAAAGTTTTAAATTCAAAAACTTTGATAAATTAGAAAAAAATATTAATGATATAAATGAGCTAAAAACTTCTATATCTCTATTTCACAGATAAAGTCTGAAATTTTTGATAAATATGTAATGTAACTTATTGTAAATGAAATGAGTGTATGTTCAAGTTTCTTATCACCTGTTGTACTTTCTCCTTGAAAAATGAGTCAATTGTAAAAATTATCAACAGCAACCCAAAAAAAACCCCAAAAATTGTTTAAAAAATATAAATCTGAAATTGATTTGCAGTATTTTAGGAAATTCTATTTTTCAGATTTCTCACTTAAAAATCTTCAAAAAATATGTGACATGCCTTGTTTGGCTACTTCCATTTCTTCCTCTGTCCATCTGGATGTTTCCACTACTTCTGCTGTAAATAAAAGAAAAGTCAACAATAACAACAGTTACAACACTGATTTTTTTTCTTTTATTTTCTATTTTCTTTTTCTTTCTCTTTTTTTTATCTATTTTTTCCCTACCAAAAACCACAACCAGAGAGAAAAAAAACAAAAAAATAATATCTTCCAACTTGAATATAAAGATAACTTTACTATCCCAACTTAAACAGACACAGGCTGTTGTAAAAACACTGCATAATCACTTTTCCTTATTGTCATCTTTCATTTCTTAATTTTTGGAGCAAATAAACACTGATCAAACTCATATCTCTAGTCAGACTCATAAAGATAACAAAACTATAAGCTGATCCGTTACTGAGACACTAACTTTTTGCTTTGTAGAATTTTGCTCACTAAAACTATAGTGCATATGCCGTTTTGTTTACCAATTTAACCAGCTTGTTTATGAAATATAAACTGATCTATTAACTTATTAACTAACAGCCTGCTTTAATATTTGCATATTCATTTTGGTTTTTACCTGAAAAGTTACATTTTTGACAAACTGGATGTATAAACAAAGGTGAACCAGGACGACAAAGCTGGTACAAGCGTCATTTAATGAAAAGAAATAAGTCAAATCATAAACTGATCACTTATTGAAATCTGACGACACATTATAGGCAATAAATCAATAGCTATATCAAAAATCAATATCTACTGGTAGTTACCATCATTTGACTCTGGTACAAGTGGAACGATTGGTTCGTTAGTCTGTGGATTAGTGCCAAGTCTTCTCGCAATCCTGTTGAAACAAGCTGAACAACACTTGGTAATCTCTTCGGTCAACTCTGTAAATTTGAGAAGATTTGTATCATTAGATTGTGAAACTTTATTTTCGCTGTAAACAATTCAAATTATAATAGCATACATCTTGTTATTTTGCTGTTCCTAGAATTTAACAAACTGGAGTTCTAGGAGAGAAATAACCCGATAATGATATGTTAGTATTATCTCTGAATGTTACCTCGTCATATGAATATTTTATGAAAAAATGTTATGATCCTGTAAACCTCAGTGCTCCTGCTGTCAAACTCTCATAAACCTCTAGCACTCTCTATTAAACTTATTAGCAAAAAATTAATTGTGTATCATAGGACTAAAATGTAATATTCACTGCTTAAAAATATATCTTAGCATCCCAAAGAATTATAAAAAAATCTTAATGTGTTACTTATTCTATTGTATCACAGAGGCCGAGACTTACGAAGATCTTTAATGATGGGTTCCCTCACATCTGCAGACAGATCGGCCCATTTTGGAGGCAACGGTCGAAGCCGCTTAACTTTTCTCTTGGGCGTCTTACAAGTTGGAACAGGACACCTTCAAGTTGTAAAGCAGTTATAAAGTGAATCTTAAATTTGATTGGTTTAATTCATTTAAGCTAGTTTCAAGCAACAAAACTACGATTACAGCCAGATATACAATCGTTCTTCTTCTAATGTACTCACGCACCATATTGAATTTGAAAATTGTTCCCAATATGAAAAGTTCTAAGTTCATAATCACCATTATCTACCTCTTGTTTCCAATTTTTAATATTTTTGTTTTCACATTCTTCTGATAATTCAACGACAAATGCTGATAAATTTTGATGTATTGATGTAAACTATGTTTTTGGGATATTTTGTTTTTTTCGTCCCATGAACAGCTTAGGTCATTTTACAGGAGGATTCCTAGTAGTAGCTGGTGGCTACCTCACTGAACAACATACAGGAGGCCTTGTATATACCATACAGAGCAATTAGGATAAGGTGTGTTGCTCATAGACACAGCCATATCAGCATAGACCAGTCTGTTTCTCAGCTTCCTGAGAAACACAACCCACCACAGATAAGGAGTGTTAAACCACATACTAAGGGTCTTTACCTCAGGTTACACATGGAGTATATAAAGATGTTCCTAACTTTTGATAAATTGATGAAGCAGCAGAACATGGAGATGAAAATCTTATAAAATACGTACTGTGTATAACGACGGCGTACAGATTTACATCGACAACTACTACACACTCTCATGTCTAGTTTGAGATCAGTCTCTGTCATGCCATACAGCTCACAGTTAGCACGAGTCAAGGGTCGGCTCAGACCATAGTGTTCCAACTGTTGTGAGCATATCGCACACTGATGTATTCCACCTGAAAAATAATCAATAATATGTTTACATTCCGCAGAATTATGAAAATAAATGATAATTTATCAATGTTTTTATCAAAACTTAATCTAAGAGGTTCACAGGAGTTTTTGAATTTTTTCCAATTAAATCATGAAATTTGACAAAAAGTTTATCAATTCTGAGACGTCTTGATATTCGGCTTTTGTATTTTTTTTTTTTTTTTTTGTCACTTCAACCCCAGACAGATTTATCTGTACAGTATTATCATTATGAACCAGTTACAGAATTATTACATCACAGATCTTCACAACAAGGCAAGTTATCAGAGGTAATAGTGCTAAAATAGTAAACAAACATACCCACGTGTGAGTGAGTGAAAGTCACGCATACATCAAATCTTTGACTAAGCAACCATATTATAGTTAGATTAAAAGACCATAAAACAACTATAACACCCGCTCATCAGCTTTAGGCGGTAAATGTGTACAGTAACTTTCCATAAGATATCTTAAATGGTTTAAATGTTGTTTGTAATACAAGAATATATGGAAAAAATTCACACCATTTTGACCTTTGATCTTGAGTCAAGGTCACAGTGTGACTTAACAGCAGTGCACTGTACATCAGCTTTAGGTGATATAAGGCGTACAGCAACTTTTATTAAGTTATCTGTAATGGTTAAAATTCATTTTCCAGACAACTTTTTACTGAAATATTCATACTTATTTGACCCTAAAATTCATACTTATTTGACTTTTGACCCTAATTATCATCAATTAATAGAACGACCAGAATAAAAAACCTTAATAGAAATTATTTGAAGGGGAGAAAAAAAAAATTAATAGATTGTTAGCGATTTTCTCTTTTTCTCTTCACCAACGGTATTTACCTTCACCAGCACCAGAAGTAGAGACCTCATTGTCATCGGATGAGTCATCATCTTCAACCTTCTCTTCCTCTTTTTTGATAACAGCAGGTTCTGGGGGAGGTGGTATGGCTGTACCAGTGATAGACAGTACAGAAGACGCTGGCTCCTCCAATTCCTCTTTAGGTTCCTCCTTAATCGCAGCAGCCGGCTAAACAAAGACACAAAACAGTAGCGAGGCCATACAGAACCAAATAACTGCCATCAAACACCCACTTTTCAGGCTTTTTCATGCAGAAAGTATCAGTTTTAATGATAACCCACTCTAAAATCTGTCTCTGTGTATATTGTAGTTGTTTCTGTTCATTGACCTATTCAACAGAATAAGTAGTTATCAGTTGCATTGAAAGTATGGGATTATGTTGGATTAGAGAAGCTGTTGAATAACTCAGGAGTCAGTTTACATAGGTTCAGATGTGCAGATGATTTTAAATTGCTCAATAACAGTTTAAACATATACCTTAGGATATGAAACAATAAAAACAGAAGAAATGCTAAATTCCAAAGAATATTTGATGAAAAAATTTAATTTTCATGCCAGACAAAAACAGAAAAAAACTTTGTAATACTCTTCGAAATATAAGCTATTACAAAAGAAATAATGTATTGTTTTTGTGTGAAATGCTTCTCACCTGCTGTTTCTGAAGCCGTTTTGTTTTCTTCACAGTTTGTTTACGAAGCAGTTGTTTGTAATTTTCACTACGTTTGGTCTGATAGTAATACTGCACACAGTCAGCCACAGTCTGAAACAATGATTTTTAGAGTATAACCCAAGTGTATCTAATTCTGCCATTCAAGTTTCTGTATTCTGATAAATATTTTTTAAATGGGAAGATTTATTTACGTGTGAAATCTTACTTTTGGCGGACAAATATCAGAGGGGACTATCCAATATAACAGAGGTAATGATATTGAAACGTGTTCACAATGATGATCACATACAAAATATGACTGAAAATTTTCACTCAGGGAAGGAATTTGTTTGTGGTCAAAAGTAATTATATCACCTTTTCCAGCTCAACCTATTTTTGCCCACAATTTCATTTATTTAACTAGATGATACCTTTTTTTTTTCTTCACAAAATTTATTTTCTTTATCTTACTTTATTCAGCAAGATAATGCCTTTTTTTTTAGTTACATTCTTCCTAAATTTTACTTCATTTAATAACAGACTAACAATTTTTCTCCACATAACTCACACAATTTCCAAAAATCATTTGAACATCTCAAGACTATTGATGCATTTACAAAATATGCAATATAACAAGATTTTTGTCTACCTTGCGCTCTAAGTACTGTTGTATGACGGTGAAATTTTTAGGATGCTGTAGATATTTCTCCTTAAAGATCTGTTTCTCCTGGGGCGTCCACACATTGATGTTAGAACGCTCCTTACACTCCTCCATAGCGTCCAAGATCAGTCCATTGTTATTAAGGTAACGCAGACTCCTTTGACGTGCATCCAGCATCATGGGTGGGATGACTGCGTAGCTACGCATCTTCTTGTCATCCTCCTAGTAAACAAAGAAAGAAAACAAAAGTTTATAGTATAGTCATAAGTCAGTCGTTCATTGGTTTGTTTGTTTTCATTTGCTTGTTTGTTTGTTTGTTTGACATCCTCAGAACAGCATATGTCATAAGAAGACTGTATCCATGGATACTTTGATCCTGTGTAAGTGCCATGGCACTTTAATGTCATAATTTGGAAATGATAAAATGACACCCTGCCAGGTCTCACAACTGGCCAGTCAGTACCTACCACTAACTCATTTTCAGCTGAACAGTACAGAGTAGGTAGTCTCAGTCAGAAGACAGAACCGATATCCTTCTTAGCCTGGACTGACAATAAGGTCTATAGAGACCTAATGTCTTCTATAGAGAAGCCTTTAATCAACATTTTTAAAATTGAGTTAAGGCTGTATCACAGCTTATACAAATATATCTATGACACCGACTACAGTTATATCTCTTGTATTCTGTAAGCACAATATCAAAACTAACTTCAAAATCAACGAACATCTGAAAATGCAGCCATTTTTGTGTACTTTTTGTAAAATTAATTCAGCACTGGTCACATCAGATTAATGCATCTTTTTTTTTCAAATCTCATGGCAGACCTCAGCTGGGATCTCACAACACAACATACCTCTTGTTCATGCAGTCCATCAACAATTTGTTCAAACTCTGCCTCACTGCGGGCGTACGGGCCAATATTTCCACTTCTTGTACCAGCCCTGCATCAAACCATCAGAACCATTTATAGTGAAAACCTCTATGAGAATGATAGACCCCAGTATATTCAAAAAGATCAAAATTAAATTTGCTTTCTTTTAAATCTGAACCCAAGAATTTATCTCTGAATCCCAAAATGACTGGTTGACACAGAAAAACACACCTGGAAAATCTCTCCTTGTCTTCGCGGGACTTTTTAATTTCTGGGAAAATTTTCTCATAATATTCCCTCATCTTTGCGTCTTTGGCCCTGCAAATGAAAAAGATTTCAAAATAATCATTTTTTGTAAAGTAAAAATGTGAAATCAACTAAATAGTATGATTTTATGGATGATATTTCAATGTAATTCAGTCCATCTCTAGCACTGGATTACCTTACTAAGAAAAACTATTTTTCAAAACAGAATTTTTTTTCTCTATTTGTATCAGAGAATATCTTTCTATTCTTTAAGTGTACCCTGAGAGGTCAGCTATGTTGACCTTGAAAAATAGTTCTGCACATAAAATACACTATGCCGAAAACGCGATTGCCATGGAATGTTCCGTTACTGAGAAATTGCGACTTTTCTGAAAAACACACCTTTGGCTGAGAGGTGTTGACCTCGTTTTCGGGCACCCAAACCTGTGACGTCATAAGATCAACGCTTTTGTTCATGCAGCCATATTGTCTTTACTGTGCTACATGTGATTGTGAGCTATTTTGGGATTTTCCGTGGTAATTTCTTTGTTTATTTACGTGAAAGTACTTCACATCTTCGCAATATCTAAGGTAGTGAACGAGGGGTCGGTGAATTAGCGCTTAAATCCGCTAAAATGGCTTCCTATCGAGGAGGGAAGCAGTGTGTATGGTTGTCCTAACACTAACACGGATGGGGTGTCAATGCATGACGTCGATAAATAAAACTGATTGTTGATTAAATAAAAGTATATTTCTTAGGTTGATATTTTGTTATTAATTCTACTACTAAACATTTTAAATTGATAGGCTAGCCTATGACTTGGGCGGTCATAGGAATATTATTCCTTCGTAATCGTGAACGCCTAATACTCGGAGAAGGCCTAGTCGTGAATGGGTCACGGGAATTTTCACCCCGAGAATTTTCATACTACTATTATACAGTATAGAATAGAATTATTAGAATTCATAGAATAGGTTATGTGTGTATGTTGTTTGTATAAGGTGTATTTGGTTTTTAGATCTTCCAGCAGACGATGTTGTTTAGTTATTAATTTTGCGATCGTAAAAATAACAATAAGATCACCAATCTTGATTTGAAAACACAGTTCACAGTGTAGAGATGTCATCTAAACTCATAATCACACCTGTGCCAGGTTAGGTAATTAGTACCTCTGTGGATGGAAAAAACAATTGTGACACCTGTGAGGCGACACGCCTGTCGGCTAACAACAGACGCGTACCAGTGCTAGGATAAAAACCAGTCAAATAATTGTTTAAACTTCTAAAACATCAAATTTTTATTATTAACACAGCGGAGGGTGTTATAATTGGTTGTTGACACCCTATCTATATATATCCATAGTGCTACGAAAATTCCCTGGAAAGAAAAATTCCCCTCGGACGAAACTTCTTCGGTAAGAAAATTCCCGTCACCTCGTGAATGTATGCATAGTCTTGCACAAACGCGATTTCCTGACGTCAGAAATTGTTGATCGAGACTTGAAGATAGTAAAATTAGTCCAAAAACACACCCAGTTTTATTTTGTTTCTTTGAAACAACGATTCACTGTTCGACTACTTTCACGACTACTGGTGAGACCCAGTGAAGTACGTGCCAATCTATGTTGCCCAAGCGATCGTCACTTTTCGAAGGGTCATTTTCCTCCTCACTGGATACATCGTCTTGTAATTCCAGTTCAAATCGGTAGGGCTGGATTCCGTCTTCAGACATATCATTCACACCATGATCAGACTCCTCAAAACTCATGCTCAAATCGCTCTCAGTTGCCGTGTCGTTGTCACTGTCAGTCATGTTGACTGCCATTTCTGTTGAACTTATGACGTCACGAGTAGAAGAGCCTCGATTCCGCGGAAATGACGATTCGGCTGATAAGGTCTGGGCGGACAGGTGAAAATCGACAACTTTGAGCTTTAATAACTCGACACTGGGGCGACGGATTTTGACGGGGTTTTCATTATTATTATTTTTACGGTATTCTTAACATTATATCTAAATATAAAATTACTCTCAGGGTACACTTTAACCCAGAATTTTTTTAAAAAGCCCTGATAGGATCTTTTTAGTCTTTCTAATGACACATCAAAAGACATAAACAAACCAAAGGACAGACAGACTTCATCAGTATTCCATAGCATTGTCAAACTTGACTAAGTCATATAAAAACTGACTACATGTAAGACTAGTCAAGTAATTCGCTGAAAGGTCGTAAGTCTGTAATAGTTGACATAATAAAACCAATTGAATAAATAAATAAAGGTCAGTTACAGGCTGAGTATCAACACAAGTCTTGATAGTTTGTTCAAGCCAGTCTCTAAATCCTTTTGACTTTACATCTATGACAGGGCACCTGATAATCATTACAGCTACTGTTTTTAATTAGAGGGAAGGGACTACTGTACTTACTTGCGTTTAGCATTGTTTTCCACCCGTTCCATCTTTTTCAGCCATACCTGCATCAGCTGATCATATCTGTCTGTCAGGTAACGTTCCTTCAGGTAAAAACAGAGAAAAAATGTTCAACTACAGGCTGAAGTCCTTCAGGTAAAAGATGAGAAACATGAACCCATCAAGGTAATACAAATCCAAATATTGATTTAATACAGAAATTCTAAAACATTTTCAGGAAAACTTACTATTCAACATTTAACCTCTGATACTGAAATAGATTTAAAACTTACTGAAAATGTTTTTATAAACAGCTGATTTTACCATGTAAATGACCTCAAATTTAGTGTAAATATACATATCAGTGAAAGCATACCCTGATCCTGCGAGCTTGGTGTCGCTTCTTGAAGTGCAGTATAAGTCGACTCTTGAAAAGAGCATGTCTAGAAAAACAAACAATTGAATAAGTATTCCAGGTTTAGAAAAAAAAAAGGAAATCAACAGCAGACATTGTAAAACTGAAAAGTAAATACCTTAATGTCGTTTTCATAAATCAATTCAATCACAATCTACAATTCAATCAATGCTTGATGTGTTTGCCTTATATATGTATAACAAGTCATTTATCATTTTCTATCACTAATCCTGGTTAAACAACTATCCCTGTGTAACAGAGGTCATTTTTTATTTCAATGTTTCCACTAGGAATCGAACCCGGGTCCCCTGAGTTACTAGTCTGACGTCCAACCAATCAAGCTAAAGAGAAGTTCTCCCTAGCCAAGTGGTATATTACGGCTAGTATTTTACCAGGGTTACATCTGGTTAAAGTTAACATTTTAAGAGTAAGCCTGTGTATCGTCAATCAACTTGCAATATGAAATTAAGTACCATACAGGTGTTGTTACCGAGATTTACAACAGACCTGCAAATTAATTGAACACAAAATAAACTGAAGACAGCTTGACATTTTAAAGAAATAAACACTGCATTTTGCATATTTCAGTGAAAGGAATAAAATATGACTATCTTTACATTTTCATTCAAATGCAAAATTGATGAATTAATCATTTGAAAAAATTTGACAATTGATCACAAAGTTTGTAAAGCTTCCAAAAAATTATAATACACAACTTCAAGAGAATATTTTGAGATGTTCTCCGATAAGGATTTGTACAATGTCTACTTACTTTCTTTTGTTCTCATGATACACTAAAGTATCTGATGGCTGATTGTACAGGGGCTGTAACAAAAGCAATTTTTTTCAGTTGATGAAATGGAACTTTTAGCACATTAAATCAGAAAGTTTTGAAACAAACATAATGCAGAAAATTTTATTGATAAGTTAAAAAGTTATAAAACTTTTTAAAGACACTAGTGTACACTTTCTAGCTGGTTCTTGCAGTACTCTTTCCCCCTCAGTTTTTTTTTTTTTTTTTTTTTCGAGTGGGGTTGGGAGGGGATGACTATCTACAACAAAATAATTGTGTATTCTCCTCGAGAATGTAAAGTATATTTTTTTTATAAATTTGATAAAAGGATAGTTTACTGTAAACAATTGTGATGAGGTATACTTACCAGCTCAATCTTTGGTCCAAGTTTACTAAACAATGAATGTGCTTCTTCTGCCTTTTTCTATGAAATATCCAGAAAACAAACTATGAATTTCAGTGTGTATTTCTGCTTTGAGTATCATTTCCTTTAAAGGTATAAAATCATGTTTGTACACAAAAAAAACTACCGTAAATTTAACATTTTTTTTTCCAAATATACAAATAACAGTTAAGTACTATACTTTTCACATTGCTACTGTACATTGTTTTATAAATCACACTGTAATTCATAAATAACAGTACAAGTATTGGAACCGCAGGTGACATGTACAATCAAGACTATATATAACAACGTAAAAACACGCCTGTTTCTGTTGGTTGACCACTCCGAGTGCCGAGACCTACTGTCGACACATGTTGACATGTGCCAATTCCGCAAGGCATGTCAATTTGTCACCTACATTTACATCAGATATTAGGAGAAAACAAACCAAGGCAAGAACTATGAACTGTGATAAGTCAAAAATATGGCATAGAGGAATCTTAATGAGAATAAAGGAGACCTTCACATTTTTACTCTCCTTATACAAATAGATTTATGTCATCTAGTGTAAATATCTAGGTGTTTAATTGTATTTTTAGGAGAGGGCTTGATAAAAGTTGAAAAACTTGTGTGTGATCCCTATTGTATATTTTTGATACAATAAAAATATACTGAAATTAAATTTAAATCAAACATGTTATCAGTGACTCATTTTCCTTATTGTTACAAACTATGGTCTGAATACATTACCCTATTTTCAGCGTAGATTATTTGTGCAATGCTTTGGTGTTTCGTTTCAGAAGAAGATATTTCTGGAGCCTCTGATTTCTCCCTTGGAGGTTTAGATGTTTCTTCTTCAATCTGATGCTGAAAAAAACAAATTACATTGCAGTATTACTATGGGCCAGAATAGGACAGACAATAGCAACACATACTAACAATCACAATGGCTTGATATCAGATAACACCCTAATCTTACAAACCCAAAAAAGGACACACATAAAAGGGAAAATGAAGTAATACAAAGAAATATGTAAGTATTCCATTCTTGCAGATAACTTATGTATAAATTTTATCAGGGTGATCTAACAACTGATCAATGTGATCGTTAAGATGTGTATGTTATGTATTCTTTTTCCTCTACGTTGAGAGATGACTATTTCTTTTGTGATGAAAATTTTTTACTGCAGTTTCTGCCTCAAACTTTTACAAATGATCAATATTTCTTTTTCTTTTGTGTTTTCTTCAACTACATAATTCAGAGTTGACAACTGCTACTTATTCTGTATGCTCTGTATCTGTCTGTACCTATTTATTCTGTATGCTATGTATCTGTCTGTACCTGTTTATTCTGTATGCTCTGTATCTGCCTGTACCTATTTATTCTGTATGCTATGTATCTGTCTGTACCTGTTTATTCTGTATGCTCTGTATCTGCCTGTACCTGTTTATTCTGTATGCTATGTATCTGTCTGTACCTGTTTATTCTGTATGCTATGTATCTGTCTGTACCTGTTTATTCTGTATGCTCTGTATCTGTCTGTACCTGTTTATTCTGTACGCTCTGTATCTGTCTGTACCTATTTATTCTGTATGCTATGTATCTGCCTGTACCTGTTTATTCTGTATGCTCTGTATCTGTCTGTACCTGTTTATTCTGAACGCTCTGTATCTGCCTGTACCTGTTTATTCTGTACGCTCTGTATCTGTCTGTACCTGTTTATTCTGTATGCTCTGTATCTGTCTGTACCCTGGTCTGTACCGGCTTTTTCTGTATGCTCTGTATCTGCCTGTCGGTACTCATTTTTTCTCTATCTAGTCAATCTTTTACCCTGGTCTGTACCGGTTTTTTCTCTATCTAGTCGATCTTTTACTCTGGTCTGTACCGGTTTTTTCTGTATCTAGTCAATCTTTTACCCTGGTCTGTACCGGTTTTTTCTCTATCTAGTCGATCTTTTACTCTGGTCTGTACCGGTTTTTTCTGTATCTAGTCAATCTTTTACCCTGGTCTGTACCGGTTTTTTCTGTATCTAGTCAATCTTTTACCCTGGTCTGTACTGGTTTTTTCACTATCTAGACTAATTTTTTACCCTAGTCAGTACCCGTTTTTTCTCTATCTAGACAATTTTTTACCCTAGTCAGTACCTGCTTTTTCTGCAGTTTCAATATCTGTTGTTCCACTTTAGAGATCTCCCTGTCTACACGACTAATGGCCTGTAACAGCTCATCTTTAGATGAGCGGCTGTTACTCTCATCGGCTGGCAGTGTTGGGGATATCGCCTCAACTTGGGGGTTGTATGTTGGCTCCTGTTAAAAAAACACAAACATACCTTTCTTATTGTATACATCTTTTTAATATGTAAGAGAACTCCACAAAAGTCTAGATTATGCCTTTTTGAAACTTACTGTGTGGAGATCAATTTCTATAGATCATACATGTATTTTTCCGTAAACAAACCACGTACACCAACATCTTTACTCTGACTCAGGAAGATTTACATCTTAACACCAACTCAATTCAAGAGGTGAGATTAGAAAGAGACAAAGATACAGTTAACTCCTATTCAATAGCTGGGATTACAAGTCAATGATTAATTTAACTTCAACTTAAACTCCACAGAGGTGGGCTTATTACAGGACAATGATACAATTTACTCTGACGAAACATCTACCATGGACTTTAAAAATTCTTCACATTAACACACATTTAATATGTTTAACCTTAAAAGAAGGTAAGATATTACACTAAAACAACAAAGAGCATTTTCCCAACAAGAAACATATCAATTGTTATAACAGGAAGGACTTATGCATTTGATGTTGTGTATGAAGTAGTATAAAACGAAAAGATGAACTAATTTACTTCACTAAACTTTTTACCCTTTTACACACACTACCAGTAAACTTTTTACCCTTTTACATAAACTACCAGTGAACTTTTTACCCTTTTACACAAACTACCAGTAAACTTTTTACCCTTTTACACAAACTACCAGTAAACTTTTTACCCTTTTACACAAACTACCAGTAAACTTTTTACCCTTTTACACAAACTACCAGTAAACATTTTACCCTTTTACACAAACTACCAGTAAACTTTTTACCCTTTTACACAAACTACCAGCCAGGGTGTTAAACTTTTTATTTTTGCCAAATCTTGGTTAAAAATAAGTCAAACTTTAATAGTAAACTTTCACCGGGGAGTAAACTTTTAAGGTTGTAGATTTAAACATTTCCACACCGCTTTTACACAAACTACCAGTAAACTTTTTACCCTTTTACACAAACTACCAGTAAACTTTTTACCCTTTTCTCCCACACAAACTACCAGTAAACTTTTTACCCTTTTACACAAACTACCAGTAAACTTTTTACCCTTTTACACAAACTACCAGTAAACTTTTTACCCTTTTACATAATATTAAGTAAACTTTTTACCCTTTTACACAAACTACCAGTAAACTTTTTACCCTTTGTACACAATATACCAGTAAACTTTTTACCCTTTTACACAAACTACCAGTAAACTTTTTACCCTTTTAAACAAACTACCATTGGTAAACTTTTTACCCTTTTACACAAACTACCAGTAAACTTTTTACCCTTTTACACAAACTACCAGTAAACTTTTTACCCTTTTACACAAACTACCAGTAAACTTTTTACCCTTTTACACAAACTACCAGTAAACTCTTTACCCTTTTACACAAACTACCAGCCA
The DNA here is from genome assembly GCF_031769215.1 of Ylistrum balloti. Taxonomy (NCBI): domain Eukaryota; kingdom Metazoa; phylum Mollusca; class Bivalvia; order Pectinida; family Pectinidae; genus Ylistrum; species Ylistrum balloti. The sequence goes on along the minus strand of NW_026781940.1, from coordinate 230,340 downwards.
GGGTGTTACTTATCTGCAAAAAATTCCCTTCTTTATTTTTGCATAATGATCAAATCTAAAATTGTGAGCTGAAGCTGGTTCAAAAATAAGTCTCCTGAAACTTTAATAGTAAACTTTCACAGTCGGGGAGTGGGCTTATTTGAGGATAAGTACAGTGTATTAAGGTTGTAGATTTAAACATTTCCACACCGGCCAATAATACTGACATCTCTTTCAATATTTTTGATACTTAAAACCAACGTGTGCCATTACTGACCTTTTTGACATCAATATGAAGAGGTTGCTGTAGCTCTGGTCGGTCTATAGCCAAACGTGGTCTCTTTGGCATCTGAGGTCCAGGGTGCGAGTGCTGAGACTGACCAGGACTTGGTCCAGGCTCTCCCACTGGCACCTGGACCTGAACCTGGGCTTGAGCTTGGGCCTGGGCTTGTGCTTGGGCTTGGGCCTGAAGGTTACCCATATTTTCCTGTCCATATGGCAAAACGTCGGCAGCCCCTCGTCTATCAACAGTAAATATATACAACTGCATTTGTGTTATGAATTCCACATGTTAAGGCTACATATCACATCTACATGGTCTATTCAGGCCAATTACTTAATATATATTAATTAATTAATTAATTGATAGATAAAACAGAAACCTGAATGTACTCTTAATCAACCACAAAGTAGAAACATTAAAAATTAGTAAAGCCAGGATTAATGTGTTAATTGCAATATATGCTATATTTTTGATATGTATGATGGACTGTTTCTCTTGATTGTTTCTTATCCTTCCTCATTGGTAAATCATTTCTTACCCTTCCTCATTGGTAAATCATTTCTTACCCTTCCTCATTGGTAAATCATTTCTTACCTGTCCTCATTGGTAAATCATTTCTTATCCTTCCTCATTGGTAAATCATTTCTGACCCTTCCTCATTGGTAAATCATTTCTTATCCTTCCTCATTGGTAAATCATTTCTTATCCTTCCTCATTGGTAAATCATTTCTGACCCTTCCTCATTGGTAAATCATTTCTGACCCTTCCTCATTGGTAAATCATTTCTTACCCTTCCTCATTGGTAAATCATTTCTTACCCTTCCTCATTGGTAAATCATTTCTTACCCTTCCTCATTGGTAAATCATTTCTGACCCTTCCTCATTGGTAAATCATTTCTTACCCTTCCTCATTGGTAAATCATTTCTTACCCTTCCTCATTGGTAAATCATTTCTTACCCTTCCTCATTGGTAAATCATTTCTTACCCGTCCACATTGGTAAATCATTTCTTACCCTTCCTCATTGGTAAATCAGGTCTTACCCGTCCTCATTGGTAAATCAAACATGACATAACAAAATGACACCAATCTAAATATCTCAATATACAAATTACAAAATTTATTGAGTTATGGGGAAGTACACCTCTCCTTCGTATTTTTTTGTATATTTCCCAAAATTTGTGACTTACTCTTAAAAATCTGATTCCAAATTATTCAATTTCCAAAATGAGACAAAAAGGTCCTATTCAAAATGAAAAAAATTAAAAGGGTGAAAAAAGAAATAAATTAGAGAGAAAAAAAACCTGCATATCTATATTTCAAAGTTTTGACTTTAACAAGCTTACCTCCATCATCCAAACACAACATGTATAATGTGTACACATTCAGTGTAACTTCACATAATCTACCACTTGACCTACTTACTACATCAGCCACTCATCTGTCCTACAAACCTGGTATTTATAAACATTGTCCTAGGATTACAATAGATTACTGTGTATCATCCTTTTCCCTACTGATATGGGATCAACTTTTTTGTTTTATTTTTTCATTTTTCCCAACATTGAAAACAATTCTGTGCTGAGAATAAATTCAATGTTTAGAAAATGGAGGATTAAGATGAAAATTTATCTAAATTTACACAAAAACTTCATCATATTAGCATTTGTAGATTAAAAAAAATGAGTTAGCACTGGGGTCTTATTGAGGTTATGAATAGAAATTAAATCTGTTGAGGGGCTTCATGTGATAATCATTAAAAAATTTTTTTTTTCAAAAATGACCAAGTATGACCTTTTCAATCTTAACCTTGATCTATGAATTTGAAAATCTAGTTAAATGTAAAACCTGATGTCGTAATACATCTACTGTGTTGAGGATAATCAAAATTTCTATAGGGATTCTTGAGATATCTGGTACACAAGACACTTTCATAAGCAGCCAACTGGCCTTAACAGTCAGTTATGTTACAATGCTGGTCTCACTTGGTTTCTAAACCTACCTGTATCTCTCTGTGCTCATGGTTTCAGTCTGGTTTCCATACCTACCTGTATCTCTCCGTGCTCCATGACTTCAGCATGGTTTCCATACCTAACTATATTTCTAAATACCGCTTTCAGCAGAATTTCCAAACCTACCTGTATCTCTCCGTGCTTCATGGTTTCAGCTTGGTTTCCATACCCACCTGTATCTATTCATGGTTTCAGCTTGGTTTCCATACCTACCTGTATCTCGCCATGCTCCCTGGTTTCAGCATGGCTTCCATACCTAACTATATTTCTAAATACCGCTTTCAGCAGATTTCAAAACCTATCTGTATCTCTCCGTGCATATGGTTTCAGCTTGGTTTCCATACCTACCTGTATCTCTCCATGCTCATGGTATCAGCTTGGTTTCCAAACCTACCTGTATCTCTCCATGCTCATGGTTTCAGTCTGGTTTCCATACCCACCTGTATCTCTCCATGCTCCATGGTTTCAGCTTGGTTTCCATACCCACCTGTATCTCTTCATGGTTTCAGCTTGGTTTCCATACCTACCTGTATCTCGCCATGCTCATGGTATCAGCTTGGTTTCCATACCTACCTGTATCTCTCCATGCTCATGGTATCAGCTTGGTTTCCAGACCTACCTGTATCTCTCCATGCTCATGGTTTCAGTCTGGTTTCCATACCCACCTGTATCTCTCCATGCTCCATGGTTTCAGCTTTGTTTCCATATCCACCTGTATCTCTCCATGGTTTCAGCTTGGTTTCCATACCTACCTGTATCTCTCCATGGTATCAGCTTGGTTTCCATACCTACCTGTATCTTTCCATTCTCCATGGTTTCAGCATGGTTTCCATACCTACCTGTATCTCTCCATTCTCCATGGTATCAGCTTGGTTTCAATACCTACCTGTATCTCTCCATGCTCCATGGTTTCAGCTTGGTTTCCATACCTACCTGTACCTCTCCATGCTCCATGGTTTCAGCTTGGTTTCCATACCTACCTGTATCTCTCCATGCTCCATGGTTTCAGCTTGGTTTCCATACCTACCTGTATCTCTCCATGCTCCATGGTTGCAGCTTGGTTTCCATACCTACCTGTATCTCTCCAGTCGCTCTATATTGGCTGCAGCATGACTCCCGTGGTAGTCTGGCAGCAGGGATGGGCGTCGTCTGATATGTAAATACTCTGCTTCTCTGTAACGGTCCTGTGACTGTTGATCGCCCTGTAGCATATTGAGAATTTTTAGGCTAAGACACACCATCAGTAGAAACAAAATAATCTAAACTTCTGTCAATACCCTGTGCTTCATTAAGTACAGAGGTTAAAGACAAAGAAAATTACTAACAAAAGCCACAATGTCTTTTGAAGAAAATTCTTGTGAAAAAATGGCTTAAAATAGCTCCATTAATTATGTCATCATTACCGGCCATGAAGTATTCTTGCATTTCCTTATACTCTAATTACATAGTCCAATATGCATTTCCGTAATTTGTCAATATTTACTGGCTTAAGACGTTTCATAAACCATTCTACCCTTCAGATACAACAGGCAGAAGAAAGCCATATAGGGACAACAAACACATTTACAATCAAGATATTTCATTTTTTGTATTTTTGAGGGAGAGAAAAAAAAGGAGAAACTCCTCTGGATTTCCTATTAGTATATTCGACGTTATTCTGAAGCTGGTTGCTGACATGTTTCAGCTTTAGGCAGGCAATTTTTCTCGTCCGATTATTTTATATTGCGTCAAATAGCATTTGCTATGTTCATGTGTCTCTATGTGGTCAGTGTGTCAGTAGGTACTGCCATCATACTGTAACATGTGAAAATTAGTTGAGTTTTAATTCTTTTCTCAAATTCAATAGCAAAGATAAATGTGTAGGGCCTGTAACACTCTCCTGGCTTTGCTTGGCTGTAATTGCTTCATCAAAACTAAATGAAAATGGATTCAAAATATCCAAACACAAAACACAACTTATTTTCTTATTGTAGCCCAACCCTCTGTCCAAAAAGGAGTCAACCAAACCATTAATCATCAGACCAAATAGACAGAATCTTGCTATTCCTACACAAGAAAAAGGATTTTAAAGAAGGATTTTTATCTTTTAGTTCCCACTACTTTTCAATCGCTCAGCATACCTGGAGGTATCCAAGTAAGGGATAACAGAACCCACACCAAAACCACTGTGAGAAGTATGACATTGGGTCTACACCCTCATGGATTTTACACCACCACCACTGTGAGAAGTACAGCATTGGGTCTATACCCTCATGGATTTTACACCACCACCACTGTGAGAAGTACCGCATTGGGTCTATACCCTCATGGATTTTAAACAACCACTGTGAGAAGTACAGCATTGGGTCTATACCCTCATGGATTTTAAACAACCACCACTGTGAGAAGTACAGCATTGGGTCTATACCCTCATGGATTTTACACCACCACCACTGTGAGAATTACAGCATTGGGTCTACACCCTCATGGAATTTACACCACCACCACTGTGAGAAGTACAGCATTGGGTCTATACCCTCATGGATTTTAAACAACCACTGTGAGATGTACAGCATTGGGTCTACACCCTCATGGATTTTAAACAACCACCACTGTGAGAAGTACAGCATTGGGTCTACACCCTCATGGATTTTAAAGAATTTGCTTTATTTCCTGTTTTGTGCCCTGCCCCTCCCACCCCAAGTTGGTCGAGACCCATTGTCTAAAATTGACTCCCATTCCCACAAGAATGCTTCAGACCTAATTTGAGTAAAATCCAATCATTTCTACAACAGAAGAAACTTATGCCTCTGACCAAATCTGTTCAATATTCGTTCAGTCGTTCATGTGCATTTCTAGTAAAAAGTTGTTGGATAACAAACACCAGCAAGACAACAGACACAGAGACATGGTATAAGCTCATCAGTCCTTCGAACCAGGTTAGCTAACTCAGGGACAAATTTCTACTTATTTTGATAAATAGTACTGACATGGGACATGTCAAACATTCAATGATTAATTAGTATTTGACACAATGTCAAATAAGGTTTGATTATTGAATTAAGATGTTGACTACACAGTTTATTTATAAGATACACATGAGTGAAAAGTTCAGTAAAGTTAAAAACTCAAACTGCCAAGAAAGAAAATCATGGTCCTTGGTCAAAATTACACAAAATGAAATAAATAGTATCTTTAATAATTTTTCATAATCTCAAAATTCAACCCTTAAATTCGTCCAAAAATATTGATACAACATATGAATATCACATGAGAAAAATAGAGCAAGAAATAAATAAATAACACTTTTCTGAAACAGATTATAGTATACTACATAACACTGTTTACATGAATGAGACTATAAAAGAGAGTATCATAGGTGTATTTCCATCAAACACAAACTTCCCCGCTGGAAGTGGAGGATCAGTACCTGATAAAAACAAGCCCTTAAAGGGGTCCAGAGTGCCTTGGCTGGGTATATAGTGTAAGGAGTAAATCCACTTCCCTGTGTCAGTGTATAAGTCAGACCTCGTCAGAACTCAGTCACACACATAGAAAGTTATGGCCTTGACCTAAACAATGCTCACAGTCATATCTATTTTGATCAAGAGGTGGGGGGAGGGAAAGAATGTCTAGTAGTGAGATAGAGGTCATCTGTGACTAGCGTTCATAGTATAATAATTCTATTTATTCAGGTCATTGCCTTCATAATTACTTTGTTCCTCGGTGTTGTTTTGTAAACATGTTGATTTAAAAAATGTCTGAAATTTATGCAGCACACACCCTTGTGGTACATATGTATTGGCATACTTGTTCATGTAACTGTGAATCAAGTGCACACATGAAACTTTTGAGTTCAATATCAATTTTACCTCCAAACTGAACATCTGGAAATGATATTCCGATCAATCAATCAATTAAATGATTGTAAAATAAGAATATCTAATCACCACTTAACAACAGTCAATTTTTCCCTGTAGGTAGAATTTTTTTTATGAATTTTATGAATGTACATATTAATATAAAATGTTTGCTTGGTTTATTTCCCTATAAACAGCCAGGATCATTTTGAGGCAGATTCTAGTTGTAGTAGCTGGTGCTTACCTTACTGAACAACATATGGGAGTCCTGCCACATACCAAACAGAGGTATCTTGTTGTGGTAGCTGGTGCTTACCTTACTGAACAACATATGGGAGGCCTGCCACATACCATACAGAGGTATCTTGTTGTGGTAGCTGGTGCTTACCTTACTGAACAACATATGGGAGGCCTGCCACATACCATACAGAGGTATCTTGTTGTAGTAGCTGGTGCTTACCTTACTGAACAACATCAGGGAGGCCAGCCACATACCATACAGACGCATCACAGTAAAGTCATTACTTTTCATTTGGGATTTATTTTTATTGGTTATGTAGATACTTTAAATCCATATATATGTCATTAACGTCCAATCAGTATAAGTAGATTTATTGAGCTATTTTTATCCACAAAATCACGTGTCTATGAAAAATCTATTTTTGAAAGAAAGAAAAAACCCACCAAAATTGAACTGCATAAAATTTGTATCGAAACTGAATTTGTACATGTATTTTCTATAAACTGGAAATTTTAGGATAAAATAATTGTATCTAATGTAATACTGCTAACTCATAAACAACTAGCTAGTGGCTTATATATGTTTACTGCAATATTACAGCTGATTTTAATTGCAGAAATCTCGCGACAAATCAAAGTTGAAAAGTCTTTTTTTTTTCTCCTTCAAAATTTCCAAAAATATAAATCCCATTAATCATCTCATCTTTAATCATGTTCCCCTCCCCCTTTTTTTTGTGTCACTTTTTGATGGCAAATTAATTATAAGTAACATCCTAAAGATATTCGTCTATAAATGCAGGTTTGACTATTCCACAGTCCAGAGTTTTCTTTTTCTTTTTACGTAATTTTTTTTTATTTTTCAAGATTTTCATACAGCAGAGTCATGCATGAGTCTCAAATTTAAATGTCACCATCATCCTCCTCAGCATCCCTATCATCCTCATCCTACTTATCATTAAACATGTTTTCCTTTTCTTCATCTGATACCATTAATTTTTTTTATGCATTTCTTGCAAATTTTGTCCAATTGGAAACCTCGTACAAAAACCAGCATTATTCAGTTTGATAATCCATTTCTCAGAGTGTGAAGAAACGAACCATCCATTATTGTAGTGGTTTTGTCATTAAGCAATAATTCTATCCTAAGTGCTCTGGATTGAAAATTGAAGAGCCTCTTATGTTGTTCAGTGCGATAGCCATCTTCTACTACTGGAGACCAGACTCAAAAATAGCCCTGGCTGTTGGTGGGAGGATTAACCTAGCAAAACTAGTTTTTATCATGACTGAACACACATCCTCTTAAAAAGCTTAATCTAAATTTCTAGTCAGTTAAAAAAGTCAAAAGTTAACCACACTTGTAGATACAGAATTACTTTTCATTCACATTTCATGGGAAAATGATGATGACTTGATGAATAAGGTTTCCCAACAACTTGGAATTATTTACCGTTTTATGTTATGTGAGAAAAGTAATCTGCCATGGTTCTGTTCAGTGGACTGGGATATCTCAACCCCATGTAAGAGTTTGGCTCAGCATGCCTCCTTCTAACCAGCCAAACTCTTACACCATACTTGTGTAAGATTCTATTAATTCTACCAATTATTTTAAAACTATTACCCAACTTTCCTTTCTTGTTTTTTTTTTATTCACATTTTCTTTCTAGTATTTGTTTTAGTACAAAATGAAAAAAAGTAACAAGGCATTCTCATTTTTCTCAAACTTCATGAAACACCATTTTTCTCCCACAAAATATCTTAAGAAAGCTAACCATACATGCCATTCTAAACCAATAACTAACCAGATTTGACATTCTGAACCAATAACTCTGGCATCCTTCTGTCTTGGCGATTCCCGTTCAGAATCATTTTATAATCACCCTATTACTCTCATTAACAAAAGCTAGCCAAACAGAGATTTTAGAAACAGGTCACTGTCTTGAGTGTAATGCATGACAGGGATAGCAAACAAAGGCCACTGGGAGAACTATGACCTCTCGAAAGTAGGCCAAGTTTTTAGATTTCTGAAACAGACTATAGACAGGCTTGGTACACTGCAGTGACCTCTGAAGAAACCCCATACACACATGCAGTGTACTGGCTCCCTGGCAATCTTGATTTGATAAGAAAAATCACAAATATTTGTTGACCTGACACCAAAACTAAATTACACTGTGACGAAATAATCTAAATTTGATATAAAAAAAAACAAGAGGCCCACAGGGCTTTTAAGGTTACTGAATTCTACAACAAATGTGGGTTTGCTGCTGTGTCATAATAATTTTCTTAACAAAAATGCAATACGAATGCTGAAGTTTGAATTATTTCCAACTGAAACTTAAACAAGTAATGCTAAAAAAAATCATATTCCCATGTAAACTATAGTATTGAAATTCACAGTAAACTTAACCCCTTCCCAGGGGTTAATGTAAGACCCTGGGGTCTTGAAATTCATCATTTTGGTAAAGCGCCTTATAACTTTTCAGTCAAGAAGAGTATTTGGTTCTACTATAAGTCTTGAAAAGAATGTTTTTGAAATTTCAATCAATTTGACCCATTTTAGCCTGCCTATAATTCACATTAATCACAATTTTGGTGTATCTTTGGCCATGGAACATTTCCACAAAATTGCAAGAAAATGGGTTCAGGGATGTTTGAGAAGACAAGTCGAAATGTCAATTGTTCACATGCAGACAAAACGGAAATTTCACGAAAACAAAAATAGATTCAGGATTATATTTAAAATAAAACTGGAAATACATGATATTCTTTAATATACAGGTCACATCTTTGTCAATTTTTGTATCAATATGAATGTCCAACTTACCTGTTGGTAATGGGGATAATATCCTGGGGCGACACTGAACCGTGGATGGGATTGAGGTTCTTGACCATAAGGGTACCCAGAACGCTGAACCTGAGGAGGGCTCTGGGGACGTCCCCTTTTATATGGGGAGCTGACATCATGTTGTGCACCAGGAGGCCCCCTATGTCAATAAAAAGAACAGCTAAAGTTGATCATATATTTACAATGAAACTACAAACAAGAAAAAGTTGAAGTGTGGCAATGTACAAAGGGACATAACTCTCTATGTTACACACAACACACCACCATCCCTGTAGGTATACACACATGTGAAATTGAAAAAAGTAATAATCAGATATCCCAGAGAAAATTGACACACAATAAATACCGGCCAATCAGCTAATTCTGGAACTCTGTTGAAAGAATTTAATGCATATTACAAGTCTTTCCATCAGCGAAACACAACACATGTTCACATGCAGTCACATGATCACAAACACGTACCAGTGGTACTTCTGGCCCCATTGCACAAAGGTTATTTTGAATTAGTTTAAGTCACCTGTTTAAAGCATGATCTCTAATACATGTGTATTACTAAAAACCTGATTGCAGTCTAAATCTGGTGACAGCGATTGTTGGGAGTTTTACCGGGAGAACAGATTCATTCACATGACCAAATGTCATATACGAACTCTTTGAAGAATTCACAACTGAAATTTAAATGAATTCAAAAAATATTTCAAGATCAAAAAATCTCTTAATAACTCTTAAGAGATTTTTTTTTTTTCTTAAATGGACAAAACTTCTCTTGCCACTTCAATAAAACTTCATATGATCATCTTCAAATTCAACAGAACAAAATTACCACAGAATTATCACAGAAAGCTGGAAGTATCATAGACACTGAACAATTATGATAATCTAGGATGAAGGCACATATATCCCCCCCCCCAACCCACCCACCCACCCTCTTCCTCCAAAAAATACATAATGACAAAAAGTCTACAGTTACAATATATATGAATTATATGATCAAAGAAAAGAATGTAAAAGTTGTGACCAGAACAATAACAGGGTGTGTTTATAAGGATAGGAATTTTGTTAGCATAGACACTTGAGCTGAGAAAATCACAGATCATTAATAAAATATCTAATTACACTGGACAACAGTCAAATATTCTATACTTAATGTACCAATGTTCAGATCAAATTGGCAAGGTTTTAGACTAATCTCAAAATAATCCTGCATATTCTCCTATTCCCAGACCACTACATGTATATAATATCTACACAACAATGACACTGTTTCTTAAAACCTGATAAAAATCAACTATTGCAGCAATCTTTCTGTCAAGATTGTTTTTTTAAACCGGACTGAAATTGAAAACATGACATTTTACAAAAAGTCAGTCCAATATGTTTATACAGTACAAAAATCTGGACTAAATTTGGTGCAATTATATTTCAATGAACCATCACTTTTTGGCAAATTAGCACAATGATAAATTCATGCATCCACTATGATTACTATTAGGCAGCTCATAGAAACTGCAAGTCGCATTGTCACATTTTAGTGTGATAAAATAGGATCATCGCTAAAAGATTTGTACGTTTAGAGTATCTGAACTGATTAGAGCTTAAAAGGACAGTCCCATCATGCAATGGCTTTGTCATTTAATTAATGCCTCTTTCTTAAAATTTTTTAAAAAATCTGAAAAAAAAACCAGACAGATTTAAAGAACTTTAATCAAAATGGAACATTCTATTCCAACTCTTCACTAAATTATTTGGACTAACAGCAAATCAAATCAAAAAAAGGTTTTTAACCAACACAACAGATTTCAAAATCATTTTTCTGCACTTTATATATATGTATAATAACAGCTCTCAGTAGACCTATCTAGTATACTTATCTATTTCTTTGGACTCCGAAAAATAAACTTTGATTTTTGAGTTTCAAGGAATATGTTTATTTCATATAAATTTTGTCCTATGTTTCCGATTTGTGATCAGACTTCTTAAAAGGTCAAAGGTAAGTCATAATAGCCCTGTATCATCTTTATTTCAACAACTAATAAGGGTAACTTTGATTTTTCTAAACTGTTTCCTAATTAGTCCCCTCGCATCACTGACTAGTCCCCGAAAATAAAAAACAGCTGGTCAATAATATGATGTAGTTTGATTCACTATTTGTCAATATTCTGTACTAAATTTGTAATGAAAGGTGCTAGTAATCCTTTGATACTGCAGTCATCAGTCGACACCTGGTGGACCTCAGTCATATGAATGATTAGATATGATGGGAAACATTAGACCAATACTCAACATATTTTAACAGCATTCAAACATGAAATTAACTGAAAATGCTTCAAATCATGAGGTTAGTTTACATTAAATTCACATACATATAATTAACAATTTATGCATGCTACAATAATTTTATTTTTCCATATTTCATTTTCTTTTGTATTTTTTGTTATAATTTTATCTATTGGACTTACCGATTGGTTTTTTCATAATTTTGAAATTTTAATTATTTCCTATGCTTAATCAACTTCTAGATTTCCACAAGTTAACTACATACATTGATGCTATGTCCCAGAAGATTATTCAAAAATATTGTATCCGATATCACATTTGCAGAATGCAACATGCCTCAACTGATCCTTCTAAAAATAAATTACCTCTTGAAACCAAACAAAACAGGGATGTATGGAATGATAACCTTGTCATTGTAGTAATGAAAAGCTTTCTGATTCCAATTCTTCTCAATTTTCGATACTGAACCGATTCATGTCCTAAATTACTTTTGAAAATTCAGGCCTTACCTGAAGGATAAAGACCTGAGTTCTGATCTGCGGACCGTGAAAGGCTTCTGCCTTGGGTACATTATGTGTCGTCAGTGGGTCTAGGCATTATACACAATATGCAGAGCTAGAAAGCAGTAGTTCCTGGTCTTATTTGTGAGTTATTTCAAAATGTACATAAAATGGAAAAATTTTAATGGAGTGTTATTTAAAATCCTTATTTCATTATGCAGATCAACAAAAACAATAGTTCTTAAAATAGACAAACTGACTGACTGGGAATAGGGATTCTCTTGTGTATTCCGTAAGTACCGAGTGCCGACAATGCGAAACTTCTTTCCAAGCGAAAAATATATTGTGTAGACATATTGTTGTTTTATTTTTTTTTACTCTCTCTCACTTTACCACAATACTTTTACTCTATGGAGCTGCTTTCTGCATTATGATAAAAACAAGCACAGAGTAAATGCTCAACATATCAAAGAAAATGCTCAATGTATCAGAGAAAATGCTCAAAGCATCAGAGAAAATGCTCAATGTATCAGAGAAAATGCTCAATGTATCTGAGTAATTGCTCAAAGTATCAGAGAAAATGCTCAATGTATCTGAGTAAATGCTCAAAGTAACAGAATGGTTATACTAATGCAATGAACAGAATGGAAAGTGATCAATTATATGCGAGTTTTGTCAGTCAACTTTGCTCACTTCAGCAAATCCTCTGTTACCTCCCATTTAGATTTAGAGAAAGTTCCATAGAATTTACATTGCTATCCGCTTGAATCTTTATCAGTACTTTAGTCTCCTGTTATGTCACAACTTTCTGATTTTGGCAGTATAACATTTTGTGTATGTCGTTATATCAAAATCTCAATTTTCTCCAGCAACACACAACAATTTTTAGGAATATCAAAGCTGATGATTTACAAATCAACACAATACAATACTTTGACTTCTCACAAACAACATCAAGACTTGAAATCCAAAACAAGTACCTGAGCCTCTTCCAAAAATTAGAGTAAGTTTGCATGTTCCAATATCTGGACATATGCTGATGGGATCCACTCAACGACCCCTGACCTTGACCTGTGATGACCCCTGTTGTTGAACATCGGACACTGTGATTGGCAGTGGAAAGCATGGACGGACTTCGAGCATTTGAATATGAAGGCACAAAAACATTTTGTGGAGTTTTAGCATCGATAACAGGTTTGGGAGCATCTAGTCGTGGTCCAAGAACTACAACACTGTTTCCAGGTTTGATGGCCCTTTGGTTACTATTTCCAAGGGCAGGGTACATCCCCATAACAGCCTGGGGTGGGCCGGGGTGTGTGGAGCAAAAAACCGCCCTGTTCGTGCTTATTGATGCATCCGCAGTTGAAATCATTGAGGTATGACTAACAACCGTGCCCTGCGAACTCACAGGTCCGTGATTACTAAATGCTCGAAACATTATCACAATGATTTCTTACCAAAAATTTCACTTAAAAAATCAAATCTACTGTTTTGATAAAAAAAATCCTTTCGTTGTATAAAAATGTCAAATTTTACAAAACAGGAATCAAAAAAATATGAATCCACTGATTCTCTCCATAATCAAAAACTAAATTTCACTTTTAAAAAATCATATACAAAAATACATTAAAAGTATTTTTTAAATTTCAATTCAACAGTGAAAACTGAGGAATTTAACAGCAACAATAATAAACAATAGAAAATATATTTTCAGACATGTTCTCCTTAAACTGCACACAACAAAAAACGTTTACAAAAGCAACATTCTCTTAAAAAAATGCAGAAACACCACAAAGAATGAATATCATTTTGCCCATTAAATATTCTTTTTCATCAAAGGCAGCAATATTTTTGTGGGTAAATAAATCTAAGAAAAATTGTTTATTCAAACTATTGCCAGAAACATAATACATTTATTCTTGTTATATTTACATCATATCATAGCTACATTTCAAAGATTCAAAAACAATTCTCCAAAAAAATATGTTATCCATTGAAATGTATCTATTTTTTGTGAGTTTGTTTACTGTTAATTGAAAATAAGAATTTTACAAAAATTTCACAAGATCCTTAATTAAGACTGTAGAACTTACACACAACACTGTGATATGATTAGTTTTTGAGCAAAATTCATATTTACTATGTCAAGTTGCTAATGAACCACACATTCAACCATTCCTGAAGAACTATATATCTGCTCTCAAAATTTTTCCAAACACAGATCATTATTAAAAAATAAGTTCACTTGTTTTTTAAACAATATGCAGAAAAAACATCCACAAAAATTAATTCAAAAATCAAACATCAAACCTCATGTAGCAAATATCCAATCAGAAAATACAAGATAAGAAGTCTCATTCATCGACCAATCGAAAGGCTGCTCTAAATCAGTTATATCCAATCAAATTCAAGCAGGTTAAATTTCCTTTTATGATCACCTTGCATCATAAATTCCCATTATACATTGTTGCCTATATTTATTGACACACAGTTACAATTTACATCCAATTATGTGTATTTATGAAATCTATCACGGGAGCTACACCTACAAAAGTCCATAGTCTACACCTAAATGTATGTATATCTTCAACATAGTAACAGTAGAATTTAATACGTCTTGCACAAAAATTCTTTATTTTTTTTTGAAAAATGAATATTTTATGATATCAAACAAAATTTAACAAGTAATCAGTTATATCATTTCTTATGGATATCTTCTTGTCTAACAATAAATTGCTTTTTCTGAATGAGATATTAAAACATTTATTAAGTCACCTCATTCCTTTCTTCTATATATGATCTATCTCAACAGGCACCTGTGAAAGCCATATAATGTCATGACAAACATATCTGTTTCATGTTCAAATGCCAATGGTATAATTTCTAGTATATCTGTGACCTTGTTTCCATGGCAACATAACTATATCAGTTTTCAAGTGATGGTTTGGAAAACCGTCCTCAAGCAAGATCTAGGCAGATAAGGAAAAAAAATATGGGGTAGATATTTCTTTGAGTGTTAATGTTTCTAGCTAATAAAGCTATTCAAACATTAATATCATTCTTACAATTCTATATATGCCTGTCATTATGAAAATTTTACACTTCAGGAAGCAGATATTACACATTGACTTTGATCACGTAAAATGTCGTCCACCTACAACAGTTTCTCATCGTGAATGAAATTTATACTTGCATGTCAAAAACTAAAATTCAAGAAAATCCACATCTTAAAAAAATATATACATTATAAAGTTATGTGTTAAAGAATACATGGAACTTAAATATAATTTGAGTTATTGATTTTTACACATCCTTCCTTGAAATCCATAAATAGCCGTTCCATATCTGAATATCTTATGTCTAGTATTCTTTTATACTGAAACACCAAACACATCACAATTTTTCTTCCAACCAAATGTGTGTATATGAATTTCTTTCTTCTTCAATCCGTGTGGCTAAATAATTCGTTTTCACCTTATTCGGTCTATCTGATACCCCAGAGAAGCGTTCAAACCACTCTGGACAGTCTGCAGTCAATCTACAGCATCAAAGATTCAGAGTAAACATAAAATCCAGTCATTTTAGTTCAACCTATACATCAGCTCCAAAGACTATGTGTCACTGTATCTATATGAAGATGATAATCCATATATGTTTCTGTCAATAACCTTCAGCACAGATTAACAGTTACAGACACACATGTCAATTCTTCACAATACAGTCAACTACGGCACCACAATCAACTTTCTATATATATACATAGTATATGTGATACCGTTAAGACAGCCCCTTTACAGAAAGCCATGTGACAAATCCATGTAGTCTGCGACAATGCTAGCTACACACATCACACAACTGTGTCCTCACTCTCACCCATGTCTAATTAACACCCTGTTAGTAGGCTTTCGTGTAATGGACAGCTGCTGATGACACAATGACAAACAACCTGTTTGTTCAATATATAATTTCACTTTTTCTTATCATTTGAATAGATGTATTTTTATATAAAAAAAAAAAAAGCCATTTTAATTCTGAAGTCTAGAATTTTATTTAATATATCATGCTAATAACTAACATTATTTTAAATCAAATGAGATGGAGTTTATTTTCCAATCAGAATTATCATCACTGATACATAGTAACAGAAAACTCAAAACTTTGAAATATCAAAACCTTTGCTGTCTGATATTATTCAATATTCTTGGTATCAGTTTTAATAAGCAGGAAAATGTGATGACAGAAAAAAAAAGTAAAAGTTTTGACTGTCATTTATGAATAATTCTACATTATAATTGATGCTGGTTGTTAGAATGACCTAGTAAATCTCCTAATTTACCATATCATATATTGTATTTATACTGTAGATCAGAAAAAAACATTTGTAACATACATATACATCCCATTAAAGACAAAATCAATATACATATATGATCTTAGATTTAAGTTTTTATTTCAATGGAGATTTTATAAAGCAAATCTAAAAATTTCTTTTTCGCAGGCCTTGGCAGGTATCATAATATTCTAAAAGTTTGATACTTTTTATCACATAACTTAGAACATTTATATTTTCGACAGGTTTCAAAGTTAAAATTTAGAGGATGAATTCAAACAGAGGCAGCCATCTTGTTGCACTATTTTAAAATCTGACGTAACATCAATGTCCACAGCGTGAAAAGAGCACAGCATTTCCTAACTTGTGTAAAGGCATAAACAAATATCTCGAAACCTAAAAAGCAATTTACAACACACTTTTCTCACCCTCAAGAGGATACAGTAAGATATCCAGTTTTGCGCTTTCCTTTTTTAGTTACTATCTTTTCTTATCACAAAATGTAATTGAAAAACTAAAACTTGAATTTCGTGCAAACAATCAGATTATATTTACATGAACCAACACTATACTTCGCCACAGTTTCTCCGCCTGCTTCTCTATGGAATACATGTACTGCTTCCAGTTTTTGGACCATCAAAAAACTTGTCTTTTTCTCAGTTGCCTCCTGGGCTTCCAAATTTAGGCCCTGAGCATCTTATGTAAATAAATGATGATTGTATTAGAGGGATGAAGCAGCTGTATGATGGAGTTTCATTTTTTGTTTGACTCTACTGTATAAAACTCTAAATATGTATTAAAAGGTGCTATTCACTTGCGTGTCTTTTGTAAAATCTTTGACAGTTTGCCAAGACGAAGAGTGTCTCCAGATGTCAAACTGTGATTCAAAACATTATAGTGCGAGCAACTTCTGAAATTTTGTCGAAGGCTGAACAAAAAAATTTGTGTTACCAACTTCTGCATAATGTGTCATTCTGGATAAGAAAACAAATCATCGTTCTAGATAATCCACAGAAGAATTAGTTCCTAGCATTCTGTTTGGATGAGAAGAAAGCAAGTAATGGAAAATTCTATAATCTAAATACATGACAATGCCTCTTTCTGCTCTCCATATTAACAATGTAAAACTTAAACTCATCTACCAGTATATACTGTAAAGGATATAATTATGGAGATGTTTTGTTTTCGCTATTGCAAACATCTGTTTAGCTTTACGCTTTTGACGATATGCCAAAAATCAAGACCATTAATAACAGCAACCTGTACATCTACAGTGACCAATCATGCGCCAGATCCAAATTTCATAAATGTTATCATTTTCAAAAATTTTGAAATGAACTCAAATTTTTCAAAAATGAAGACATGACAAAATAGAATTCAAGGAAAATGTCCTGAAATGTTTTTCTTCACTGGAAGTGAAAATTTTAGTAAAAGAATATCCTTGACATAATAACATAAATAAATGGAACTTGAAAGAAATTGAACCAGAGCTTGCTATGCTCAAACAGATAGCCAATATATTTTCTTCAATGTGCTAGTCGTCTTGCTTTTAGTTATTATCAATCTGTAGGATTAATGACCATGCAGTGCTGAAAACCTTTCTCATATGTTGACTGAGTTGACTGAAAGACGGAATTAGATTATCAACAGGGATGCCAGATCGCAATGTTTTCTATTTCATATTATAATCAGTAGAAAAGGTTGCCACTAAAGCCATGGATCGCCTTAAAAGAAAAGTTTCACTGTCTAATATATCATCATATATCGACTAGTGAATCATCACTTGACCGATGCGAATGTATCAAGCCAATGTACGAAGGCCTCACCAGATGATTTGTATATATACACCATTTTCTTGTATTTGTACAAACTAATTACCCAGGTTTCAGCTAACAAAGGCAATCACAGTTTTATTAATGTCTCCAGCTATACATAACAGAGATCTTTTATCAATAACATCCTGCTGCATCCTAATCTCGCTTTGAAATACCACCTGATATCATATTAACCGTTTCCATGGTGATACTGCCAAATATTCATAGCATTTTCATACAAACGCAAAAGTTTAATATCAGTAGTGTATCTGTATAATCAAAATAAATTTGAAGAACACATAGATATATATATATACAGTTGAAACTCGTTATCTCGAAATTCAAGGAAACGTGGGAAATATTTCGACTTATCGGAAGTTCAACTAAAACAAAGTATATCAATCAGGTTGACAATATCAGGTTCCTAACGTTGATTACGGCTGAATGTAGCAGGGCTACGATAGCACTCGAGCAGCGTAGTTTAATCTAGTTTTTGGAAATGGCAGAAAATAAACAAATAAATCTTATTCTACTTTCTCCTTTAATTGTTTATTCATCCAAACAACAAAACATGTAATAACAACTCCAATCTAATGCATTTATACTCATGTCGTTCCGTTTCTGTACGCACACGCGTATAATTCCCTTACTGACCAAGCACATATACATTTATATTTTACAGAATGACATTTAACAAAATTAAAATTTGCTTTTGATATGCTACAAGAAATGATGTACAAAGCTACACATCATATCATTATGACTTTATTATGAATAAATAAGCTGATGAAATACGTGATGCTAAAAAGTTTTCACCTGTTAAAGAAAACATTGTACAAGCACTTGATTTAACAGCACTTCATTGTCCAAACACTAAATCTAACAAAGTTCCCTAATCACAGTCCTTTAGTAAACAAGATTAAATTGAGTTTCTCTTGGAATTGTGGGGATCAGATTTTGTCAAAAAGTTTGTACTGGTTTGACAGTTTTTATTGTTCCTGAAGATGCATGCAGCCAAGCTAAATGTTTTCATGTTTTTTGTGAAAGCACTACTTTTTTAATTTACAGGTAAGTCCCTGCTACAGGCTGGTGAAATTAATTAAGAAGCCAAACTCCATTTAGGAACCTGTAGATAAATGTGTTTAGTCTACAGCCCCAGGTTGAAATTGGGGAGGACCCAGCAAAGACAACCATATGTGCAAGACTTCCTGGATACACAAAGAATTAATTACTTTTTGGAGTGAATTGATACCATATATAAATTATAAACCCAATGTCTGCATTCATTTAATTGAATTTATGGCCAAATCAAATGAGAAGATACATTCTCTCACCAGTCAATCTTAGTGTCCCCTATCTCAATGAACATAGGTCAGTTGATCACATGACCTCAATTAACATGTACCGTTATTTAGTAGTTTGACCTCATCTCTGCACACAGTACTTAATCTTGTCTTATCAGCTGCTCTTTCATTTTATTCATATAAATATTTCTCATTTAAATTCAAATAAATTAAATTTAATACAGAGACTATATATTGTCTTCAAATCTCCTACACTGCTCAAATATTATTAAACTAAAACTAGGTAAAGATACAGCAGTATCATAGTATTTCTGTTTGTATAAACCTGAATTCATTACATAAATTCATATTTGATATGTACAAAATGATACATTGTAACAATTTGTGTGACAATCACATCATTAGCCATGTGACCATATTATATGGTTAAGTCAGTGTTTCCATGGTGACACATCCTTTCTGTTCCAAGAAATTAGCTCTCTTTCATTTTTTTATCATTGCCCAACATTTTGTATTTGATACTCACAATTTACCAAAAACAGTCCCTATATCCAATCAGTAGGGGAAATTGAATGACTGTACACAAGAGAATCTTTCAACATAGCATACATGTGATTATTTCAATTCCCCTATTGTGAATTTTCCATTTCTAAAATGGCAACATTCCTGCATCCCCAACCTACGTTTGCATGTCACAGTTGATTAAATATTCAAGGTTACGGTCCCATTATCACAATTTTCAAGCAAGAAGTCATCAACTGACAAACTCATAACACAGGGTTTCAAAAGGTGCAGGTTAATGAAAATTATGGAGAAGTTTTTCAGTCATAATAGTGATATCATTAAGAAATATTCTATTTCTTTGTGCGATATGAAGCTGGATTGTGTTTGATGCTCATAAGTCTACCTGTTAGTTGTTTTTGTATACCTTGTTTTCATATGAGAACATAATATTACTTTCTCAGATTGGCAAAAGTTTTCATGGTGGGTGTCGTCGATGAAATAGTAAAAACTTTGTGAAAGTCACTTATTCTTACTCTTTTTCAGGAGTCTCTGTATTAATCTTTCTTTCGTTCATATTTTGCCCTAGTTTTAGTGAATTTAAGTTTGAATTATAATTATGTTTACATATTGCTATTTCTTGATTTTTAAGAGCTTTTTTTTTCAATTTTCAATCAACTTTTGCCAATGATAAAAAGTACAAGACATTCTGAAGTTCTGTGTTTATCAAGGTACAATTTTTCAGTTTTTCAACATTAATTAGGTTCCTGAACATATTCCATGAATTGTGTAAGCCATTTCTACCTTTTTCCGTAGTGTCATAAAATTCATAGCCATTTTCAATAATATCAGAAAAAACAAAACATTCCAAATAGCAATAAAAAAAATAGCACTAATCAGAGAGGACCATCCACAAGCAGTAAATTGCCTTTAAATCAATAAAAACTCAATAAATAATCTTTGAAATCAGGGATATTAGATGGAGTCAAATCAGAGATCACAATTTTTTTTGGACTCTTTATTAGGTTTGGAACATTTCAGGCCTTTGTTTTTTTATTTTTTGCTGTAAACTCAACTACGATTTTTTCAATTTCAAATCAATATGGATTTCTTTCAGTCATAGAGGACTGCTTGGCTGTTGTCTAGCAACCATGAGATCTTCGTCAATCTTTTATTTCATACATCAATCCCGTTTCCAATTTCAATAATCACAATGCTTAGAGAAGATATTCCTTTTCTGTATTGTTAACATACAGCATGCTAGACAACTTCAAAGAAAATCTTCTAAAAATATTCTAATTCAATATCATTTCGATATTACCATTGCCAATAGCAGATGATCTAGGCCAACCTTGTTCACAGAAGATGTTAAGACATTTGAGTGATGTCATTCTACAGCTTTGCGTGAATTTCTCATCGATCTTGGAATAATTTGTAGATGTTATGAATTCATCTGTCGATATTGTGATTGATTATATCATTGTGTTAATAAAAATCACTTAACCTCTTATTTGACTACAACTGTATCATACAAATGTATGACAACTCATCAAATTTGCAGCGTCTTAACTCATAATGTGTATTTCATATAACAAATATTCCTCAGCCAATCAGAGTTGCTTCCATTCAACTGACAATCTATTTTTTACCCATTGTCTACCTCTTTTTCTTGTAATATTGCCATATTTTCCTGACAATAAGCTTGTGTCTGGATTAAGCCCACTGAAGTCTAGTGCAATCATAAATAATACTGACTGACTGTGCTCTTATAAAAGTAACAAGAGGCCTAATTGGCCTGCAGCTCTCACCTTGTGTATATATGTATATATATATATACAGATATACCACCCAAATATCATGCCTCTAAGCCTGTTAGTTTATGAAAAATTGTTGACTTTGAATATAAGTCAAGGTTATTTTTTTTGCAAACTTCATTGGACTTCATCCTAAGAACATATCAGTAAAATACCATGCTTCTAGGTCTTTTAATTCATGAGAAATCTTTTAAAGCTTTAAAAACAAATATGACCCCTGTGACCTTGAATAAAGGTCAAGATCATTTCTTTTCCCAAGCTTTGTCGGGCTTTATCCAAGGATCATACCAGTAAAATTTGGTCCATTGATTATTGAAAAGAAGGAAAAAAGTTGACACTGGACGATGGGCCGAGGCATAAGCTCACTTGGCCTTCTGAGAAAAAGGTACAGTGAAAGAGCATGAGCAAAGTGTAAACTACCATACATAGACTGGATTAATGACTTGCATTATAACAATTTTTCTCTGCTCCATATTTTTCTCTGTTTTGTTCCATATTTCCTGTATATCCTATGTTCTGCTCCATATTTTTCTAAGTTTTGTTCCATATTTCCTGTATATCCTATGTTCTGCTCCATATCTTTCTATGTTTTGTTCCATATTTCCTGTATATCCTATATTCTGCTCCATATTTTTCTATGTTTTGTTCCATATTTCTTGTATATCCCATGTTCTGCTCCATATTTTTCTATGTTTTGTTCCATATTTCCTGTATATCCTATGTTCTGCTCCATATCTTTCTATGTTTTGTTCCATATTTCCTGTATATCCTATGTTCTGCTCCATATCTTTCTATGTTTTGTTCCATATTTCCTGTATATCCTATGTTCTGCTCCATATCTTTCTATGTTTTGTTCCATATCATATTTTCTGTATATTCTATGTTTAAACTGGAAATTAAATCAACAGAAAACTAATAAATGTATTTGATCCTGATTCACTAAAAGTTTATCTAAACATGCTATTATGTTTATATTTCCATATGAATACTTCATGTGGGACATTATGACGGCCTGGTCAATTTTCTAACCCATCCATAGGTCAGAATTTCACATAGGTATTTTTTTTTCTTGTTTGATTCTACTTATTTCCACACACTATACAATGAAGTGCTTGCTATTATGGCCTTATGATTTTGGTCAATACATAGTTTTATTGTCCATAAAATTAGGCTGAAATTGTATATTGGCACAAAAACTCCAGTATATCAAATTTGTTTATTGTAAGCATACATCTGTAAAAATACCTATGTGTGCCAGTTGATATGCTAAACATGTATAGTGTATTTATATATGGACCATTGTAAGACGTAGAAATCGGTTTCAGATCACTTTGAGCTTGATACTGAGAATTGTTTAAGGATTTTTATGACGAGTATACCAATTCAAATATTCTGATGAGTTCCAACACTAAGAGAGTTAGCAGAGTCTCAAACCTCGGAGTCCCACAGGAAATGCATGAGTCCAGGATTCAAATATCAGAATACGAAAAAGTACATGGATATCAAAATATATGGGTGGGCTTATTAACAGACTGGAGTGCTTTTGGGGGCATTCAAGTTCTCCGTTGATCAACCTATAATCATTCATGCCTCAATCTCCTTTGACCAATACGCCAACACCAGGTCACCCATATACATTTGGCTACATGGTTACAAAATATTGCATAATACCCCCAAAAGGTCATGAATCCAACTCAAGGACCAAGGGGACAGAACTCATGGTGCTGGGGGCTTGCACCTGTATTGTCAAAGACCAGACTCTTTCAAACCTGGATGTGGCAAGACTAACACAGTCCACCTCATTCAAACAGGTACCCCTCCACATGCTTAAAGACACAGACCTTGGACGGGAACACAACAATACATTTGGTTTTTGAAATCCCCTGCCAAAAAAAGTATTTGCTGAATCTACTTATCCATTTGATAATAAAATATTTCAGATCTTACAATTAGTCCATGGTTTATCTATACCTAAAACTATCTTAACCCAGGGGGCGAATTCATAAACTGTTAAATCTGCTTCAAAACATTGGCTTGGTGGGGTAGGGTGGGGCAGTTATCAAAGGATAACAACTTAGTATGAGTGAGCTTACTAACAGATAGGTTCCGCAATAAATACCAGAAAAAATACAAGTAAGATAAAAAATTCACAACAAGAGTTGTAGTTCTTGAAATCTGCAATGCACTCTAGGAGAAATTTTACTGCAAATGCTGTTAGTTAATTGGTCAAAAATGTGTTAAAATATCAAAACATTTTTTTTATTGCAAAAAAATGTAATAAACCAAAGTAGAAACTGAAATTTGTCAATGGTAAAAGAATCGCTGTTTGGACAATACATGTTAGTTTGACAGATAGATGTGTAACTCCTGCAATATCATCATCAGCCTTATACATTACATATACATATAGCACAAATAAATCATCAGTTGTGGTGACATGATCAAGCAGGCTGCTGTTCACAGCTACGTGAAAATTCTCCAAACGTGGCATTCTGTAATTCAATAACTTGATAAATATAGATTTTCCTGGTTAAGTTGCACCTTTGCAGTTGTCTGTTGATGACATCCCCACTAAATGACACAACAGTTTGTCTTCTTCTGACACTGTATCAAAGTTTGTATGGCATCAATGCAGTTTGTGTGATTTTCAGAGAGAGAATTTTTAGCTTAGTCAGATAGCTGGTCATTTCAGTAAACAGCAATATCAGAGTCTGGTAAATTAATATGCTCTGACAGTATTCTATGTGTTGTGGTTTCACCTAACACTTTGCTAGACTCCAATAATAAGGTTAAATATTCATAAGAAGTGACCTGCCATGTAAAAACCCTTACATTTCAGTTTTGGAGTCATAACAGAGAATCTGTGTCAACAAAATGCTTATTCATGACAAAGGGAGTCATCACAGAGAATCTGTGTCAAAATGCTTATTCATGACAAAGGGAGTCATAACAGAGAACCTGTGTCAACAAAATGCTTATTCATGACAAAGGGAGTCATAACAGAGAACCTGTGTCAACAAAATGCTTATTCATGACAAAGGGAGTCATAACAGAGAATTTGTGTCAACAAAATGCTTACTCATGACAAAGATTCAATATATTGGTTGTTTCTTTTATTGTTTTCCAAAAGACAAAAATGTAGATCAAATACTATTGTAATGTATCTTCATGACGCTCAATTTTCACGGTTTTTGAAAAAATGTTATTTCCTGGACACTCAATTTAGCTCAAAAAATCTACTTTGTCTAATTTTAAGAGTTCATAGACAAATAAATTTGTAATAATATTGTGAAATCAATGAAACTAAATCCCCAACGAAAATTGATAATTTCTCAGCATAGTGAAGTTTTCATCTGAAAGCTACCGTAATATTAATGTCAGCAATTTTTTTGAGGATTTGAATAAATTTTTAAAAATTCTGACAATAATGTTTAAGATTTTGAAGATGCATACTGTATCATATATTCTCTACTTAAAAGATATTTTCAATGGAAAAAAAATTAACAGAAAAATATACACAATTTTTCTATTAGCCAATATTGTACTATACCTCTAAAACTGCAATTTTGTCTCTTCTATTAAATTATTTTTCAGTTTGTTTAATTTTATCACCTGAACACTGACATTTAATTGCCTAAAATACATTTTGGGAAAATGTGCATGTGTAAAGTCACTTATAGCTGATCTGACAGTCAATACATTGCCATGTACTTGACTTTCCCACCAGCGCTTGTGTCAAATTTACGACTGATAATTCTGTACCAAATTCTTAATCGTTACACAATGGCCTGAATGCACAACATAACAGATTATCAGATATAAAGAGATAAAACTGCCAACAGCACAAATGTCAGTCTGACATTGTTTATCACTAAACCTCAAACTAGCATTAAGAAGGGGGTTACACCATCTTGAACCTACATCCCAATGTACAGATATTTTGAACAGGAAATAATGTCTTTCAACACTGGCACCAAAAAACTTTTAGATTTTAGATTAGATTTGAAACATACAGCTGAGATGCCAAATGTTAAAAAAAAAACTCACACTTTTTTCTGAAACATTATTCATTTTGACATCAGGAAGCTGACTCCCAGTGGAACCCTCAAACCAAATATTGCTACCCTAGTACACTTATAAAATAGTTTACTGATGTCTTTCAACACCCGCACCAAAAACTTAACATAGAAATCAATGCCAGGGTGACAACATCAGCTGCCCCTGTCCTCGAGAGGCAAGCTAAATGAGAA
The DNA here is from genome assembly GCF_031769215.1 of Ylistrum balloti. Classification (NCBI taxonomy): domain Eukaryota; kingdom Metazoa; phylum Mollusca; class Bivalvia; order Pectinida; family Pectinidae; genus Ylistrum; species Ylistrum balloti. The sequence continues at coordinate 204,353 of NW_026781940.1, read as the reverse complement.
GAAATACAAAAAGAGAGAAGAAATAAATTCTCAGGGTAGAGTAATTAACCAGAAACATCTGGAATATATTTTACAGTACAATCACATTAGGATTGTCTCCCTTTAACAGGCACATAACCATTCACTATACCATAAATAAATATTTGTCCTGTGCATATTTTCACTGAAATTTATTAAACAACTACAATTTATTTTTATTTTTATTTTTATATTCAAACCTGACGTCATGTTTAACAAACTTGGGACTTGTAGGTAAGTAATTTTACCTTTTTTTCAAAGAAATGTTTGCTTGCTTTTGACACTGACTTCTTAAAAACCGTACGTTGATCAGGGAATGGTTAAGACCCATATGTCAGGTATGTATACGTGTGTCACTTGTGTGTATTATGAAATGTTCATTATGCTGAATATCACAATCTATCAGGACATCTGTGCTCTTATTCGAAAATTAAAGTCTTTCCTGAATTTAGAGAAGTAAATATAGACTCAAGATACTGTATGCATTTGATTATAAGTTGACAAAAATAAACCTGCTTTTTTTTATACCGACTCTAACAACAAAGCTGAAATGACTTATTTTTGATGGTCTGGTGACTGCCATTTTCCCAAAAGGCTGTTGAAAGGACATGGCATGATGCATCTATAAACATATATCAAGAATCACAGTGAATTTGTCTCAAGGTACAAGTACTTCTTTAAAGCAAACAAAGCAAGTTCAAAATCAACACAAAGATTTTAGAGTGACACTTTTTTTTTACCAAAATTAGGGTCTGTCAGGAAATAAGAAACATATTTTTTTCTTAATGGTCTAATTATGAAACACATTGACAATTTCTATAAATAGACCATAACTTCACCTCAGAATACACCCTTGAATACCATTTTCACCTTTTCATTAGACCCTCGACTTCTTTGTATAAGGATTGTCTTTAAAGCCCCAATATATGTAACATTCACCAAAACTTTAGTGTAGAATCACACATAATTATTGAGATATTCTCTAAGATGTAGTTAAAATTAAGTTATTCAAACAATAGTTACCATGACTTTCTGCATAAAGTATTGATATATGAGCAGTTAAAACTTGCTATTTGTAAACACACCTCCAATTTAAACACGCCGCCATCGAAATTACGATTGTTGCCAAACGACGTCGGAAAGTTTGTGACCTGATCTCGCGAGAGTTGAGGTTTCTACTTATAGAGGAAGCACATGCAGATGAGGCATTCCTGTGATAAACATTCAGTTTTTGGAAAATTATTAGAAGGAATATTTAGTTTAGAAACGATACGACGCACAATTATAACGTAAGAATTCAGAACTGGCCTGATGTATGATTGGAAAAAAGGAAACGACTGGTGAATGTCTGTATTGTGTCTGCCATGTTTACATACGCGGAATATGCGCTTGCGCAATGTTATCGCTACGAGTGGTAATGTATGAATTATTGTGGGTCCCACATTGTTTATTTTCCGATTTTTTCAATTTTTATTTAAATTAAAAAGTCAGTTTTATTTTCTTTAATTAAAGGAAAGTATTTGTTTTGTTGCATATATTACGGGGAAAATAAGATAAAGTTTGTTTTTTAAAGTGATTTTTACGTATATTGGGGCTTTAAGGGTCATAACATTCATAGTAGATTATCCTTTGGGTTATCTCCCTTGCAACAATATAATGTTGCATATATTACGGGGAAAATAAGATAAAGTTTGTTTTTTAAAGTGATTTTTACGTATATTGGGGCTTTAAGGGTCATAACATTCATAGTAGATTATCCTTTGGGTTATCTCCCTTGCAACAATATAACTTTACACAATCATCATCATGATAGGGGCACACGAAAATACCACACAACTGATGACATAATCATGATTGGTGTAATATGACACAACTGGTGACCTAATCATGATTGGTGTAATATGACACAACTGATGACATAATCATGATTGGTGTAATATGACACAACTGATGACATAATCATGATTGGTGTAATATGACACAACTGATGACATAATCACGATTGGTGTAATATGACACAACTGATGACATAATCACAATTGGTGTAATATGACACATCTGATGACATAATCATGATGGGCGTAATATGACACAACTGATGACATTATCATGATTGATGTAATATGACACAACTGATGACATAATCATGATTGGTGTAATATGACACAACTGATGACATAATCATGATTGATGTAATATGACACAACTGATGACATAATCATGATTGGTGTAATATGACACAACTGATGACATAATCATGATTGGTGTAATATGACACAACTGATGACATTATCATGATTGATGTAATATGACACAACTGATGACATAATCACGATTGGTGTAATACGACACATCTGATGACATAATCATGATGGGCATAATATGACACAACTGATGACATAATCATGATGGGTGATTACATAACCATGATTGGTGTAATATGACACAACTGATGACATAATCTTTCAAGTCACAAAAATAAAACTTGTCAAGAGTGGACCGAATTTCCTTGGACTTATATAGCAATATCTATTTATTTTGTTTAGTTATTCCTCGATTTCCAATACAAAATAGAAAGTTTATCTTTATATTCACAATTTTAAGCAAGTTTTTATTAGTTCCGCAAAGTTTACAGACACAAAGATTGCTGGCCCAAAAACTACTTCCGTGGAACAACTTATTATTGTCTCAGTCTTTCTTATACAACAGGTGTGAAACAGATTTTTAATATTTCACACACATCATTTGCTCAATACAAAATTTGAACAATTATTCCAAATATATGATATACAGAGATATCATAAAAGAACCCCTCAAAAATTTAACGAAAAAGGACCATTTTTCAAACAATATATTTTGTGTAGGAATTTTGCAATGCACAAAATTCAAGCCATGTATGTAATACAAGCAATGACATTAAATTGGAGGTTACATAGGCCAATGCTCTATGCACAAATAGTTGCTTCCTGACAAACAACATGTTTGATTATCCTAGTAGTGAACACAAGACTTGTTATTGCGGTATAATAACAGTTCTACTAGGGCCTGACCAGCAGTCATCACGGAACAGTAATCAAGACAATAACTAAATCTATGTTTTTGCACACACACATATGCAGGTCATGATCACCTTTAACTTACATCAGCTAGATGGAATTTCCCTTTAGTCAAGTAACAGAATGTGTGGCAAGAGATAGAAGGGTCGCTAGTCCTTACCAGTTCACAGCAGTATGGTTTTCATTACTCATTGCTATTACATATTTGGTGCTGTAAACCACTCCAAAAGTCGAAACTCTATATAGAAGACTGAAATGCTTCCTTGGAGTTAATAAACTTGGGTTGTTGTTGTTTTTGGGGTCAAAGATTTTGTAAAGGGAGGGGGGGGGGGGGGTATAAGTATATAAGACATCTATTTTCAAATAAACTCTTTCCTTTTAGACTTACATATTAAAATCAAATGCCTAGGGATACCAAGACTGACCTCCCTTTGATGACCTATTTTTTCAGTCCTTTTTACACTTGCGAATCATATTAAGATGTACTGATTTCATTTTCTATATAGTAATTTACCTCAACTTTTCTCATGTGAGAGTGAGTAAATGGATATTACAATTTCATTTTTTGTTATACAGTTTCATTTGTTTTGGAATCACAATAAGGGAAGGACTGCAAGATGAAGGCATAACTGTTCTCTTACCATGTATTAGCATTAATCATTTGCTATATCAAATAATACTTAGTATATGTACAATGGTATAAATTGGATTGACCGCAAAATATTTCCAATTTATCTTGTGTGGTTTGGAGGCGCAGTGGTAATGCACTTGCCTTTCACATAGCCATCAGGGTTTTGATTCTCAGAATGGACATGAAAAGGTTTGGGGTCACCTGCCCAATCATGTGGTTTTCCCTGCTTACTCCAGTTTCCTCCCAGAGCAAGACCCTGTGCACTTCCCATCAGGCCAACAAGAGTAGTTTAAAGCTTGTTTTGCAATTATTGTTTATTTATAATTTATCTTAAATGCTTTTTCAAAATTCTTCAAAAAATACTTATCAAATAATGGACAATCTTGAAAACTGAATGTATCTCGAAGCTTCATAGAAAATGACAAAGGAAAATTTGTAGGCAATGTATGATATATTAATATCTTTATGCAAAGTATGTAAGTGTGATGCAATTACCTGTTTTATATACCTTTTATTTCATTACAACTGTTTCCATATGCTGATGAATTACATGAAATATATCATAATCTGGTGGTAAATGGTACCTTGTGAATTCTTTGGTAAAAATGAGTTACTTATCTGTATCATTTCTTTCAAGATCCAGGAAAACGATACCAGCAAACATGAATCCATATAAAACCAAGTCATCCTTGTTGACTGCCAGCTGCTCCCCATCATTTGGGTGACATGTATGTGTCCACATTGATTAATACAGAAAAATAAAGCTGACCATTGATGGCATTAAATAACGATTGACCATAACAGATTTTCACAGCTTCAACCTAGGTATTTTGAATTTCAAAAAAAAATGGAACAGCTTTTCTATCATAACTTAGCAATATTTCATAGAATTAACAGTGTCAGGGCTGCTGACCTGTCAATATCAGAAGCATTGTGAAATATGGAATTACATTGTCACTCGTGTATGATACAAGATACAATGTACCAGCGAATATACTTTTCATAAAACAGTCGTGACTACAGGTCGGGCCATCCTTGCACACTAAATAAAGAGTCATTATCTTTTCAATTCCAATTTGAGTGACTTTTAACCATGTGTATTCTGGGATCCTTAGCATTTCAACGGTCAGAACGTTTTATTTTAACTACACGACGCATATTTTCGGGAGGGATAAATCTTACAAGTATGCTATGTGTAATGCATAAAAGTAATAATCAAATGAGCTTTGAGCGGTGTGACACAGACAACAGGTATAAGTTCTTGTAACTAGACAGAAAGTGGGCAAGCTTGCAAGACATGATGGATATCATAATGAAAACATCATTATGAACTTATGAAAAAGGGCTTTAAAAATGCAAGCTGTTTCGATTGCTTTGTATTGCCATTTGCAAGTTGTATATTCCAGCTGACGGAACCAAACAGCTGCAAGTGGATTTATCACTGCCAATGCTGGAATCATAATACAATACCAGAGATGGACATTAAGAGAAGTATTTAAGTACCCCAAAGACTGCTATATGCACTTAACAATGAAGTCATTAAAACTCTACAAACCTTTCATTAGGCGGTCGTCCTGACATGGCTTTCTCCTTAATTTCTCAATCCGCCATATTTAGTTATTACGTCACAGGAAGTTTTGTGTGAATGGCAAAATAGGAAACGGATCAGGGAAACCGTAATGTATACGTTATAAATATCTATGCAAAAGTGCATAAAAGTGATAAAAATTATGAAAGAACAAATAACTGTACTAAATATCTATGTATTTACAAATTTATCTATGCAGAGACGTATAATATTTGATATACGTCCATGATTGTTCTCATCCCAGGACCATATTGATGTATCTTTTTATCAAACATCTTTTCATTATTTATTTATTTATTTATGTGTTCAATGATGTTTGTTAACAGCGTCGTTTCGTAACAGCGTGTATCTTATCATAAACATCAATAATACCAACTTGTCAATATAATCATAATCCAAACGTAAATTCAATAAATCTAGGGCAAACTGTGAACAAAAGAAAGATTTATACGGAAACTCCTGAAAAAGTACAAGGAGAACAGTAAGCGTCAAGTTCTACATCGACAGCACATACGCTCTACATACAAAGACGTAAAGTCATGTATGACGGAGATTCCGCCACTGCTGAGGCTCCAGAGGGGAAGGGGTGTGGCAAAGTACCCAAAAAGTTGGGAAAAAATTAGTGATTTGGCAGAAAATTTGCTAAATGAAAATGACGTTTATGCAGTATATACAAAGAAACAAAGACACAGCTACGCTGTCAATGTCTTGGTGTACCATACAATGATGATGAATCAAGATAAGTGATTCTTTAAGCTGTAAAAGTATTGAATTTGTCGATGAAATGACACAAGGGTAATGTAAGTTATAATTATATTACCAATGTCTGATTCGGAGCGTAGCCCTGGAATTTTGACTCCACTTCTTATATCGACTGCAACAAAGACAAGTTAAAACCACGGATAGCCAGAACCCTTTGGACATTAATGGCGAGTAGCGAGTGAGATTCGAACCCCGCACTTCAGATCCTTAGCTGAAAATACTAAAACAGTATACAAAGTGTAAATACTCGTGTCTGTTATTATATCCACTGTCGGATTTACGATGAAATGCTGTTCAATTCAACAACAATAAGCTTTTTAGTTTCAATACACTTGCCTATGTTTATGCGTTGCTGTCAATCATAGTTTAAACTACACGTGTATGCAACGATTCATTAAATTTTGATGTATCCCATCCGGACCACGTTCATTACAGGGATATACAGTTTGTGTTTCTGACCATTTGTCAGGCTGTCTCTATACTCTAAACGTTGAAAGTGTTCTCATTTCCACATCTTCTGTAAGGCACCAACAATGAAGAATTTTAAGAGAGATTTTGAAATGGTAAAATAAATAAATAAAGAACGCATACTTTTGTTTTGTCCGAAAATACATGAAGATCTTTAATCGTCTTCTGTCGATATCATTATTTTCTATAAATTCTTTCACATTTTCTTTCATAGCATTCTCTTTCTTCTATTATTGCCAAAGTTGGAAGTACTGGGTCTCCGTAGTATCGGGCCTTTGTAGTAATGGACCTTCGGAGTAATGGACCTTCGGTGTAATAGACCTCCGGTGTAATAGACCTTCAGAATTTAAGGATTAAATACTGCCTTCAAACTTTTTATGGTAGTACACGAATGCGCATTATTTCCCGCGGTTGCTATCAGATTAACAAATTGAACCAACCTTGGTTCCGCTTTAGAAAAAAATGCCTTGTTTACTAAAGAGAAAATTACTATTTCTACACAATTTGACCGAGTGTGCTTTGCTGTATGTTGCTTTTGTGTCCCATTAAAAGTAAAACTTATCAAAGACGTGCCAGGTTTGGGTAGTGGAGAAAAGTTCCAAGAGGAAAAAAATCTGACACTCGGCCACTACCTATGCTCCACATAGGCCTCCAACCCGCATCCGGTGACATCATATAACAAACGTTATAACATTTTTAAAAACAAACATTCGCTATTTACGTACAATATATATATCATATACAATGAATGGTCTATGACAAGTGCATTTGAGCCTATCCCGATCTATTTATAACATCTTTTACATTTGTGGGTGTGTGCACACGTGTGGTGTGTGTGTGTGGTGTGTGTGTAGGGAGGGGGGTGGCTGGCCGCAGTTACGCTTTGTTAAGTATGAAACTGAATTTTCCCGTTGCGGTTCGTCTTTTCTCATTATCATTCTGTATATGTTCCTTGTTTGTAAATAGAATTTTAATACAATGGATTTACACCCAACTTCAAAGCCATTACAATACGCCGTTACACGACCTGGTATTTGTCTAATGTACACCAGAGATTCTCGCCTTATCGGCAAGATGTCGCACATGAAACCTTCAATTTTGCCATGAAATGTTCCAGGGCTGAGGAGAGCGAAAGTTATCATAACCCCTGTAGTATCGAGGATGACTTTAGTTCTTAGCTGTCACCGGTCGTAAAATACCGCAAGTCCAAGGTCATGCATTGCTCAGCTGTTCTTCAGCTATACTCAACTTATATTGTAATTAGTATATTGCGTCATCTCATGTTCGTCCCAAAGGTCACAGCCATTTGATACTGTTTATATGTCATTGCAGGTGCAAAAACGAAACTCTGATCTCTTTGTTATTTAAAGAAGTTGTTTGAAGATTTGAGCATTTGGCTCCTTGTGACCCTGAATGTGGGCCACTCTCATTGATTAGAACAAATTTCATTAGTCTTTAGAACTGGCATATTACTGATCCAATATCATGACAATGGATCCATAACTAGGCTATTTCAGCAAACTAATGGCCCAAGGTCATGGCCCAGGGTTTAAGAAGTTATATGAAGACCATTCTGTTGGCCAAACATCATGACCACAAGCCTTTTGGTTACTGAGAAGATTTAAATACCTTTGACCTTTGAACTATGTGGCCTTGAAAAATGGTCAAGTCTATTCATTTGCACAAACAATGGCATTGAATTCATCAACTTTGTAGCTCTTAAAACAAGCATGCTTCTGAGCAAATATGATCCTGGTCCAAATGGTTATCAAGAGGCTGTCGACATTTGAAACGATGCCAGACACCGGGCAGGTGAGACAAAAATGAGAACTCAAAAAAAAAAATGTAAATGTTTGGTCAACTGTCATTAGGCTCTTTAAATGTCATTTAAATGTAGGCTTGTGACACACAAATAAAAGGCAGTTATAGTTTTACTTTACACAGTAGCGCAATTACCCTTTTTCTTTAGTCACAGCTCAGCAGAATTATTCAGTGAAATTTATCATCTAAATTGCCATCCTCAATACTCAAGAGGTTACGATTATTCACTCTCTGCACCCCTGGAACATGTCATGGCAAAATTTAAGGTTCCATGCGCAACACCTTATGAACAAGACGAAAAGACTAGTTTGATTCTTCGATGTACATCAAACACATTCTCAAGGTCACATAAAATGGTAATGGCTTTGAAATTGGGTGTCACCCCTTTGTAATCTTCTAAAGGAGCGTATCAGCCTGTGATTGGTCAGGTTTTTTCTCCTGGAACCAATCAAATTGTTTGGCTGGTGCCTTTAATTTTGCCTTGACATATATTCAAGGGGTGCAGGGAGAGAAAATGACTGTAACCCCTGGAGTATCAAGGATGCTAAATTGCAGAGATGCCAACACAACAGAATAGAAGGTAAATGCTACAGGCCATCAGAGCCTCTTCCTCTTGGCAATGTCATGTATATGTTAAGAGTGTAATTTTGTCAGTCATTTAAATATGTGAGAGAAGAGAAAAGATTGACAGACATGGATGGACTGATAAAAAGAAAAAAATTATTTAAAGATAGAAACAAGATGGAGTCCAACGAGATAGACAACAAAACAAAAACTATTCGGAAGAGGCCTTTGGTCATCTGACTGCCAAAACTTTCAGCAGGGTGAAGGGTTATCTTCTCTATTTTGAATAAAATCTTACTAAGAAGCTATTTTCCAAGATTCAGATGGTAGTTTTGGTGAGGAGTAGGTAACTTTAACAAATGTTACCTATTTTTTTAACCTTTTGGAAGTTTGAAATAGGTGTTGCACAGGAAAACCATGTTTGCCCAATCATGTTATAAAATGGTCTCCTTGGCTGCCAAAACAACACTTTGTTGGGCTAACTTTCATTAACATTCCCAGCAATTTTTAGCTCATTGGCACCAGTGAAACTGGAGAAGTTTGAAATATGTTTTTCAAGATGGCAGCCATGACATACCCGAGGGAAAAAAAAAAACACCTAGTCAGGACCATCTCAGTATCATTTCATGCAAGTTGGAACTCCATCTCAGCAGTAAAAGCTGAGAAGTTTGAAATGTCAACAGTTTATGCACGGTGGACGACGATGGGTAAGGCCTAACAACTATAGGTCATGACAACCCTTTGGGTCAGAAGGCCTAAAAAGTAATTTCATGGACAGTCACCTGCTGAAAATAAAAAAAGTTGGCAGACAGCAATAGAGAACTGAACAGATGGACAGACAACAGTTGAAAACAGAACTTACGGACAGACAAGAGAGAATGGGGAACAGACCAGCTGCACAGACTACATGAAACAGAACAGATTGACAGAAATACAACAATGGGGAACAGAAGATATGGACAGAAGACAATTAGAAAAAAACATTGATTAGAAAGACAACAGATAGATAGACATGAAGTAAGGAAGACAGGGCATAGGAAGAAAACAGAAGTACAAAGAAAGGATGGACAGACAACAGAAGAACAAAGAAAGGATGGACAGACAACAGAAGTACAAAGAAAGGATTGACAGACAACAGAAGTACAAAGAAAGGATTGACAGACAACAGAAGTACAAAGAAAGGATTGACAGAAAACAGAAGAACAAAGAAAGGATTGACAGACAACAGAAGTAAAAAGAAAGGATTGACAGACAACAGAAGAACACAAAATGAGCGGACTGGCGACAGTTTTGCTGGCAAACTCCACCACTTGATTTTTCCTTCTTTTGCCTTTTCAGAAAGTGTGAAAAAAATAACTCAAAGTCATTGATCTTTGATGTATGATGTAATGGAAAATATCTACATGTGATTTAGCGAGCACATTGACTTTTGTTCATTCTCCTTTCTATCATTTTCACTCTGTTTCACTGCTATTGTCCATTTTTCATTCTTCTTTCTTTCAACTGGCCATGGGCCTTCTTTCCTCCAATTACTCTGTCCATAACATTCAAATGTCACCTTCCTTCAATTCTCGTACAGCCTCCTGAAAATATATGTATACATATTTCAATATTTACAGTATCAGCACAGTTTCAAGTGCACAATACTGGAAGATATTGTAGGTTCTAAAAAAGTGAGAATCCCACTGAAAAAATACAAGTCCAGGACACAAATATTTGTTTTCTGAAAAATCACAGACCCAGTTTAAGCAGTGACATTTTTGGACCCCAGGAAATTGGTTTCCCTTTCCTACACCTTGAAGGATGGTAAGATGTTTTTAAACCAAAAGAAACTGGATCCCCTTTCCTACACCCTGAAAGGTTAAAAGATGTTTCTGAACCAAAAGAATCTGGATCCCCTATCCTACACCCTGAAAGGTTAAAAGATGTTTTTGAACCAAAAGAAACTGGATCCCCTTTCCTACACCCTGAAAGGTTAAAAGATGTTTTTGAACCAAAAGAAACTGGATCCCCTTTCCTACACCCTGAACAGTTAAAAGATGTTTCTGAACCAAAAGAAACTGGATTCCCTTTCCTACACCCTGAAATGTTGATTTTTTCTTTAACCAAACGAAATCGAATATCCATTCCTACATCCTAAGGGTTAAATGATTTTTTAGTGGATCTTGTAAGTGTTGAATACATTAATTTCTCTCCAGAGTGATCATATCATCAAAGTTTTCATTTAATTGCTGTTATGATATCATTCCTTTGCCAATTTCATGTAATATCATTTCAATCTTGCTAAATGTCGTACGATTACTGCAGAAGGAGATTCCCTCCTTTCAACCATGGGATGAGGAAAAGGAAAATTCCCAACATGGATACCTGTCCAGAATGGAGAAATTTAAGTCGTGTACTATCCTGAAAAATTCCTGCAAGAGACTGGTGTTATGGCTGACTAAAAGATTTCAGTGATTTGCTTTTTGTTTGCCAGGTTTATTGCCCTTTGAGCAGCCAGGGTCACTTTGAGTCTGAGTATCTGGTGGATATGCATACCTCATTAACTGTATGAAGCCCTAAAGTGTCTTATCCATGGCATATAAAAATATAGTATATATATATATATACAGTAATCATATTGTTATTAAAAAAAATAAACTAATTTTGGATGCTTTTAAAATAGAAATTTGAAAAATCGCAGCATTATTTACGCAGAAAATTGCCACTAAAGGGCTCTAACTCTCTTCAATATTTCAGCCAATGAGAAGGCCAGGATCAGTAAATTTTGTCTGAAAGGCTGTGGCAATAGGCTATGCGTACTGAGTAGGTTTAGCCTAAAAATCATGATCTCTGTATCCTGAGGCACACAAACCTTTGGATCTTAACTTGAAGTTGAAAAATCTAATGCTTGATTGAGAGAGCTATCATGTGCTCTGTTGAACTTCAGGGAGGACAATTAGTGTGCAGCAGAAACAAGACACAAACAATTTGAAGCAAATTTTGCTTATAAATTGGTAATATTTGTTTCATGATACTAAATTACATCAAAATTGTACATAGAAATGCTTGCTATATACTGGTAAATAAAGATTACAACTTATCATAAAGCAACGAAGAAAATACTGACATGTCAACAGAATTGTACCAAGTAATTCAAACTTCAATGAAGCAAGGGCAAAATATGAAAAAAAGAAAGATTTACATGGAGACTCTGGAAAAAGCATATTCTGCATTGGCAAATCTTGTCATGTAAATGTTGACCAATGAAAGTAATTTGAAGTTTCCAAATGAGAACAAGGTATACAACAACAGAAGCATCAGGCATGAAGGAACAAACTATGAAAATTTAAATAAAATGTTTATATATTTATGTAAAATATCAATGATTGTAATTAAAATGGTAAACAACTTTTAAAAATGAAACATTCACAAAACCTACCCTGAAGCGTTCTTCTAAGAGTGAAAATTCAGAAATAAGATCGGTGATGGCATTTGTAATTGCTTCCTGTGGACAATATTCAGCTGTTGTCTGAATTCTCACCACAAATTTATGTTCCAAAGGGTGAGGATTTTTATAGCCTGCAAACAGGACCTGAGGATCTTTACGTAGCTGACTGTAATAAAGAAATATAAGCACATCTAAAATTAATGTTATCTAATTTTTTTTTTTAATTCTTACTTAAAACTTTGACATTCTGCATTATTCCAGTATATAGACAGGGCTCTCGATCTGCCAGATTTGGGGCCGATATTCGGTATATCCAATTTAGACTCCAGGTTTTCCCAATTCTAAGGAAAACGCCGCTATTTTTCCCAATACTAAGGTCCCCGGGCCCCAGTCCCAAAATGGGATGTGACAGCCCTGATAGAAGAAATATTGGTTTCATTCGAAAAAAGTAAAATTAATTTGTTTACATTATTGCCAGTTTTTGCTCTATATGTGAATTTGAAAAGCTGTACTTGTATATATTTACTGAAATCCGGATATGATTTTGAAAGCATGAAGGATATCTTACGCAGTGATCATGTTGCCCAATGTGTGATCCTCTTTATTTACTGTGAAGAGAGCTGCATTAGGAACCTTTGTGTCTTTTTCAATATTTATCCTGGAAAGAAAGTCAGTGAAATGTTTAAAATTATAATTGATTCACATTATGTACACATTTTTCGAGAAAGTAGCATGCATTATATACCTTAAGGAGATAGTTATTTCCTCATTGTTGACATTGAATGGTTTGGCTAGTAGTAGTGCCAATATATTCATAACCATCCCATTTTAAACGTTCCATTTAACAAAATCGTATCCATGTTTTACGAGAGCTCCATATCTAGTTCTAGTTCGAAAAATCGCGGATAGATAGTCAGAACCCTAATTTGGACTACTTTTGTTCAGGTAATTGCTGTTTCGATGCCTACTGGAGGAATCCAAATAGAGAATGTAGTTCGGAGTGCATTGTCAACTTCAACAGTTAAATTATCAAAATATTCCAGACGTTGATACGTAGTTTGTACGTCATTCCTAACAACCTTCAACTCAGACAGATATTGGTGAACAGAACAATTAATCTTACTTTTTCTCTCCGTCAAAAAGGAGAAACGTTTCAAAAGTTGGCGGAGCATTCATTCTGGGTCGATCTCATGTGTTGATTTTCTACCGGAAATGAAATATCCTGTCCTCCGCATAAAACCTTATTACATATTCTCATTTTATTACATCGCTTAGTCAAACAGTTTGTATGATCAAAGAGGCACAACGTCGATGATGTTTTGTCTACAAACATCAATCACAAAACTGAAATCAACACTTTTGATTTTTTTTATTTTTTAACTGCGGAGATTAATCAGGGTTATATACTTCCGGTTGAAATTCAACGGAAGTTTATAGGCATTCTCAGGTAAAATTGGGGGGACCAAATGCAACATTTTGCAAAATTTCCACTATATTGAGTTCAAGTGAGTATTGCTTTTGGTATTTTAATAGTTTACATCTACAATTATCTCTTCGTGCATTTAAATTTCGACCAATTGGATAGTTTGTTTACGTCAATTTACCAATTCGATTGACTGAGGATGAACAGATGAAGACAAACACAGGTGTTTATAACATAACACTTTGGTTGACTTGTACGTTTTGTAACATCTTTTGTTATCGATTTGCTTCTCTATATTATTAGTTTACTTCTTTATTTCAGGTTTCTTTACTAAGCAACATGAAGCGCAAATAGTAGTTGGACCCACACTGCCGTTTTAACAACAAATAATTACTTATTATGACGGAATGAAGTTTTATTGAAAGTTATTTGGTGCATCAGGTTGATTGACTACACACACAGAATGCGCTGTCGGATGAGATATCGCACAGGATGGACAGTGTTTTTACTTGTTTGTTCGTTGATCGGGGTATTTCTAACCTACAGACAAATCAGTAATTCTAAACGTAATGGATCATCATTTTACAAAAAATCAAATCCAAAATTCTATAAACCTCAAGATGCATTTTTGAAAGAGTTTCACCAAGATTATGATAATCATTATCATAGCAATCAAAATTCTGACAGAGATTCTGTAAACGTTGAACAACAGGTACGTCCAGACTTCAGTGGTCAAAATTTCCAAGGTGGATCATTTGGTAGAAGCAGATTGGTTGCCAGAGAACCAGCTGACATTATGAGTAACAAGGATGCAGTCAACAGTGGTAACACACCATCTATTGACAGGACACTGAAGTCAGAGTTTCTGAGTGTACTGAAAGATTTGAATCCTTCTGATTTGGGGAAGGCTCCGGACGCAATAGAAATGGCTCTTAAAGTTAAGACATTCCTCTTGGACTTGGACATATATAGCAAAATGACTTGTAAAGATATTGATTATCTTCGAGTGTCACGTTCAGTAAAGATTACCCGTCGTAAATTTGTCGATCAGGCTTTCATTGACAAAAGGGGGTCCGAAGTCATCATAAAAAGTCAGGCAGTGGATTTGGACAGTAAGATCAAATGTATGCAGTCAAGATATGATGCGGACAAATGCCAGGTGATGGGAAACTACAATTTATTACGAGAGATAGTATTCTTGACGTTACTGAAACATCCCATCATCATTAAGCTTCAAGGTTACTGTATCAGGGGTGATAGCATCAACTACAACATCAGAAAGAAAGGTGTTATTCTAGTCACTGAGCCAGGCATGTCTGTGAATATTGGAAACCTAGCATCATACAGCTGGAGGTCCAAAATCCTGGTAAGTGTATTTATAAAGTTAGAACCTGAGTTCATAATGGTGGAGGTCAAGAATCCACCTGGTTAGGGTATTTATAAATTAAGAACCTTATGTCACACAGAGAGAGGTCAAGATTACAGCTGGTAAGGGTATCTATAAATTCAGAAGCTAACGTCATATACAGAGGGAGGTCCAGATTACAACTGGTTACGATATTTCTTAATTCAGAACCTGACGTCATACAGAGGGAGGTTCAGATTACAACTAATTATTGTGTCGTCTGCAGAGCTGGCGGATACATAGGGATCACTTTGTCCGTCATCACATGTTGGCGGCATCCATATGAAAGTTTTCCGGACTTTTTTCGGTTATGCTTTGAGTTATCAAAATGAAATTTAGTGTATGGCTTCTTGTCGGAAGGGTACAGATTCAGTTTGATTCCTGGTTGTCTGTGACCCTTCTTTGCAGAGTAATGCCCCTATGAACTTAGAAAATTCTCTGGGAATATTGTTTTCTGGACTTTCTTTGGACCATGACACTTTATGCAGGCAACACATACAGTTCCAAGGAACTCTTGTTATAAATATAAAACCTGATCACAATGTCGGACAGGTGGAGGTTGAAAATCTTGGTTATCATATTATACAGCAAGAGCTGGTATCACAAGGGCCATTCTTTTCTGTAAATAACAGCTGTAGCTACACATAAAAGTATTATGTGGGACAACAGCACACACTAACACAGCTTACACACCCATGAATAACCTGTTTTTTTGTAGAGATCTGTACTAAGGAGTATAAACATATGCATGTCATCTAGCAAGCAAAAAGACTTGGAATGATAATACTACTTTAGAGTTATCAATAATTTCCATCAGTTTTAGTTTTGTATAGAAGTTGTTAAAAAAGAAAGAAGATATATATATAACATCACTATTTGGAGAACTGTACATTAAAGATACAGTTGTATTTATAGGTTTCATCACACTGAGAACATGTACCCATTTTCTTTTCACAGTATGCCATACAGTTGACAGATCTGCTGAAGTACCTGGAAAACAGCCCTCTTGGGAGTCTTTGTATAGGGTCTGTCAAAGCTTCTGACTTTGTATTGGTGGATCAGTGGATTAAGCTGGTGGATTTGGATGAATTGTCTTTTGAGGAAAAAAAGTGCCAGGTGGAATCAGACTGTAAAATCAGTGGAGTAAGCATGTACAGTGAGTATTGAGGCCCAGATCATGTACAGTGAGTATTGAGGCCCAGATCATGTACAGTGAGTATTGAGGCCCAGGCCTAGTACAGTGAGATTTTAAGCCCTGACTATGTTCAAAAGTTTTGAGGCCCTGATCATGTTTCAGAGTCCTGACCAGGTTTACTGGGTGTACAGGTCTGATTTTGTACAGTGAGTTTTGGTGCCCTGACTAGGAACAGTGAGGTTTTAGTCCCTGACTGTGTTCAGCTGGTTTTGCTCAAGAGTCTGGCCATGTTTTATGAAGTTTGAGGCCCTGACCATGAACAGTTAATTTCTGCCCTGACCATGTCCAATGAGATTTGAGGCCCTGGCTATGTTTAGTATGTTTTGAACCCTATCCATATGCCATGGATGTTGGAGCCCTTGTGGTTAAATACACCAAGAATTTAGAGGCCATAACCATGTATAGTGAGTTTTTATGTCCAAGCCATGCAAGCAGTTAATGATATTGTGTGTGAAAATCTAAAGTGGTTAAAAAATAAAAAAGCAACAAACTGCATATATGATCTACCTTGTATATCTAAGTTAGTAGAACTAGTTTCACTAAGAACTTCCAACCTGTAGATTGTTTGAAAAAGATCTTTACCTGCTTAATATTTTTTCAAGCTTTATTGTAGAAATTCAAACATACTAAAATCTTCAGCTATTCAAATAAACATAACTAAGATAAACATGGTAGATTTATTTTTTTGTACATTCAAAGTTAAATTGATGTAACCCAAAACCAAATTTCAGTTTCTTGTTCACTTGATTTCTGGTTAAGGTAAACCAGAAACTTACTATATAAATGTTTCTGTATCTTGTTGATTTAGCGTAAGTACATCAAAACGTTTACATTGTGAGGAACTCTTCTGTTTATTATGCGCACATATGTTTCATAAATAAACTGTAAGCTGTAACAGATAAATATACACACTGTATTCTGTTACATTTCAAATATGCATTATGTCATATGGAAATTCAATTTTCATTTTTATTCCGTTTGATTTTGAAAAATACACAGATTTAAAATAGTAATAAAAATCTCCTTTATTTTTTTATCTAAATCTGACGGGTTCCCAGTAAAAAGTGAAATCCTTTATCAGATGTCCTGAATGCCATTTCTTTCGTCTTCAGAAATTCCTTGTGAGAATGGACGCTGTGTTGGTAGGAATGTTAAGCAGAACCTCAGAACTTTGGGTGTTGAATTGTTGGAAAAGCTGCTGGTCAATCCACCTCCCTCTGAAAGTGATAAAGTATCTCAATTGAAGCAAAAGATCTTGACTCTGGAAATCACAACATCACAGTTGATGGAAGAGCTTGATCAGCTTAGATCAACAGCAGGTAAAATTTTCTTTAGCTCTTAATACCATATCTTGTGTTGTAAAATTGCATAAAATGTGGAAAATTTCTAACATGAACATTTCCAAACCATTTTCTCATTTGTCTTATAGGATTCTTGGTGTGAAATTTATATACAGATGTTAAAAGATATCTGTTTATTTGAGTCTGCTGCAAAGTTTCCACAAGATCTTATTTTTTTGCTCCACCTTTGCTTTGCAAATTCACAATCTCAGATAACAAACCCCCTTTGTGCTGGATTTCGGGCTAATATGATTGATATTACTGAAACTTTAATTCACAACTTTGTTATTTGCAGTTTGGATTTCACTATATTGACTTCATTAATGAAAACTCTTATTCATCGATACTTGTATGTGAAATCTCCATCTTCAAATGTAAAAATCCCAATAGATTCATTTATGACCATGGGTTTTCAGAATGTCAATTCGAATCAGACTTTGTCCGATGTCCTTATAGGAAAGCAAGTAAAAAGCATATAATTTTAAATACACTTAGCTTATTTGTTGCACTTATGCCTTCAAAAATTGATGAAATTAGCATTACAACTTGGAAGACAGCAAAATAATTTCTTGTGCATTTGATTTTCTATCAGTTAAAGCCCAACATAAACAAAATGGTAAGTTTTTGTAAACATTTCAGTTGTTTATAATCACTGTGATTCAAATTATTTTTAACATTAATGACATTAAAGTAAAAATTTGATAATAGTTCTAATATTAATACTACAGTATTGAAAATGTCTGATATTGATTATAATTTGAATCGTTGTGATATGAGAAATATTGGTACATTTTATATCAATTCATATATTGAATAAAGATATATTCATTTTAAATGCACATGGAGATGTTGTATGGCACTGACATCCAAATAAAATTCTCTGTTTATTGTAAAGGGTCCGATTTTTTTTCTTACCTTATAGAATTTAGCTTGGCTGGCCTTTCAGTGAGCCAAATATAGTGCTGTGATAACTTGTTAAACAGAAAAATTGACCACGTCATACAATATGAAACATATATGCATTTTTTGAAGTTATTGAATAATTTTCACTTTATGATTAATTTATTGAAATTAATTTTTATATGACCTTTAAATTTTGTTGGTTTTTTGGGTCTAAATTGCAACTTTTTAAACACCAATTAGACTTGTTGAATAATATTTTCACAGCAATCTCAATCATTGTCATTTGATTTTGATATTTGTGGAGAGGAGTACTGATGATAGGAACCTTTATAACTCCCTACTAATGTCGCAATCTTATAGTCGGTTTAACAAGTTTGCACCGGGTCAAGGTTTGTCTGTCTAATTGTCCATCTGTCTGATTGTCCATATGTCTAGGCAGTGTCTGTCTAATTGTCCATCTGTCTAGACAAACATTTCTCTAAAATACAGCAATTACTGGTATGTCATGATTTGCTAATTGATTCTCAGGACTAAATTGTTGCTAGAGCAATCACACGTGTATACCATTGAGGAATATTATTTCAAATTGATTTAGTTTCTAAATATCATAAGAAAATCAATTTTTGGTTCATTAAATGATGAAGTAAAGCAACAAGCCCAACATAAATAATGAAGTATCGTGGAATAACGCATAAATATGTTTTCAACTCATTTGTGATGTTATTTTTTTTTTATTTTTTTTTAATTTTGAGAAATATCAAGATTCGTTTTATTGAGTTAAGTGTGTGTCATTGAAATAATTCCCTTGAAAATATATCTACTGGTATGTAAAGGTGCTTATGATATGTATTCGTTTCCCGAGTTCTGTTTTAAGATCTTACGATTATTGTGTTTTTGTGTCTGTTTGACTTACCACTGTACTTACTCTATTGATATAGTTAATCAATGTGTTAAGCTTTGTAACCTGCCCAAACTACTCATGTTTTGTTCATTAAAGCTCAAAACAATAATAATAATAAAACTCACTTTTAATATGTTCAGTATTGATTGTAAATGGTTGTCTTTCCATAATTCATGATCAGAAAAAAGATCATTTTTAATTAATTATTGATTAATAATCACCCCGCTTTTAAACTCAAATCTCTGCATCTCATATACGATACAACAAACTTTCAACAGAGAGTTTTGTGGTTTAATTTACAAATATATACAGTTAGGGGTTAGTCTGGTTTAGGTGTATAGTCTTTGTATCATTTCATGAGGATTGTCAACAGAAATTGATAGAAAATTGACATAGAGTAATTTCAACCATTTAATTGATTTTGAAATACAATGTATTTAGTCAATCAACAATGCTAGTGTTAATTATGGACATTGGAGACATCTGCTATATCAAACGAACATCATTGTGATGATTAACTACGAAGTAAATGCAGTGTTACTATTTTACCATGAAATGTTGGTACATGTTTATATATGTCAGGACAAATTCCATTTCTTTCTTACCAACGTCTGGATGTATAGAAAAATTAAGTCTGGCACTCAAAAGATTCACAGAGTCCTTGTTTACTAAGTTTAAAAATTAAGTCTGGCACTCAAAAAGATTCACGGAGCCCTTGTTTACTAAAGCTTTTATTACAAAATTTGGTGGTAAGTGAAGGATTTTTTTACTATTTTTCAGTAGTATGTTTCTGTTTTGGTTACCCTACAAATAATTTCAGTACGGTTATCTTGTTGAAACCATTATTATTAACTTTTTTTATTCAAGAAATAGGTGATGATTCTTTAACTTATGTAAAGAAGCCAAAAGGAAGCCTTTTTTTAAATGATAAGTGAATTGTGTAATATATGCTTTGGTGAACCCAAGTTCTTGTTCCAACCACATAAGTATAAAGTTTGTGTGACTCATTTTATAATGCTAATGTACCTGACAGACATAAAGTTTGTTGTACCTGACAGATATAAAGTTTGTTGTACCTGACAGATATAAAGTTTGTGTGACTCATTTTATAATGCTAATGTACCTGCCAGTTCCCTTACATTAGATTCTTTGTGATCTGCTTTGCCTACTAGAACTTATACAACTGTAAAGTTAGTGTTTGATCTTGGAGCTTAACGTTTGTAGAATTACAGTTGTAAGTAGATTACATTGGGATGGGACATACAAGATTTCCAGTGTCAGTCTGGCATGTCGCTTATTTCCTGTTACACAATCCCATTTTGGATCTGATTAATGTCATGTCTTGACAATCTCTGAACAGATATGGTTCATATTTGCCCCCAAAGTATTCTTATTGATATAAGATGGTCATTGATCAAGGTCAAAGGGCAATGACCATAGAAGACAACTAATGCAAATTTATCAAACAATGATACTAACATGCATTTGAGAGAAGGCATTTATGTCTGACAGACATTTTCACATTTTAGATAAACATGCATCTGTATTTTTTGTTACCAAAATCTTTAACCAAGTTTTTGTTCAATGATTTGCATGTGTTTTTTTAGAATATTGATGAAAACAACATTTGTCAATTATCTTGTAAATTTATTTGTTGCACTTTAATTTTGAAAAAAAAAGATTTTTATCATTTAAATTTGAATAATATGTATCATAAAAAACTTGTGAGACACCTTGATTGTTTTGATTGGATTGAAATTCAGATGGGTTGAAAAAAAATCAAATAAAAAATTATATTTCAGCTTGAAATAAATGATGTGCAGAAATTTTTTAGAGCTGTATGTCACAATACTGAAGAAAATATCATATAGCCGCAACAAAATTATCAGAAAATCCAGGTATCCAGAGTTCAGATAAACAGGATGTCAGCTAGCCGACTAGTCAGATTAAACAGGATGTCAGCTAGCCAACTAGTCAGATTAAACAGGATGTCAGTTAGCCAACTAGTCAGATTAAACAGGATGTCAGCTAGCCAACTAGTCAGATTAAACAGGATGTCAGAATGACCAATAGTGATATTAAACAGGATGTCAGAGTGGCCAATAGTCACATTAAACAGGATGTCAGAGTGGCCAATAGTCACATTAAACAGGATGTCAGAGTGGCCAATAGTCACATTAAACAGGATGTCAGAGTGGCCAATAGTCACATTAAACAGTATATCAGAATGTCCATTAGTCACATTAAACAGGATGTCAGAGTGGCCAATAGTCACATTAAACAGGATGTCAGAGTGGCCAATAGTCACATTAAACAGGATGTCAGAGTGGCCAATAGTCACATTAAACAGGATGTCAGAATGTCCAATAGTCACATTAAACAGGATGTCAGAATGTCCAATAGCCACATTAAACAGTATATCAGAATGTCCAATAGTCACATTAAACAGGATGTCAGCTAGCCGACTAGTCAGATTAAACAGGATGTCAGAATGACCAATAGTCACATTAAACAGGATGTCAGAATGTCCAATAGTCACATTAAACAGGATGTCAGAGTGACCAATAGTCACATTAAACAGGATGTCAGAATGTCCAATAGTCACATTAAACAGGAAGTCAGAATGTCCAATAGTCACATTAAACAGGATGTCAGAATGTCCAATAGTCACATTAAACAGGATGTCAGAGTGACCAATAGTCACATTAAACAGGATGTCAGAGTGGCCAATAGTCACATTAAACAGTATATCAGAATGTCCAATAGTTACATTAAACAGGATGTCAGAATGTCCAATTGTCAGATTAAACAGGATGTCAGAATGTCCAATAGTCAGATTAAACAGGATGTCAGAATGTCCACAAGTCAGATTAAACAGGATGTCAGAATGTCCAATAGTCACATTAAACAGGATGTCAGAATGTCCAATAGTCACATTAAACAGGATGTCAGAATGTCCAATAGTCACATTAAACAGGATGTCAGAATGTCCAATAGTCAGATTAAACAGGATGTCAGAGTGTCCAATAGTCACATTAAACAGTATATCAGAATGTCCAATAGTCAGATTAAACAGGATGTCAGAATGTCCAATAGTCACATTAAACAGGATGTCAGAGTGGCCAATAGTCACATTAAACAGGATGTCAGAATGTCCACTAGTCAGATTAAACAGGATGTCAGGGTGACCAATAGTCACATTAAACAGGATGTCAGAGTATCCACTAGTCAGATTAAACAGGATGTCAGAATGTCCAATAGTCAGATTAAACAGGATGTAAGAATGTCCACTAGTCAGATTAAACAGGATGTCAGAGTGTCCACTAGTCAGATGAAACAGGATGTCAGAATGTCCAGGTGACAGTTTAGTGATTTTCTGGAATGGGGTGGCAGCATTTTTGCTCCTTATTTGTGTAGTCAATCCAGAAATTAATTTGTGTGCCAACTGGTTGTATACATATAAGTAGATTTATTGAGCTATGTTGATCCACACAATCCTGCATCCAGGAAATAGTGATTTTTAAAAAAATAACTGTGAATATTGAGCTCCGCAAAAATAAATGAGAGAAAGTAAACCAAGTGTACTTAACATTTTACTGCAGAAATATGTAGTGTTCATGTCAAAGCTGAAATATTTTCAACCATTTTTGATAACCTTTGCTTTATTTATGGTTGATGTGTTTTCATCATCTTTGGTCACTACTCAGTCATTATCATATATATTCAAGCATTTTTAAAGTTTCGAAATGTTAGAAACTCAAACTCTTGGAAACAATAAGAAAAGTATCATTTTTTTTTTTTTTTTTTGCTCTAGAAAAATTGGATTCATCACAATGGAAACCCGTTGTAAAACCGAAAGTTCCTATCCAGCCAGTAGTTAACCAACAGGAAATGGAGAAACGCAGAAGAGAGGAAGAGATCATGGCTAATAAGATTTTGCCTAACTTTGGCAAGGTGAGTCTGCCTAACTCTATGCTGGTTGCAATATGAACTTGTCAAATTTAATGTTTTTAAGATATGGTAGGTGTGTAATAATTATTGTAAGATTACCTTGTCTAACTTTTTATATGGTAAGCTTGACAAGATATTCTGCCTGTATTTAATATATGGTGGTTAATCATATATAATAAATCATTATGGAACCTGCCTAACTATGGTGATGTTTTACTTTCATGTTTGCAAACTCTTATATGAAGTTTTGAATTTATTCTTTTCACAAAACAAGAAATTTTATATAAATCATGTTAAAAAAAATTTGATAATTCTAATGAATTAAGAAGTGTAGTGTTAGCAATTTTATAACTGAGTGTGTTATTTCAATTAAGCCCGACGTGCAGCATGACTATGTGCGAATAGCTGAATCCAATTTTCCTGGAATGAATGACTACACATGTGCAGCATCCCGTGTGGCCTGGGGATGTGTGATCACGGTGCATAGCCTCACACAGGCCAAGGCGACCTGTGACTCTGATCCTGTTTGTAAAGCTTTTGTTGTGTTTACCTCCAACCCAGATATTGCAAGTGAGTAGCTGAGATTAAGATTACGTCTGTTAAATTGAGTTAAGCGTCATACTTAATGTGACAACATTAAAATTCTTACCTGCAGGTTTTGAGATTTTTTCTCCCTTCACCTCACAGAGGTTATTATTTATTTAGCTTAAACATCTTGTGTAATACAACGTTTGTCAAAGTTGATACGGTTTTCTACATGGTTACATTATAAAAATTGATTGTTTGACCAATCTGAGAGAAATCATTTATCAGTTATTTGAACCAAAGAGAATCAACTTGTTCACTTTTCTAAAGCGTGACAGGAAGTGTACAGTAAATAACCATATATTATCATTTTATATTAGTTAGTTCTTGCTGGTGTTGCCCTTTGGAGTTTTTCGGTACAAATAAGAACTTCTTAAGGAAGTGTCACACTTCTCACACACATCTTCTAGCAAAGCTGCTTTGAGCCTGCTCTAGTTAATATAAAAATCTAACTGTAGTCAGTGGTCAGGACTTCTAGCTGTATTTCATCATTTGAATATGATCCGAGGTTTCGATGTGTTGTGTTCCCAAGAACTAGCCTGTTTGGGATCAAGTTTCAGGCCTTGAGTTTGTCTAACTATTCATTCAACTTGATGTTCACAGGAACTACCAGAACTTTGTACAGTGTACATACCGTAATAGAAGTATGCAGTGGAATATCACAGCTTTTTCTGGAGGTTCCTTGGGGCTGAATGTTGGGCCCAATCCCAATTGAAATTATTTCTTAATAAGGCCAAATTTCCAAAATACACAAGTTCCTTTCCAATTAACCAATTTTCTTCCCGAAATGAGATAAAAGGCCCATTTCTAAATATGTGGGAAAAACCCTGATATCAATTATTAATCACTGTTTACATGGGAATGTTCATCATAATTGATCAAAGTTATAGTATATAATTGTCGAGGTATTCAACATACTTTGACAATGTGTTTTGACTCCAAAAATAAGTTTTGACTCAAAAGGGACATGTCTATTTAACATGTATTTTGACTTTTCAGATTTGTGATTTGACTTCTAAATTAGACAAAATTTCAAGAGTCAACTGTATGCCCTGATCTTTGATGACAAATTTGTTTGTTTCAGCTTTGATGACAATGGTAGCAAAGAATTCAGGCACTACAAAACCGGAACGAAACGCCGGAGCAACACTTTTCATCAAATCATCTGAGACTGTAGGAAGAGGTCAGGTTGGAGGAAAAGCTGCACCAGTGTTTGTTACACCTGCTCCCGAGGTCAAACCCTCTAAAGAAACACCACTAGAATGTCTAAAACACACATTAAATTTTACTAATGATGCCCGGGTTGCCCGTGAGAGGCGACTAATGGCACACCTGGGGCTCAAAGGTAAGGAAGAAATATTGTTCAGAAATTGTACCATTGTAATGGTCCTGTGGTTAGTCCGACTCCTTCTCTCTTGTGAAGAAATCAATAAAACTCACTACAGAAAATGGTATTTTCAGACCAAATTTTGGTCCAAAATTGATGGTTGTTGGTCACATTGTACAAGTGGTTGTTCTTCACAGTAATTATTTGAACTGTTCTGAAGTAGTTATATAGACAGGGAGTCACTTTATACAAGTGGAAGTTAGGAATTAAAAGAGATGAACTCTGTTGACACTGATCTGGTATGTTTGGAACATGTCTGTATCCCATCGATTTTAAGCTCCTGTATATCCAAGAAAAAATGCTAGTCAATTTCTATTTGTTGTTAGAAAAATAAAGTATCTATTAGCTAGAAACACAGAAAAAATGAGATTGATATACAGTATTAATTTTGATCATGATATTGACCTTCAACTGACCTTGAATTTCCTTTAAAGGTTTTAGTGATGGCGATTGGGAGGCTAAGATGCTCACTCAGAAAATTGTAAAAGCACACAACATGAAGACCGGCAAGACTGGGTCAAATATTGGAGGCAAGATGCAGGTAGACCTACAGGGGCTGCAGACAGAGAAACAATTCCTTCGTGGCATCTTCCTTGCCGAGTCAGGACCATATCAGTACCATATTGCT
The DNA here is from genome assembly GCF_031769215.1 of Ylistrum balloti. Lineage (NCBI taxonomy): Eukaryota > Metazoa > Mollusca > Bivalvia > Pectinida > Pectinidae > Ylistrum > Ylistrum balloti. The sequence goes on along the minus strand of NW_026781940.1, from coordinate 178,297 downwards.
CACATGGCGGCCTTTAGACTGGACCGCATACTTGGAGTAAGAAACAGCTTTACTCTTTGTGTCATATAATAAGTTCCTTATGTATTATAATCACAGAGTAATAACTTTGACAATTTTTAGGTCATCTGACCCGAAGGGTCCGATGACCTATAGTCATCATGCTTCGTCCGTCGTCGTGCGCCGTGCGCCGTGCCCCGTGCGCCGTCCGTAAACTTTTCATTCAAACGACTTCTTCTCAAATACTAGAAGGCACAGAGGATACTGGCATGGAGCTCTACCAAGTTTGTTCAAATGAATGACCTTGACCCACTTTAAAGGTCACAGGGGTCAAATATGTTAAAATCTTTAAACAACTTCTTCTCATTAACCAAAAGGCTCAGAGTGTAGATATTGGGCCTGTGACATGCTGGGGTGAAGGGCTACCATGTTTGTTCAAATGAATGACCTTGACCCACTTTAAAGGTCACAGGGGTCAAATATGTTAAAATATACAAAGGACTTCATCTCAATAAGCAAAAGTCTATGAGTGCCGATATTGGGTCTGTAGCATGCTGGGAGGAAAGGCTACCAAGTTTATTTAAATGAATGACCTTGAACAACTTTCAAGGTCGCAGGGGTCAAATATGTCAAAATCTTTAAATAACTTCTTCTCAAATACTAGAAGGCCTAGGGGGCTAATACTTGGCCCATAGCATGCTGGCATGGAGCCCTACAAAGTTTGTTCAAATGAGTGACCTTGGCCCACTTTCAAGGTCACAGGGGTCAAATATGTTAAAATATACAAAGGACTTCATCTCAATAAGCAAAAGTCTATGAGTGCCGATATTGGGTCTGTAGCATGCTGGGAGGAAAGGCTACCAAGTTTATTCAAATGAATGACCTCAACCCACTTTCAAGGTCACAGGGGTCAAATATGTTAAAATATACAAACGACTTCTTCTCAACAAGCAAAAGTCCATGAGTGCTGATATTGGGCCTGTAAGATGCTTGGAGGAGAGGCTACCAAGTTTGTTCAAATGAATGACCTCAACCCACTTTCTAGGTTTGGCTTGCTTTTTGTCAGATGACCGTTAAGGCCCATGGGCCTCTTGTCTTAAATGTATTATACTGTTTTATCTTGATAGATGGCATAAGAAATACTTTCATTAGCCCACCTGGTCTGTCATCTGTCCATTCATCTGTCAACTTTTTCTATAAATCACAACTAATGATGAATGACTGAGTGAAGTTTGGCCATGTTTGGTCCGAATCATTCTTTGGGGAAGGGGACTCAATTTTGTATAAATGGTTTGTCTTTGCCTCCAGGGGCCTCAGGGGTAGGGCTGAAAATTGAAAGTTTTACAAGTTCTTTAAAATCCCACTTTTCCTGCAAGAGTGATGGATTTTACCAGAATTTGGGATTTCTTTAGGGAAGGGCAGATCAATTTTGTAACAATGATTGGTCTTGGTTCCTGGGGTGTGATGGGCAGGGCCAAAGAGGGAAAGCAGAGCAAATAATTTAAAATCCTACTTCTCCTGTACGAATAATTGGATTTTGCCCAGATTTGGTCTGAAGCATTCTTTGGTGAAAGGTGATCAATTTGTGTAAAAGGTGTGTTTCCACCTCCTAGGACGGGAAGAGCTGGGCCAAATAGAAATTGGTAAAAACTTTTAAAATACTTTCCTTTAATTTAGATTAATCAATTTCAGCAAACGATACCAGGTGAGCAAAATAGGCCCTATGGACCTCTTGTTTGATTTCTGACTCTTAAATCAAGTTCAAAAATTAGATCCGGTAACCAGAAATCTGAAAGTTTGAAATGCAAGAATGCAATATGTAAAAATTTGACATGAATTTGAATGGGAATGAGAGTTTTCAGAATCAACAGATTTTATATATGATTTCTTATTAGCTGTATCATACTCCGCCTTCCATGCTATGGTCTCTATCCAAGGCTGACCTGGAATTTGTGAAGGGAGATAGTGGATGGAAAAACATCCTGAATACACAAAAATCTGAATTTGGATCACTTACAGGTAATGTTTCACAAGTTTTCCTTTTTTTCATGAATTTAATATAAAAGAATATCATGTGTGTTATGGAGTTTTGTCATTAACATGAACTTGTAATGTCATTGTATTGTCTGTAAATCTCCAGTTTTAGCACCACACTATTCTTATATTGTCTGTGTCCATCTGTTTAGTCCTGTCATATCAAGTACTGTTCTCTTCTGAATCTTTGTCATATCTTGATAACCTCTCAACAGATTTGGTTCACATTTAAACAGAAATATCGTAACATCAAGTTCTACACCTAATCACATTTAAATGCATGTCGGTCAGAGTTACAAGGTTGAAGGTCACATTTGACAATTTATTATGTGGCAGTGTGAGTGGTTAGAGATAATTATTATTATATGTCGGTGTGAGTGGTTAGAGACTATTATTATTACGTGTCTGTGTGAGTGGTTAGAGACTATATTATTAATATGAGTCAGTGTGAGTGGTTAGAGATTATTATTATGTGTCGGTGTAAGTGGTTAGAGATTATTATTATTACTTGTCTGTGTGAGTGGTTAGAGACTAATAATATTATGTGTCTGTGTGAGTGGTTAGAGACTAATATTATTATGTGTCGGTGTGAGTGGTTAGAGACTGTATTATTATCATGTGTCGGTGTGAGTGGTAGAGACTATATTATTATCATGTGTCGGTGTGAGAGGTTAGAGACTATCCAACTATGATATTTTGATACATGGTATAGTAGCAGAAGTATGTTGTGCTCTTGGCATTTTCTAGCAGTACTAAAGCCTGTATTGTAAAGGTGATATGTAGATTATTAATAAATAAAATTGGAGATTGTTCTTTTGATGACAGTATATCAAGAAAACCATTGAATGCCATCACAGAAGTTAAAATTGTCATTCTTCTCAACTGGTCTGCACTCTCTGACATTTTGTACAGGTTTGCTCACTGCCTCTGTACCTCGTGTGGTGAAGAATGAGTCTGTTTATATCAACAAACTGGACGGAATGACTGCAAACATTGTGCCCTTCTCTCGCATGGAAAAGATGCAATTGGAATATGTGCTGTTGTGGTATCTTACGAAGACTCTTCACTCCAAAAACCTCCATCTTGGTTACAAAGGTATGTTGCTGAGTCTCTCTGAAATGGAACATCTTGACTTTTTTCCTCAAAATTTCCATAAAGTTAGGAAAGTAATTTTTGCTTCCCATGTAGGTAAACCGAAGAATTGCATTTTTGTATCTTTACGTAACTGCATCCATAAATTTTCTGTACTCACCATAATAATATTGATTATTGTTCTTCAATAGTTTTATACTTTATGGCTAAGAGGTCAAAGGTCATGCTTTTTTTACAAAACATCTCACAAATTTGAGATTTGAGTATTAAGGTCACACCATAAAGTGTGTTATGATAACCCCAATTCAGATTTTGGGATCAGTAAGAGGTCAAAGGTTACATATGACAACTTCTGAGGATTTGGAGTGTATATTTTTCAGATCCCTGCTTACTTTTTTTTTGTAATCTAAGAGGATATTTATGTGTAGGTCACCTGATCAACTTTGAGGCTGACCAAGCTTTCCAGGACACTAGTCTGGACCTACTAGGATACTTTCATCACTGTCAGTTCCCTAATGTGGTGTACAAGGCCATGTACTGCTTCAAATGTCCAGCCAAGTCTGGACAGTCATTACACTCAATATGTTCTCTAGGCATGGAGGTTAGTATGTGGAGAAAAATCAAAGAAAAAAAACATTAGAATTAAAAAGGATAAAAAAAGAGGATTTTTTTTTTCAGATTGTGTGTCCATTTTGCTAAATATAGACTTAACAACACAACTTTGACAACAAAAGTAGACTTAACAACAAAATCTTGTTGAGATAAGTAGACAGAACACAACCTTGACAACAAAAGTAGACATAACAACACAACCTTGACAACAAAAGTAGACAGAACAATACAACCTTGACAACAAAAGTAGACAGAACAACACAACTGTAACAACAAAAGTAGACAGAACAACACAACTGTAACAACAAAAGTAGACAGAACAACACAACCTTGACAACAAAAGTAGACAGAACAACACAACCTTGACAACAAAAGTAGACAGAACAACACAACTGTAACAACAAAAGTAGACAGAACAACACAACTGTAACAACAAAAGTAGACAGAACAACACAACCTTGACAACAAAAGTAGACAGAACAACACAACCTTGACAACAAAAGTAGACAGAACAACACAACTGTAACAACAAAAGTAGACAGAACAACACAACTGTAACAACAAAAGTAGACAGAACAACACAACCTTGACAACAAAAGTAGACAGAACAACACAACCTTGACAACAAAAGTAGACAGAACAACACAACTGTAACAACAAAAGTAGACAGAACAACACAACTGTAACAACAAAAGTAGACAGAACAACACAACCTTGACAACAAAAGTAGACAGAACAACACAACCTTGACAACAAAAGTAGACAGAACAACACAACTGTAACAACAAAAGTAGACAGAACAACACAACTGTAACAACAAAAGTAGACAGAACAACACAACTGTAACAACAAAAGTAGACAGAACAACACAACCTTGACAACAAAAGTAGACAGAACAACACAACTGTAACAACAAAAGTAGACAGAACAACACAACTGTAACAACAAAAGTAGACAGAACAACACAACCTTGACAACAAAAGTAGACAGAACAACACAACCTTGACAACAAAAGTAGACAGAACAACACAACCTTGACAACAAAAGTAGACAGAACAACACAACCTTGACAACAAAAGTAGACAGAACAACACAACCTTGACAACAAAAGTAGACAGAACAACACAACCTTGACAACAAAAGTAGACAGAACAACACAACCTTGACAACAAAAGTAGACAGAATAACACAACCTTGACAACAAAAGTAGACAGAACAACACAACCTTGTTGAGATAAGTAGACAGAACACAACCTTGACAACAAAAGTAGACAGAACAACACAACCTTGACAACAAAAGTAGACAGAACAACACAACCTTGACAACAAAAGTAGACAGAACAACACAACCTTGACAACAAAAGTAGACAGAACAACAAAACCTTGTTGAGATAAGTAGACAGAACACAACCTTGACAACAAAAGTAAACATAACAACACAACCTTGACAACAAAAGTAGACAGAACAACACAACCTTGACAACAAAAGAAGACAGAACAACACAACCTTGACAACAAAAGTAGACTTAACAACAAAACCTTGTTGAGATAAGTAGACAGAACACAACCTTGACAACAAAAGTAGACATAACAACACAACCTTGACAACAAAAGTAGACAGAACAACACAACCTTGACAACAAAAGTAAACAGAACAACACAACCTTGACAACAAAAGTAGACAGAACAACACAACCTTGACAACAAAAGTAGACAGAACAACACAACCTTGACAACAAAAGTAGACATAACAACACAACCTTGACAACAAAAGAAGACAGAACAACACAACCTTGACAACAAAAGTAGACTTAACAACAAAACCTTGTTGAGATAAGTAGACAGAACACAACCTTGACAACAAAAGTAGACATAACAACACAACCTTGACAACAAAAGTAGACAGAACAACACAACCTTGACAACAAAAGTAAACAGAACAACACAACCTTGACAACAAAAGTAGACAGAATAACACAACCTTGACAACAAAAGTAAACAGAACAACACAACCTTGACAACAAAAGTAGACAGAACAACACAACCTTGACAACAAAAGTAGACATAACAACACAACCTTGACAACAAAAGAAGACAGAACAACACAACCTTGACAACAAAAGTAGACTTAACAACAAAACCTTGTTGAGATAAGTAGACAGAACACAACCTTGACAACAAAAGTAGACAGAACAACACAACCTTGACAACAAAAGTAGACAGAACAACACAACCTTGACAACAAAAGTAGACAGAACAATACAACTTTGACAACAAAAGTAGACAGAACAACACAACCTTGACAACAAAAGTAGACAGAACAACACAACCTTGACAACAAAAGTAGACAGAACAACACAACCTTGACAACAAAAGTAGACAGAACAACACAACCTTGACAACAAAAGTAGACAGAATAACACAACCTTGACAACAAAAGTAGACAGAACAACACAACCTTGTTGAGATAAGTAGACAGAACACAACCTTGACAACAAAAGTAGACAGAACAACACAACCTTGACAACAAAAGTAGACAGAATAACACAACCTTGACAACAAAAGTAGACAGAACAACACAACCTTGACAACAAAAGTAGACAGAACAACACAACCTTGACAACAAAAGTAGACAGAACAACACAACCTTGACAACAAAAGTAGACATAACAACACAACCTTGACAACAAAAGTAGACAGAACAACACAACCTTGACAACAAAAGTAGACAGAATAACACAACCTTGACAACAAAAGTAGACAGAACAACACAACCTTGACAACAAAAGTAGACAAAACAACACAACCTTGACAACAAAAGTAGACAGAACAACACAACCTTGACAACAAAAGTAGACAGAACAACACAACTGTAACAACAAAAGTAGACAGAACAACACAACTGTAACAACAAAAGTAGACAGAACAACACAACCTTGTTGAGATAAGTAGACAGAACAACACAACCTTGTTGAGATAAGTAGACAGAACACAACCTTGACAACAAAAGTAGACAGAACAACACAACCTTGACAACAAAAGTAGACAGAACAATACAACTTTGACAACAAAAGTAGACAGAACAACACAACCTTGACAACAAAAGTAGACAGAACAACACAACCTTGACAACAAAAGTAGACAGAACACAACCTTGACAACAAAAGTAGACAGAACAACACAACCTTGACAACAAAAGTAGACTTAACAACACAACCTTGACAACAAAAGTAGACAGAACAACACAACCTTGATGAGAAAAGTAGACAGAACAATGCATCTTTGACGAGAAAATGAGTTGTGATATTGATGTGAGAGTCAAGAACAGATTAATGTACTTGAAGAGATGAAATTCCTCCCCTATGTATTATTTATCGTTGTTGTTACTTTTTTTTAAGAAACAAAGACACTTTGAGGACATTAAACTGAATATTATTCACAAAAGAATGACACCTGACCTGTAGATTTAGGTCAAAGGTCAAATAACTGCAAATTATTGTAACAGAACAAAATGGAGATTCTTGAACAAAATTGAGATTGAAATAAGGAGATATCATCATTATCTAGCAATAAGAACACGTCTGATAATAAGCCTACCCTTACATGTATATACTATGTTAAAATATGAACAATCGCTATTTTATTTTGCGTAATAAGCCCACCCATTCACTTTGAAAGTGTTGGCAACCTGGATGTACTGCGGGTAAATACTATATATATTTATCTACAAATTTGTTTCTGATGATAAAAAAAATGATAGGCATGTTAAGTTTCTGCTGATCAAGAAAATTATGGTCTGCTTGTTTTTAACTGTGTTACAGGTGGTTGATCAGGTGTTGGATGCAGGTTACGAGAGACCTGATATATACGTCAATCACCTGAACTCGGAGGAAATAGCCTCTCAGATTAATGTTGCTGCTGGAAATGTTCTCAAACTTGTTGACATGTGTATTAAGGCTTTTGGAAGGGAAAAGGTGCTTTATTGATGTGACAACTACATCTTGCCATTTGACTGAAATTTTCTACATGAGCAAAGCATGTTTGCATTGGAGGTTAATATCTAAAAAATATGTTTGTCACAAGAAGTGATTCGTCTTCGAATGTAGAGAATTTTGAGGAGGCAAAGAATGTTGTTCACTCTGTTTGATTTCTCAACAGAGGAAGGAGATGCTTGTCTCTTTGGAAAACATTTGCTATTGAGATTGATTTCTCAGTGAAGAGAAGACAGTTTTCCACAAAAGGTTGATTTCCTCATTGGTGGAAGGCATGTTTACTTATTTGTTTTAGATTTTTAGCAAAGAAACAAGTTTGTCACACAAGTTTTGTGTTAGCAGTATGCCAGTGTTTGCCACAGAGTGCAAAGTATCTGTGTGGTAGAGAATTTTAAATTCTCAGATTAAACAAAAATCCTATTTGTACCCAATTCACTTACAATGTCTTTTGACGATGCTCTTGGTTTGACTATGGAAATTGATCCCATATGAGTGTGAAAAATTCTCTCTGTTGAAAATCAGATACATTGAACAAGTAGATTTATATTTTGAGTCAAAATAACATTTTTTAACCAGAAAATTTACAATTCCTACAAGTTTTAGGTTTCATACTGACAAATTAGTTGTACTGCATTAATCAGTAGATTTACTATTGTTGTCAAAAAAATAATCTCTTATATTTTGGCATGCCATTCTTTTCCGACAAAATATTCTCTTTCTGAGAAAAAATACATACATATACTGGCAAAATCTGAGATATAAGTATAGTGCTGTGTAGGGTGAAGTGCTGTAGAGATTGACATCAACAAATGTTTCAGTGACTAACAAGCTGATGTTTTTACTTTGTAGATATGTGTTGACTGAATTAATAACCAAGTGTTCAGATTGTGATTGCGATGTCAATGTTTAGTTAATTTTCATATATTTATATTGAAGTTGTTTGAAGTTTTGTTGAAGTATTTTATTGTGGCATTCAGGAATCCTTACGAAGAGGGTGACCAGTTCTATAACATTCAATCGCGCGTGTGTGTGTGTGTGTGTGGAAATTATATCCCTGCCAACTTTGCCATCAATCAGGAATAAGGTTCTTACTTAATTCAAAATCATAGAACCAGTTTGTCATAATGTTAATTGTTGATTTTGAAATTTGGGCACAAATTGTTCTGTGGCGCTGCCTATGTTGAAATAGTCGTTCTCCAGCCTGTTTCCAATCAATGACACGCCCCCAAATATTGTTAGCTATTCGTTGTGTGTGTGACTACTGTACATTACATTCCATATTGTTGAACAAGCGTATTTGTCTTTTGTGTATTAACACAGGCAGCTAGAAAAGCGGGCCAAGACTTGTTAATCCAGAGGCATACGGAAATAGTATCCGTTACTGTTAAAATTTTTTCTTTGTTATTGAACATGAAAGAATTTTATCGTTTCTTTCTTAGCTGGTACCAACTTCTTACAATGTTTGATTCGGTTTTGAATTTTCACAATGTTTGAATTATACATATATGTGTACAAAACTACTCATTAAAACTTAGCTTGATGTGTTGTTTTTTCTGTGTTAATCATATTAAATTTTGTGATTTGTGACTTTAATTTTTTTTCAATTTCTTGTAGTTTTGTTCACTGTTTTAGTTTTGTCCTAAAGAAATTAGTTGTAAAAAGACTCTTAATGTTCACTGAGAAAGAAAAATGAGAGAAATTTATTTTTTACTTTTCTCAGATGTGAAGAGAAGTGTTATCATTGAATGAATTGTTTGATTGTGCATATTTCATGTTTGAGCTTTGGTTTAAAAAGAAAATTTCAAGAAGTTGGTGCCTCTACAGGCAGGCATTTTTCCTAACATTATTTCATTTGTTACCATAGTAAAAATTGTTATTATTTTGATTTATCAATGAAATTGAAGGCATGTAAATATGCGCAAAATGTCATGTTTTAGTACATAGTACTTTTATAATATTTTTAATTGAATTCTTGAGAGGAAATCGAACAAAGGTTCTGAATTTTCAGAAATTCACTATTTGATTTGTTAAAATATAAAGAATTTTATTTTCATTTTCTTCACTTAATGTTAAAATAAGATTATATATTTGTAAGATGTCTTTGAATGTATGCTCATATCCATGGAAATTTTCCTTGTAACACAAAGTACGACAATACAGGTAATATTTATCACTTGGTGATGCAATCTAGAAAATAAAAAATTTTTAATGAAATGAAATTTTATGATAATTGAAGTAATGCTGAAGTGAAATTTTGTGAGTGATACTGTGTAACTTGTCAAAATCTTAAAGATTTTCTTTTAAAATGATCAAAAAACAATTTAAAATTTCGTGATCTGGATGTAAATGACATCAAATACACAGTACACATAGTGTCTCACTTTTTCACAGATTAAATTTCATATACAGTGATATAATGAAAATATCATACGCGTGAAAATAACCAGCGTTACGGTAGTTTAACATCTGTTCATTATTGATATGTATCGCAAAATCACTCAATACAAAGTGAAAAGAAGACATGTCTTGTATTAATTTCTATCTATTAGCACTTCACTTGTATACATGTATCAAATTTAAATTAAATTGAGGTATATTTTGAAATGCTTTTCAATGACATAGCATATCAACTTGAGGAAACAGCTACTGCATATTTTTAAGGTGGAAACCGTAAATATTATTGCATGGCCTTTTGCTTGAACCTCGAAAACTTTTTCGTAATATTTTTTTCTGTGTAAATGACAGAAAGTAATTACAAAAAATATCAGTATACATTCTGTGTGACATTCTAAGATTGAGAGAAAAATTTATATAGAGTTGAGTGAGAGAGAACAGAAAGGGAGAGCGACAAAGGAAAGGTATTTTTCTATGCATATGATATATATCTGTATTGCACGTATTTTTGGCCAGGTGAATGTTATATATGTTGTGGACATAAGTATATATATATAAATGTGATGTGTGTGTTAACCTTCTTGTTGAAGCACCTAGTGCTAATCTGGTGTCTGTTCTATACATATCAAGGTTTGTTTCAGCCAATGTTCTTACCAGATATCTGTTTGAAATTTTGATGTTTCCAAATTTTGCAAAATGGTTCTGCATTTTATTTTTATATGCTGTTAATTGGTGAATTTTTTTAAAGGAAAATTTGCAATTATAAGATACAATCGAAATCGACAATTTGTTACAGAATTTGTCAGAGAGAGTGAATGAGGTGTGTGTATTTCATTACAGAATCTCCACATTAATGCTCAACTCCAGTATTCCAAACATGCACAAATGAAACCCTAATACCAACTATATCTTTCTTGTAATTTCTCTACAAGGTATGAGAACTTTCACAATTTAATCGATGAAATTAGAACCATTTTCCAATACAAAACATGTTAAGATCTGACCAGTTCAAATACTCAATGTCAAATTCCATTTTTTTTTTCCCTTCGAAATTTTACACAAAGGAGTGTAGATGAAATTTTGTTTATGAGGGAAATGCCTATATATATACAAACATTGATGATTTTGTCTTAGGTATTCTCATTCATAACACAAAAATAGAGAAAAGTCTGGTTTCAGTCAACAAATTTTTAAACTAAAACATTAGCTTTATATGTTAGAACAAAAGAAACTCGTAAATACTTTTTACCAGAATTTCTGCAAATTGAAAGTGTTGTGATAATCAACTGTGCTTATTAATCATGCTTGTACTTTTATAAGCCTATCAGTGCTTCTCATTGTTTAAACTTATTTGCTCTAAATAAATAAAAACTAGATTGGGATTCTAATATACATGCATAATTTTTGGATAAATTCTTTTTTTTTTTTTTTGCCATATGTTGAGCTTATTGATTGAGAAGAATCATTTTCTGTCTCTGCCCTGAAATTGTCTCTATTTGAGTGTCTTGTGTTTACTCTTTTCTGATGTGATAAAATCCATTTTGTAACCATTATCCCAATCAGATGTACATATAAACATTGATGAGATCAAGACTTTGCTCAGGTTATGCCTATCATTGACAATATTTATTTTTTGTTTGAATCATAGCTTTTTTGGAGGTGGAAAATGTGAAGTGGGATTCACATTTTGTTTTTTTTGTTTAAGCTTTGTTTTTTTTTAATTATTCTGAAATATATTTCATTACATCCGAAATCCATTCTTTTATTTGGATCACTGTCTTTATAGATGCCATCAAAGAATGCTTTAGGTTGTCAAGATTTTTCTATGAAAGTAATTTCTGTCAGGAATAGTTTGAAAAAAAATCTGCGGGATTTGAGAACAGAGTTTTAAACACTACAAGATTTGTCTTTTTTTGTTGTCTTTTATGACATACTTTTTTCCGTCATCTTATGTCGTGATGAGAGGTGAGAAAAGCAAAAATTCACTTTAGCACTTTAAAATAAAAAATTCACTTTAAGTTTACTGCTTATATTTGGTATTGTAATACATCGCTCTGATGTCTTCCCTGTGATGTTCTAGATATCTGCCGTATAACCTTTATCTCTTTTTGAGTTGGCAACCCCATGTGACGGTGAAATTATACAGTGGACGTTCTCCATGAAGTAGAAGATTTATACATTTTTAGAATTACTGGTATTGTATCCATGTAAATTTTTCTTTTGTACATAGAATAAGATTTTAGATTTATCTCATTTACAATTTTTCTTTTGTTTGTTTACAAAAATTCATTTAGATGAATTTACTCTGTATTTCAAGTTTCATTGTATAATCAGGGCATCAGATTAATTTAAGTCAAATTGTTGTGTAGTACCAGTATCTTGATCATGGTTAATACAAAGCTTGAAAATAATCTTCAGTTTGGTTATGTAAATTAACTTCATTCTTGATACATACGATAGTGACTCAATTAATTCATTCGTTTATTTCTGATAGTTTTCATGGCCCGAATCTTTATTCAGATCTTTTTTTGTCGCTCATCGTTTAAGATGTTAATTTGCTGGTGCTATCATCGGAAAGTTCGGATCATCTTTTTCTCGAAAAAGGGTTTTTTATATTTCCTATCTATCAAATAGTGTAAATTAGTTGAAATTATGTTGATACAGATGTTAATTAAAGTACAAAAGTAAGATTACATTTGACACAAAAGCATATTTTCATATTGTGATATGGTACACCTTGTTATCTCATGACTTCATTCACTGCAACAGAATAGTGGTACTTTGATATATTGTCTAAACTTGCCTCGAAACATTTGCCTACACATGCACTTTAGGAACACCTGGTTACATTTGAAATACTTTATTATGAAAAGATTTTGTGAAAAGTTTCTTTTGCTTTTTGAGATATTGGAATAAGAAATTCCAGTTTTTAATAATTAAACAATACACATGTATGTTAGATTTTTCATTGATCAAATGTTTAAACAACAGCATGTTTGTTTGGTTATATGATTGTGCAGTTATTTTACATGTTGAACTGTTTATGATGTCTGGAGTGTGTTGGTCAGAATTGTGTGTATCTCTGTATTATGAGACTTTGTATAATTGTATCTATTTCAGAAGAAATCGTTGACTTTTTCAGATCCTATATTTATGAATATCTCATGGTTTATGTGATAAATATATAATGTGATTTGTACAGGTGTTTCAGTAGTTTCACAAGTCTTCATACATTGACTTAGATTTAAGTCGTTCATGCACAAAATGAATACTTTTTTGTATAGATGTCAATGACAATATAACAAATTATGTCTTTTATAATTATTGTTGTGTATTTTGATAGGTGAATTTGTTCTCATAACGACTGATTTTTTTTTTTTTCAATGTTTAGAAGTTTCTAGAAATAGATTATTTCAGTTTTCATATTTGACTTAATCTTTTTTACTGTACAATCACATATTTTTGTCAGTTTTCTAAAAGAAGCTATCTCATTGACTCTGGATTTCTTGGTGAAATAGTATTTAAGAAGTAAAGTACTACTGACATGTCAATTTTCTGTTGATCATCATTTCAAATATGAGAATTCATGGGTTAAGACTGGCAGCGAAATCATCAGAAATAAATTGCCCACCAAAATTAATGATATATATATATATATATATAAACTTTTTTATTTTACAACAATTGCGAAGCAAGTTTTCCAACGTATATTAATCACTCTTGTTGGCTCAGATGGAATCGTGCAAGGGGTCTTAGTGTGGGAGGAAACTGGAGTGCCCGGGGAAAACCCACGTGGTTGGACAAGTGACCTCATACCTTTTCACTTCCATTCCAGGAATTGAACCCCGGATGGCTAGGTGAAAGGCAAGTGCATTATCATTGCGCCACCCGACCACCCAAAATTAATGATTCTACAGTAAAATAGATTGCAGCTGCCTTTCATCTTATCATCACTAGAGCTTGGGGTTTTTTTTCTTTTTTTTTTAGCCCACCATCATCGGATGGTTTGTTATCACTATTTCTTGAGAAGTATTGAATGGATCTTTCTCAGACTTCATATGTAGGTTCCCCTTGATCTCTTGTTTTTTGCCCATGTAGTTTTGTAACTGATCAGAAAAACAAAATGGCGGAAAGGTGGCCATCTTGGATTGTGACTTTTCAAGTGTGTTATCGCTATATCTTAAAAAGTACTGGATGGATCCCACTCAAATTTCACATGTGAGTTTCCCTTTGTCCTTAGTTGTGCCCATTTAATTTTGGGTCTGTACCGAAAAACAAAATGGCCAAAATGTGGCCATCTTGGATTTTGACTTTGAAAGATTGTTATTGATATTTCCTGAGAAGTACTTGATGAATCTTTTTTAAATTTCATATGTAGATTCCCCTTGGTCCCTGGTTGTGCCTTTTTGATTTTTGGACTGATCAGGGACTGCCTAGTGAAGATTGTTATTGCTATTTCTGAAGTACTGAATGAATATCTCTCAAATTTCACATGTATGTTCCCTTTGATCTCTCCTTGAGCTCGTTTGCTTTTGGAATTGATGAGAAGAAACAAAATGGCTTCCAGGTGGCCATTTTGGATTTGGCAGGTAAAGATTATCATTTATTTCTGCAAAGGAATGTTCAAATGTCTTATCATTAAGAACAAAAAGAGAAAAGAATGGAAAAGATCCCACTTTCAAAAAGCATATCAACAATGGTGGGCACCAAGATCCCTCTGCGATCTCTTGTCTGAGTTTCTAACACATTTAGTGATCAAAGTACCATTTATTGTTTTTTTGAAAATGATATCACAGACTATTCTCTGCTGCCCTGGTAGTGTCCTTGGGCAAGGCTTTATTCCAATTGTCCTAGATCGTAAGTATTGGGCCTCCAACATAATGGTCATTGAAGTAGCCACAGAGTATCCATAATATGATAGAGATAGATACAAAAAAAATCGTTACTTTTAAACGATAACAAACCGAAAATATGATAATAACATTAAAAAGAAAGACATATGACAGACATTAAAGAAATTAGAGAAAACTTTGGTTTTGAAACAAGCTCAAAGGCAACTGGTATGATTTATAATATCATTGTTGCAATTCATGTTATTTTCAAAAAAACTTTTGATGCTAATTTTTAGAGGTAATTGATATATAGTACATATATATGTAGATTCTTTTTATTGTGATCATATTGTAATAGTGTCATACTATACATACAATGTTAAGAATTATTTGTGAAAAAAAAAACATTTTTCAGAAAGTTTGAATGGCAAATATTAGAAGTTTAGAAAAAGTGTTCTAGCCTTTTGGATTTTCTGTTGCATAAATTCAAAATTACACTGCATAGTAGCTATTTTTTATTTCTTGTTTTTTTCACTCTCAAAACTTAGATTAATTTATTTTCGGCCACAAGTGCTGCTTATGACTTTATTAAACTAAGACTTTTGTATTATTTATTTTTAAAAAAAATGTAGATATATTGTGCTTTTACAAATTAAAAATCAAATATTAAGGTGTCAAATGTATTGGTTTAGAAAACAAGAAATGAAAATATTTTATGAAAGGAAATTTGTGACTAATTTGTTTGATTGTTAATACATTACATGTTTTGTCCAGAAAAAAACTTGATGAAATAGATCTATGTAATATGGATCACAGTTACAAAATATGTATTAGTCCACCAAAATCCTGTTAAAATAGATCTCTCCATCAAATATCTCTCATAATATTACATATTACCTGTGTAACTGTATGTAAACATATCAACAATTGTGTAACCTGACGACTATGAACAATAAAAGCTATAATTTCCCTATACAGATATGTGTTTGTTAAGAAAATAAATAAATAAACACAGTTTTCATGACTGCTATAGATTGTACTTTCTCTTGATTTCGATATGCCTGCTTGTCATATTGCAAGATCTGGAAACAGATTAGCTTCTGCCTACAGAAACCTACCATAAAACTCCTATAAACAAGAGGCCCAATGGGCCTGCATCGTACACCTAGTATTCAGTGTTTTTCACAGTGCAATCACAGCTAAACATTATTCATCTATGTCTGAATTCTTTTCTGGATGACTTCATTGAAGTGATATTAAGTGTAATGATATTAAAGAAGTGACAATAAGTGGTTTCCATTTAAGAAGATTTGTGTTGAATCAATCTGTTCAAAGTAAACCTCATTAATTATATCTATTGAAGCTCTCCAGAAAAGGATCCATCAGTTCAAGAAGATTGTTAAGCATGGATTGTGTTGTGGCCTGAAGCATGCTTGTGGTGAAGAAGAATGAATTTTGTATAAATGGTGGATCTTAGCCCTGTAGGATGAGAGGGATAGGGCCCAGAAGGGGATATAGGACTTATTCTGTATGATGATGATTCTTATGTAGGAATGTTCTGGGTTTTGTTTGCAATATGATTAGGTAAAGGGAATCAATTTTTGGTTGAACAATGAGATCCGGCCAACTTGAGGCGCAGGGCCAAATAATGGAAATAGAGCAAATCCCTCTTATGTTGGAACTGAAGACATCCTTGATAAGGAGAACTTCGTGCTTTTACAAACATCGCATTTAACCCCTGTTTGGAATTTGACACAAGAGTTTTAAATACCTTTCCTTTAGTTGAAGTAAATCAATTTTGGCAAACTGAACCAGGTGAGCTCTACAGGCCCTTTGGACCTCTTATTTGTGGAAAAGGAGCAGGTTGGTGTGGCTTGTACATAGTGCTAAATATGGTCTCTGTCATTAAGCTGACGGAACATGCTTTGGCTCAATTGATAGAGCTTTATTCCTAGTCGGAGCTCTTGGCAGAAATGTGTATTTTCCCTGTTCTTTCACAATGGCATACAACAAAATCCAATAGAATGTGATACTTAAGAGTCTCCGGTTTAGATTTAGGTAAGGTGAGTAGTGAAAAGAGAGCGAGTCAGTGTGAATCATACAGAGTATTAAATGCAGTTTCTGTTACTCAGCTGACAGAGCATGCTTCTTTGACACCGTTGATTATCGAGCGGAGATGAGGAGAGTCGAGTCCAATTCATGATGGGGGTACTCGACAGAAATGCGTCTTTCCCATGTTCTTGCAGAAATTTCATCAACCATTCTGCATGGAAGCTTATGTAGTGAGAGCAAAAATTACTGCTTCAAGATGAGTTTCATAAAATCTTACCTTCATAAAACAAAACATTAAGCAAAGCAGCCTTTTGTTTTGTGCTTTTCAGTTTGTGACATCACAATCGCTTTTTGACTAGGGAGTCTAAAGAAAAACCGTCAGAGTATATTACATTTAGTGAAAAAATATTACATGGGCACATTCACTGGGTCAAAAACTGACTGTGAAAACAGAAAATATGAATCAATGCAAGAGAACTGATATCTAAAGAAGGAAAATATCTAGGGAGTCAGAATCTGAATTGTTATTCAGTAGGGAAAATTTAAAGTTTGAAGACATATAGACTAATGATCTTTTACAGGTAATCTACTGAGTCCTCAGATGGTGGGAACCAAGATCTCTCTGGAATCTATATATAAAATACAGTTCTCATACAATCGTTCTTCTTACATCTTTCAGTACTCTGGCCCAAACTGTCCCTGTGGATGGACTGTTTGGCAATAATGAAAGCTAAATCAAACTCCAAATTTTTGAAAAGACGTTACCAACAGTAAACAAACCTGTTTTATATTACAAAATTAATCGTATTTATAGCTGGAATGAAAAAATATAAGGAGATATTATTTGACACATAATTTATTATAAAATACTACATATTCTAAACAGTTTTTTTATCACAATTTGATCAGCATTAAATTAAATATTAAGATTCCAGTAATAAGTGATATCGTTCAAGATCTGTCTTGGATATCTCAGATGGTGCCTTGCTCATTGGACAAAATCCTAATGATGATTTAGGGAAGGCGACAACTTCCTTGATATTGTTCACTCCACTCAAGATAGCAAATAACCGATCTAGACCTGTAACGAAAATAAAATCTGGATATTGTACCTAAAATATAGTTAGGTCATTCAATATGCAAAAATGACCTTGACCTTGTATAAAATTCATATTAAACAATGACCTTGATTTTGTATAAACTTTACATAAAGTTACTTTTACCTTGAATAAATTTTACATCAACATCATATGTTAATGGTGATAAATTCAGATAAAATGCAACACATTTATTTCTTTTTCTTAACAAGCAAGTCAGACATCAGAAAATTTAGAACTGAAATTGTTGAGATTCACACAACTCTCTCAAAGACTGACTGGCGATCATTACTTACCTAATGCGATGCCAGCATGAGGAGGACATCCCATGTCTAGAGCTGTAAGTAAATGAGTTAGCTCCCTTGTATCCTCCTGTCAAAACCAAACATGAAAAAAGAATGCTGTGATTTCTCATTGTGATAGCACATTGTACTGTGAACTGTGAAACATATTTTGTAATATTTAAAAATTATCCCAATCCTGCAACACAATAATGTTAGATAATTGACTTTTTGAATTTAACTTAACACTTTAGAAACATCAATGAATAATGTAACATCCTTTTTCTTTATTAAATCAAAAAAAAAAAAAAACATCCTTTTTCCTTCAGTATTTATATTCAACAAAATCTATTTACACTTTCTCAAGAAATTTCTTGTATTTAGGAATACTGTAAATGTACAAAATTTAGCGCAATCAAATCTTTATCACATTTTGGAAAATTAGTGATGGATTAGCAAATCCACAATGAATTTCATTCAGCACAATAATATATCAGAGCAACATTTTCAGTTCAAACAACACTAGAATACAATTACCAAGAAAATATGTACATCTACAGGAAGAATGAAATTTGAAGGTGTTGGTTACTCAAACTTACAAACTGTGATTTATAAAAGAGTTGAGCTATACTTACCTTCAATATTTCAGACAGAACATATTTTTGAAGATTTGCATTATGAATACGAACTGATCCCCCTCCGACCTCGTTACCATTCAATACCAGGTCATAATGTTGGCTCCGTACCTGTTATAAATAAACAAAATTAATGAAAACTGATGCATGAAAAAAAAAATGCACTGAAAATGTTGTATCAAGTGAGGGCAAAATATTAACAGTACAGATTTACATGAAACCTCTGTAGAAGTTCTAGACCAAATGTTCTACAAAAGTAAGAATCTTTTTGTTTTTCATGTGACATAATAATGTAATGTTCTCAAAATTAGAGTAGTGGCAATGATAACTGAACTGCCTGTCATATCAACAAGGTGTGAAGGTGTCAATCATCCTATCGGAAAAGGAAACAGAATATTTTCCCAATGATATCACAAGAATAACTTTTCTTTAGTCTTTATCAATCTGCATCTCACAAAATACCTTCTTGTAAATTCACAACACAGAAATGACACCCAGATGACATAGCAACATCTAAGGGCTGTAATTTTAGTATTTTTCATGTATTTAAACCATGTGACCTTTAGACTAGGTCAAGGTCATAAATCTGAATAATAAAATTAACAAACTGTAAGCTGTTTATTAAGACACTATATCCAGTTTAAAACAAGTCTTCTTGTAAACGAAATTTATGTTTATGGCTTTGACATTACGATAAAATTCCAAGCCAATTTGTAATATACAGAGAAACTTCTCCATACCGACCATGCATGGGACACAAATATTTGGCGCATTTTGGAAGGGTTCAGTTTGCAGAAGTCAACAAAGTTGACTGGTTTCAACTTCGATATTATCAGATACGATTTCATTCTGTGCATTAAATAAACAATTCTGTTTGCTTTGAGCATTTACAATGTACATATCTAACTGAATACAGAGAGATATTTGTATGTGTATACAATATGTGATTTCATTGGAAAATAAAGTTGCCCTACGATATCATCACTCACTAACACAGTTAAACCCAGTTCCCTGTCAAAAGGAATGTTTGTCTGAAAGTGATAACAATTGATATTTCTTATTAACTAGTGTGATCAATAAAGTGAAAATATATTTCCCAACAACACTCCATTATTGTTTCAAATGTTATGGTACACGTTTAAATAACTTAGAGAAACTAATTGCAAAACTGTGAATTTCTAGCTCTGCATTAGTACAATTTTCAGTTTCTTTAACACTTTACTCTCTCCAGTCATATTTGCGTTTTACTCTGTCATTGTAATTCAAAATCCTCTCAAACAGGTTGGTTGTATGTAGCATACAAAACCTTAGCCTACCCTGAAGCTAACAACTGCCAGCACATTTAATGAGTTCACCATCCGTTGGTCAGCACTCAGGAGTTGATCGCTCAGGTAAGGCAAGTTGACCAGTTTACAGATGTAATTTTCAATACATTTTAATCTGTGCAGTATTTAATTTAGAACTGAGAAGGTATTTGGAAGAATTTTGTTACAGTAATAAAGTATACATCATTTCATACATCGTTCGGTTTCATGTGATGATCTGTTTAATGCATTAGAATTGGTTCAGGGAAGTTGCACTGTATTTTTTTTTTTTTTTTTTTTTCTATTTTTTTCCCAATGAGTAACTGACCTTGGTGGGATTGGAATAAATAAGGTCAAGGTCGTCTTCCACTGGGGCTGTGAATGGATGATGTGCAGACTCAACAAACCCTGGTATCAGCTTACCATCTGGAGTAAAGACAAAGTCCTAGTTCAAATGATGAAGAATAAGGCTTAGCTTGAATGTCTGAATTTTACATAAAGATAAATGAGGTCATTTAACAAACATTTTTCCTTTAATTCAATGTACAATGCATTGTTACAAAGACAACCGTTATTGTCACTCACCCTCATCTTCCTTCGGTAGAAAAAGAGGAAAATCTACGACCCAGAAAATGTTGTAGTCAGACGGATTCCTGATCATCAATCCTGAAAAAATAATCCATATTTTTTTTCAAAAGTCTCAAACTTTTGTACTTTTACACAAAAACTGTAAAAAAATTATAGAACAAAAATCATAAAAATATACCAACATATCAACAGCATCTTCATTCAAACTGAAGATCAATGAAACTTGGACAAAATATGAAAAATTGTTACTTTGTACTCTTTGTAATTATATCTTGTTTAAATCATACTTTCTTGGAAACTGAACAAGCAATAACATCTGATATGATTTTCAACAAGAGTGAAAATATATCACATACTTCCTCTTATCTCTGATCAGTAAAGATATCGTCTTCTCCAAAACAACATTTTCAGGTCAGTAAGGGGCCCAATTATAGACATTCAGTGAATTTATCTACAAATGCTATTTCATTGTCTTGTTATTAACCAATCAGCATCATTGAGTCAGGATAACTGAAGTATTTGTGTGGGTGATGATTAATGAGTTTATGAGTTTACTTCCCTTGATCGGAACTCTTCTTATTGAAAGACAGGAATGTCATATAAAATGGTATAAAAGCTGGAATTGTGTATTTGTTTCAGTCTAAATGTCTCTAAACACTGAAATCCTGAATTTTTTATGATGTTTTCTAATATCTGCGAAGCCTAGACTGAAGGACAACAAATCCCCAGACCTCAATTGACAATTAATACCTTTTTCTTCTAAATGAGCAGCTGTTGCCAGACGTTTCTTCCCAAGGACTTCACACTGAAAACAAATGATATACTTCAGACCTCAATCCAAATTGAAACGAAAGGCAAATGCACTGAACTCCTAATGCTGTTTTTATATGGTTTTAACACTTCTGAAACCTTCTGTGGTAACACTTACACACCAACTGTAAAAAGTGATTTTAATACAAGCTTTTAATTTCAAACTTTTTTCGATACTGACCGATGACCATTAAAACACAATGAGATGTAGAAGCTAACGTTGTGGTGCTGTGATGTTGATATAAACTAAATCTGTTGAAGAGTTCTTGATATATTGTACATAAGCTATTTATTTCAACACTAACTGTTTTATATGTAAATTCATGAAACATCAAGTCTTATATTCTGAAGTGGTCAAGTGTGATGTTGACCCTTAACCTTGACTAGCAGCTATGAAATCTTGACCAGATGAAGAACTAGATATTTTGATACTTAAATGAATAAGAACTAAATCAGTAAAAGATGTTTACAAAATATCACAAACAAAAACTGTCTTACAATCTCTACCAATGGTCACCCAACTTTTATCAGCTGTAGAACTTGATGTTAGGATACTTCAATGAGAAGCTAAATCTATTGATGTCTCATGAGATATTGTATTGTACAGTTAGTTATATTAATCAGACACTTAAATTTTCTATATTCACACTCATGAAGAATTGCTCAAAAACAATAACATAGCCAATATCTTATAGCAAATCAAGGAAAATCACATACTCGTATTTACTGCTTAAGGTGCTGTGTGAAATTTGATCACAAAAAAATAACCCCAACCAGAACAAATTCAAAATTACACTGCAACACAGCATCTCATCAAGATGAACACATAGAGTGATAACTGTGTAACTCCCCCTCCTTTGATAAGTTGGGGATACATAATGACATTGTTAAATTCTTTTTATCCATCAAGTGTCCAAACTTTCAAGGAACAAAACCTTCCTTTGAGAGTTAGAAAATCCAATGGAATATATATGGTCAGCAAATTTTCCTTTTGCAATAATACTGTAAAAGTTATTTTCTATTTTGTGTTTTTTTTTTTAACGATATAAATAAACAAGAGATCCCAGAGGGATCTTGGCACCCACCATTTGAGGATCTGTTTTCAGTTCTTGAAGATTTGTTTATTTTTTTTGGTTTGTTACAGGTGTTGTAAATGTTCATGAACTGGTCTTCATTGAATGTACTCAATGATGGCACAAGATATTTTTATTAAGCACCTATTAGCAAATATCATTTGAAAAAGATCCCAAAGTATTATTACATAGCAGTCAGTTACAGGTGGACAATGGACAATATGCTTGTGCTGTATTACTGTCGACATCCAAGATGGCTGCCTGTGGGCCACCTTGATTTCAAATCAGTCCAAAAAAGGTACAATGCACAACTAGGGACCAAGGGAAACCAATATCTATGAAATATCAGAAGGATCCATCCAGTACTTCCTCAGATATAGCAGTAACAAGATTTTACTCTCAAAATCCAAGATGGCTGCCTGTCAGCCATCTTGATTTCGGATTAGTCCAAAAAGGTATAATGCACAACTTGGAACCAAACGGAACCTGCATATGAAATTTGAGAAAGATCCATCCCGTACTTTCCAAGAAATAGCAGTAACAAACTTTTACATTCAAAATCCAAGATGGCCACCTGTCTGCCATCTTGAATTCGAATCAGTCCAAAAAAGGTACAATGCACAACTAGGGACCAAGGGGAAACTGCATATGAAATTTGAGGAAGATCCATCCAGTACTTTCTCAGAAATAGCGGTAACAAACTTTTACTTCCAAAATCCAAGATGGCCACCTGTCGGCCATCTTGAATTCGAATCAGTCCAAAAAAAGGTACAATGCACAACTAGGGACCAAGGGGAAACTGCATATGAAATTTGAGAAAGATCCATCCAGTACTTTTCCAGAAATAGCAGTAACAAGAATTGTTTACGGACAGACGGACGGACCACGGACGCAGGGCGATTTGAATAACCCACCATCTATTAGATGGTGGGCTAAAAAATGTTCTGGGATCATTTTTCACATTATCAGTTCACAGAAGTATGAGATATACAATACAGGCTATATGGTTTCTCATTGTCTGGTGAATTCCTAGATCCACAGGTTCGGTGGAAATCATATTTTTAAAGTTAAATTGCAGTTTTTAATTGAATTTGGTAAATCTTAATGTCCTTACTTCAGCTGGACAGCTCAGAGAATCAGTACGTTGACAGAGCATAAAATTTGGTGATGCGGTAAATATGTCATCTACATTTTTAAAAAATTTTCACAGGAATTTTATTTTGAATTTTAAATACAACTGCGAAAAATGTGAAAATTACAGCCACCCCCCTTCCCAAAAATGCTCTTATAGTACATGACTTGTCAAACGATTACTCTGCATCAAGAGTAAAAATTCATCAGAATCCTCGACACATTGTACTGTATATTTGTCCTGTGTTCAGACTTACTGGAGATGTTCCCTGGCCCAGACATAAAAGGAGGATATCTCCAGGTTCAAGCTGCAGCTTTTTGTTAATCTCTTCTCGACATGTTGATTTAAGGTTTTTAGAAATTGGAGACTTCCAGTCATCCGCACTGTTGATCTTTGCACTAATTATTTCCTGTAATAGAAAAATGTTATTTTATATTTAATGTGAATTAAAATTGTTCCAGATAAAGATTTCAAATCTAATCCACATTTTACAAAGATATGCTTTAAGATAAGGTTGAAAGAAATCAAGCGATTGGTCAATAAAGACATAATCTCAGTCAAATTTAACAGTTTAGCTACTTTTTCAGGTTTTAATTATCTCCCCTTAATATTTGTCCCCTTGAATTAATTGATTCTGATATGCCATTCAGGTAAGCTCAGCCCCTCTCTCTGAACCAGCACATCTTTTTTTTCAACGGGCCTGAATGGCACATTATTATACCACTTTGCCATTTACCATTAGCAAATGACAAATATTGTGCAGAATAAAGTTTGCCCTAAATCAATTCTAGGTTGCTTTTGCCTAAACGGTTGAAATGGTTGGACCAGCTGGTTGCCATTGCCTAAACAGTTGAAATGGTTGGACCAGCTGGTTGCTTTTGCCTAAATGGTTGAAATGGTTGGACCAGCTGGTTGCTTTTGCCTAAACAGTTGAAATGGTTGGACCAGCTGGTTGCTTTTGCCTAAACGGTTGAAATGGTTGGACCAGCTGGTTGCTATTGCCTAAACGGTTGAAATGGTTGGACCAGCTGGTTGCTTTTGCCTAAACAGTTGAAATGGTTGGACCAGCTGGTTGCTTTTGCCTAAACTGTTGAAATGGTTGGACCAGCTGGTTGCTATTGCCTAAACGGTTGAAATGGTTGGACCAGCTGGTTGCTATTGCCTAAACGGTTGAAATGGTTGGACCAGCTGGTTGCTATTGCCTAAATGGTTGAAACAGTTGGACCAGCAGAACATGCAAGAGAAATGCCAGGTACAGATCAGAACTGAGTCTGAACTGTTGAATATTGGCAACAATCAGTATGAGGGGTTCAGATATACCTGTCTGAAACTAACATACTCAAAATCATTAGTTTTCATAATTATAGCATAAAGCAGAGTCAGTGAACACACATACATATATCTGGATCATTAGGAGTTAAAATTGCTGATATATTTGTATTTTATTTTTTATTAATTGTTTTAGGTTTGACAGGAAATTCTGAAACTGCATTTAACCTTGACGTAAATCAGCTAGCAACTGGTACGGGTACATTCACTGGTAATGGAATAATTCCCACACACCTGAATAAGTTACAAAAAATGGCCCTATACTTACTGTTTTGTCATCTTCATTGATTGGCTTACAAAGTATTTGTAGATCTTTGTTAGAAAAGTACTTCTATAAGAGAAAAAACATAAATTAGGAATCAATTGTTTGTGAAGACTTTTCTAGGGACACAGCTAAGTAAAACACTGTCTATTTTTCCTTTAATATTTGTCACTACCCAGTAATAAGCTTTCCTCTTACTTCATATCACAGAACATTTCAATACATTATATCTATTTTCACATCTATGTCAAAATCTTCCTTTATATCAAAAACAAAATTTGAATTTTTTATATCTTTAAATATATTTATTTCATTTTCCTTCGACTGAAACAAGAAATATTTTTTGGAAATGTTCCAAGAATATCACAACGTACAAGTAGTTCTGATCAAACTTCAGAAGAAATCTAAAACGGAACTTCTCAAAGTACTTTAAAGTTGGATTCATCTGATAACAGCCACGTTAAACAATCCAGGGATAGAATGACAGATCAAGGCATATTGTGAATAATCTTGCACGTTTTTTCAAAGACGAATTTGAGGAATAAATTCTGAAAACAATTATAGTTTTCTAACAAATTGAGTCTAGAATACTATTACATCATTCCTAAATTTTTCTCATTGATTTTACCTGTCCCTCAGGTATTCTGAGTGCTGTAACAGTTTCTGCTCTTGTAAGTCGCTCAATACCACAGTCTGACACAACATCAGTTAGATCCTGAAGCTGAAATATTCAAAAAACTAAATTTTTGGAGAAAAAAAAAAACATGACAGGATATAAATGTGCATGTGTGTCTTTCTTCAAAATAACAATTGTCATCTATCAAATATTACAATTCTGAGTTTCCTTAATGTGATTGCTAAAAATTACTATTGTTAAACTAGACTTATGTAGGTCTGTTGTACATCAGATTGCACACCTGTCATACAAATTTTGTGGATCTTTCAAAATCAAATTTCTGCTTTTGATTTTTTTTTTTTGTTGCTTTTGACTTCAACTTTACTAGATTTTTATAGAAGTTTTATCGACAAGCATTTTTGTCTCTAAAACAATTTTTCTGATGTTATACTCTGACCAATGTTATCCATGTCATTGTGAAAATGTCACAATGATATGAAGTTTACTTGATAACCTGACAACAAGAAACAGACCTGCAGACACACATTCTTAATATTAAATGTGAAAGTAGCAAATGTCTGTAAGACATGAATGCTCCCTCCTATCATACATGTATCATTGTCCAATAGCTTGTCAAATGTGACCTTTGACCTGCTAAACTTGACTGAAATATGGTGTAGAACTTGATGTTATAATACTTTTGGTAAGTATGAAGAGATTCTCAAGAAACAGGATAACCATCCGACAAGTGTGGGATGAGACAAAACACAATGTGAAAAATGGACTTAGAAAGAAAAACTAGCAGCCACACCATAAGATGGCTAGAGCATAAAAGCCAACAATTTTACAGATGATCTATGGGAGGTTAAACGCAATATAATATAATCCTATATGAAACAAGAATTTTCAACAGCCAAGTTTAACATAAAAGTATTGATTTCAGTTTGCAATGTCAAATTTGATTGGTTAATTTTAACATAAAAATGTTTTGATTGGTCAATGCAGCACTGTATGACAGAAAGGAACCCATCATAAATGTGAAAACTATTGAAACCTGTGATTAAATCATAAGGATTTACTTTTGAAAAACAGACTATATTCTCTGCATAAGCTATGTCACAGTTTATATACTTGTGGCATAAGCTATGTCACAGTTTATATACTTGTGGCATAAGCTATGTCACAGTTTATATACTTGTGGCATAAGCTATGTCACAGTTTATATTCTTGTGGCATAAGCCACTTTACAGTTTATATACTTGTGGCATAAGCCACTTTACAGTTTATATATTTGTGGCATAGGCTACTTCACAGTTTATATACTTGTGGCATAAGCTACTTCACAGTTTATATACTTGTGGCATAGGCTACTTCACAGTTTATATACTTGTGGCATAAGCTACTTCACAGTTTATATACTTGTGGCATAAGCTACTTCACAGTTTATATACATGTGGCATTAGCTACTTCACAGTTTATATACATGTGGCATAAGCTACTTCACAGTTTACATACTTGTGGTATAAGCCACTTCACAGTTTACATACTTGTGGCATAAGCTACTTCACAGTTTACATACTTGTGGCATAAGCCACTTCACAGTTTATATACTTGTGGCATAAGCCACTTCACAGCTTATATACATGTGGCATAAGCCACTTCACAGTTTATATACTTGTGGCATAAGCTACTTCACAGTTTATATACTTGTGGCATAAGCCACTTCACAGTTTATATACATGTGGCATAAGCCACTTCACAGTTTATATACTTGTGGCATAAGCTACTTCACAGTTTATATACTTGTGGCATAAGCTACTTCACAGTTTATATACATGTGGCATTAGCTACTTCACAGTTTATATACATGTGGCATAAGCTACTTCACAGTTTACATACTTGTGGCATAAGCCACTTCACAGTTTACATACTTGTGGCATAAGCTACTTCACAGTTTACATACTTGTGGCATAAACCACTTCACAGTCTACATACTTGTGGCATAAGCCACTTCACAGCTTATATACATGTGGCATAAGCTACTTCACAGTTTACATACTTGTGGCATAAGCTACTTCACAGTTTATATACTTGTGGCATAAGCCACTTCACAGTTTACATACTTGTGGCATAAGCCACTTCACAGTTTATATACTTGTGGCATAAGCCACTTCACAGTTTACATACTTGTGGCATAAGCTACTTCACAGTTTACATACTTGTGGCATAAGCTACTTCACAGTTTACATACTTGTGGCATAAGTTTACATACTTGTGGCATAAGCCACTTCACAGTCTACATACTTGTGGCATAAGCCACTTCACAGTCTACATACTTGTGGCATAAGCCACTTCACAGTCTACATACTTGTGGCATAAGCCACTTCACAGTCTACATACTTGTGGCATAAGCCACTTCACAGTCTACATACTTGTGGCATAAGCCACTTCACAGTCTACATACTTGTGGCATAAGCCACTTCACAGTCTACATACTTGTGGCATAAGCCACTTCACAGTCTACATACTTGTGGCATAAGCCACTTCACAGTCTATATACTTGTGGAATAATGAATATCAATGAAAACAGCATTATAGTAGTTACTTCAATAAATTTAGTACCATCTACCGTATTCGCCTTGTCCGGGCTTCATCTAGATCAAGGTCAAGGGTCCCCATGAAACCCAGACAAGGCGAATCCAGGAGACAGTATTAAATAAATTAAAGTACATACTCTGATGCTGTTGTGATTGATTTTTTTGACTTGATTGTAAACATCTTGTTTGAGCTCCTATGTATAAAGAAACAAACTAGAATTTTTTTCGATATACAGTAAAATAATTTTCATTTCCTCTTACAGACCTTCATGTCAAACCTGGTGTCTGGTTTGTCAGACCCATAGTCCCTCAGAGCCTGATCAT
The DNA here is from genome assembly GCF_031769215.1 of Ylistrum balloti. Taxonomy (NCBI): domain Eukaryota; kingdom Metazoa; phylum Mollusca; class Bivalvia; order Pectinida; family Pectinidae; genus Ylistrum; species Ylistrum balloti. Next base: position 149,244 of record NW_026781940.1, on the reverse strand, counting down.
AGGTCATGACCGGAAAGGTATTGGGTAAAGTCCCTGCCCCCTGGGGCCAGCAGTAGTGTAGCAGTCTCTCTATCAATCTCATGATATGTGTCTGTGAGGTGAAGGCCATCTCTATATCTAACTGAAAAGAATCGTAACATTCAATCAGGTTTTAACCTAATTACATATTATAGTGTAATCAATGAATATGCATCAAGAAACTCAATTTGCATATAGATAATATGCAATTTTATGAATATTCAAGAAAAATTTGCATCAATTTGCATACAAATAATATGCAATTCTATGCATATTCAAGAAAAATTTGCATTGATTTGCATATAAATTACTGAAAGTAAATCCATCAGTATTAAAAAACTTGTTAGTATATCCTTTATTTATCATTTGTATAGTTTCATTGTAAAATTGTTTTGTTTGAAAAATACATTTTGCCTGTGATAAGCTCATGAGTCTAATACATTATTAATGAAACAGGAAACACAATCAGACCTAACATACCTGAAACATTGCATTTGAAAAAGCCATCACTGAAGTAACTGAGCTACTGAAGAACTTTGAAGAACGTTGATTGTTGTAAACTAGGGATGATAACTATCTCTTGAGTTCTTCAATAATATGCTTTACAAACACTTTGATTTCTGTCAAAACTGACCTTTGAACTTGGGTTATCATTTCTGCATTTTGTTTCTCAATAAATATAATTCACAGAATCTTTGATCTCTATCAAAGTCAACCTTAGAAATGGTGACTTCAGTTTGGATTTTTGTGGGGGAAGTTTCTGTAATTAACTAGTTTTCTACAGAAGATCCCTGACCTGTGTAAACTCTGGTTGTCTGTCTGGTTTTTGCGTTTCATCTCGGTAACATCTAGCTATCTGGAAATATCTGTCTATTCCTCCTACCATTAGCAACTGCTTAAACTACAAAAAAAAAAGATATACAAAGAAAACCAATGACAAATTGTGTCAGACAAATTCAATTCACAGGCTGAAAATAAAATTTGGGTTGAATAGAATGACTTTACAAAGATAGCTTAAATCAATAACAATGCCCTTAAATTGAAAAGAGATTGAATAAACATCTTTATTGTTATACAATATGTTGAAAGGGATGTATTCGTAAGATGGGCTGAAAACATCTTGTGTAAATATGGAGATACAATGTTTATCAGCTAGGGTGAATAAGATTATTTTTTTCTTTGAGTTAAAACCTGAGTGAATGTATATGCTGGGTGTACTGTAAAACCAGTTTTTGCATGGGGGATTTATTTTGTGAGTTCTGTTAATACATGAATTCATATTTTGAGAGTACTGTTAATTCATGCATTCATTTGTCCATGAAGCTCTTAATTAAATAAAAGTAGATTAACATTTATGCATGAAATCAAGTGTCCATGGAATAGTTTTGTTTCTTGAAAAAATAAACACAAAAATTAAGCCCCACAAAAATATGTATGATCTTACACTATCTCAAAGATACCCCAAAATTGAGTTCAATATATCAGCTGTGAATTTAACAGAATATAGATACTGGTTGATAATTTAACAGAATATAGATACTGGTTGATAATTTAACAGAATATAGATACTGGTTGATAATTTAACAGAATATAGATACTGGTTGATAATTTAACACAATATAGATACTGGTTGATAATTTAACAGAATATAGATACTGGTTGATAATTTAACAGAATATAGATACTGGTTGATAATTTAACACAATATAGATACTGGTTGATAATTTAACACAATAAAGATACTGGTTGATAATTTAACAGAATATAGATACTGGTTGATAATTTAACAGAATATAGATACTGGTTGATAATTTAACAGAATATAGATACTGGTTGATAATTTAACACAATATAGATACTGGTTGATAATTTAACAGAATAGAGATACTGGTTGATAATTTAACACAATATAGATACTTGTTGATAATTTAACAGAATATAGATACTGGTTGATAATTTAACACAATATAGATACTGGTTGATAAGTTAACACAATATAGATACTGGTTGATAATTTAACAGAATATAGATACTGGTTGATAATTAACACAATATAGATACTGGTTGATAATTTAACACAATAAAGATACTGGTTGATAATTAACACAATATAGATACTGGTTGATAATTTAACAGAATATAGATACTGGTTGATAATTTAACACAATATAGATACTGGTTGATAATTTAACACAATATAGATACTGGTTAATATACTGAGTTGAATAAATTGTTTTCCATTTTCTGTCTCTGTATTGCCAGTTATAGACTGAATGAACAACACTTGAATCCAAATAAACTGGATAAAGAAAAAACAAGATAGATTGGGCTGGATTTAAATAGCCAATCATTTTCCTAGTCACCATGGTTACCTGTTGGGGACTCTGTGGCAAGCTGTAGAATCGGCCCTTGTGCCGAGTAGGAACCAGAAACTCCTTGGCACCCTGAAAATAGGAAATATCAAGGTATAGCAAACACTTTATCTACAGCCTCATCATTTGTCTACCACCATCTTAGCATTTTTAAAGTGGATTTCTCAATTGTCCATATCATTATGAAGAGATTTTGGCATTTATTTTTCACCGCTGTAAAGAGCTTTTTGACATTAAATAGAGTTTGAACAGTGATATTGTTGTAAAGACTTTATAAAGAGGTTTTTACACTTCAGTGGGTTTTGACAGCTTTAGTTTGACATTGCTATGCTGACTTTATTAACAGGTTTTGTCATTGCACAAGAGTTTGAGATACATATAGGATAAAAACAACACAAAACTGTTAAGTGGCAAAACACTACAGAAGGAGAAAAAAAACTTCATCAATAATCATTATATTGGGTTGTTTTTTTTTAAAATAAAGTTTAATGAAACAGTTGATGTACCATTCTTTCTATTCTATATAAGCTACAACTTTTGAACAAATAATTAAAACAGCTGAAAAAGGCAATTTGATGAAGAGTCTCCTACTGACACACTGCCTTGCCAAGCAGAATTTCCTGAAGTTCCAGCAATTACAAGTGTAGGAGGTATTGCCAGGAGAAACTTTTTCTTTTATGTCAGTCAAAGGTCAAAATGTAGGTCATAGGAATCTGGGTTCATCTTGTTGAGGCAGTGTGTTATGTACCCCAAGTACGAAGTTTCAGTAACATGTACTGTAGGAGACAGATCTTGGACGATGTCGCAGAAGGATGGACAGAAGGACTGACAAAATGCAAAACTGTAGTCCACACCTGGTTCACAGCTTGGCAATTATAAATACAATGTAACAGGAATTTAGAATAACTGGCTACTATCCTAAACATTGGTGCAAAAAAAATGTGAAAAAGATCTACTAGAAATTTTATTTATCCCCTTTATATTTACATTTGAACTTAAATTGAACATTTCTGTAAACATGCACAACTGTTAAATACTAGCAACTGTATGGAAAACATCAGGAGGGATAACACTGGTGCTTATGTTGTGTTTATTACAAATGATATATTGGTTATCTCCCTTGTTTGCTAAATATCAAAGAAGGAGATATATATGAGATCAAAAGACAACGAAGAATCAATGCCCTGTAACAATGCCCATGTAACAATGCCCTGTAACAATGCCCTGTAACCATGCTCCTGTAACAATGCCCTGTAACAATGCCCTATAACAATGCCCTGTAACAATGCCCTGTAACAATGCCCCTGTAACAATGCCCTGTAACAATGCCCCGGTTGGGAACACTGAAGTGTAAATGAGTGAATTAAGAATCTCTCCAAGGACTCCAAGGAATTTCACATCATGTCAAAAATGACACTTACACATGTAATATATTAATGAGAAATTACTACATTTAAAACTGGAATATTCACAGAAAATTTTTTTCATATTTCCAGATTTTTTTACAACTTACCCCAGGTGTTTTTCTAAAGAGAGTTGGTGTCTCCACATCAACAAATCCTGCAAGACAGAAAATGAATCTATAGAAAGTGGATTATTTTTTAAAAGTTGTCATTTCTTCCTCAATATTCTCAGCCTCCAATCACGGCCCAACGACTGCCAACTTTAATGCTATACATCTAATAGAGTGAAACAAAGGGAAGTAACTCTGGGAAATCAGCATGCTCAGCTTAATCTTTAAATTTACTTATGAATCATTTTAAGTTTACAAGAATGAATAAATGATCACTGGAAGCCATCTAATGATCAAACTAACTCTATATAAATGTTTCAGGAGAAGTTAGAATCAAGTGTTATAATACCATAACTTGTAAAGCTGTATATCAATTTCTTTCAAAATACGTTATTATAAACATGATGCATCTTCTATCAATTTCTTTAAAGTAAAATTTTTTCATACAGATATTTTCAAGAGATTAACAAAAGACAAAATGAAAAATATACAAACTGACGAAGAAACATTTTGTGATAAATCTTAAGTAAAGTGACAGTCTTGTTTCCATGTTTATTGTGATGCTATACACGTGTGGTTACACATTTAGGCTGTTCAAGTGCAATAAAGACATCTAGTAATCTTGTAAAACATTGCTCTTGTTGTATATAGGTTTTAAATTTTACTGAAAAATGAAACATATTACAAACTCTGATGCCTCTAACCAGTACTTTGACAGTCATTCTTCCATAAATACCAGCGCAGACTATAAATATTCTTTCTTTTTTTTCTTCTTCTTTTTTTCCTTTTTTTTTTTTTTTTTGCTTATATTTTTATCAGTTAAAATAATAAGACAAAATAACAAGAGTATTAGTGAAAATTATGAATACTCCCGAAAAAATGTCTTTCTTGCACATGAAATTTTACCAAAGGGCCATAATTCTGTAAATAAGGAGTTGCAGGCCTTGAATTTGGTACACTGCTCATACCCTTATTATAATTAATGTATACACCAAATTCCATTATCCTTGCTTAACTGTGAGCAAAGTTATGCTTTTGACACAAAAGGACAGACGTAAAGACGGACAGACAAGGTGGCGACTGTATGCTCCCATAGAAATTTTCAGTGAATTAAAAAAACGAATAAGTTAGGAAACCAAAGCATTTTCTCCAGCTGGAACAGGCTGTGTCCAAAGAAAAAGTCTACATTTGATTTACTTCAATTGTTTGAAAAAAAACTGCAAAATTTTTTACCATTGAAGAAAATACATAAACAGTATATTTCAGCAGATGTTGTGACTGAAAATCTACCCAATATGGACTTATTTTACTAGCATCTCATAACCAAGTCAAATGTCTAAAAATAACTCACCATGATCATTACACAGGAACTCACGAGCTTTCATGATAAAAGATGATCGCAGACGCAGGATTTTCTGCATGGGTGCACTCCGGATATCTAGGTAGCGATGTTCCATTTTGGTATCTGTGGTTACCTAAATATAGAAATATATTATTTCAGCTCTTATTAAGAGGGACAAAAAAAAATATGAAATATATTCCATTTTAATGCAAGCAATAACTTTGTCAGTTGTGAGAACCAACGTTGCAATGGACACAAGTTAAATGTCCATTATAACCACATGGCTCATTAGTTGTTAATGTCACAGATAACATGATTTCCGATGTTACTCTTGATGTCATCTTTGCTCCATAACTATATTCCTCATTGTGATGTCATAACCTTAGTGAGTGAAATCATTTCATCTTCATCTTCTCAGTGATTTTTATAATTGGACTCCTGCTTTTCCTGAAGGGCTCACTCAAATTTTGAAAACTTACTATATCTCTTTACAACTGGACAATATTTAAATTTTAAAAAACACTGATCAGAAAAAATTCCCACAAAAATTACTGAAGTCATTTTGTGTGGGTTTATTCTCTGAATAACACAACCATTGTATGATAAAACATGAAGGGTCACACCAATAATGATAATGACAGACAAAAAATCTGATGGATGTAGGTCATCCTGACACTTCCGGTCAGATTACAGATTGTCTTGTAATTTCTCTACTTTCATTTTCTATTATTGTACAGTTAAAATGTATCAAGCATATAATTTGGACTTAACGACCTTTTCTCTTTGCTGGTGGGTTGTTGAGAATTTAATAAAAATTGGCAGAAAATTTCCATGTTTTCTTTTGACGTCTTAATTTTATCAAATATGCCAGAATAAGTTGGTATTCTTAGCAAGTCATTTTTCGTGATCATTGATCAAGAATTTACTGATAAAGAATAGTTCATTCATATTTTCAATTGATGCAGCTAGTTCAAAGTCATAGAAAATATCAATAGTCTCTCATATAATGTTTATATTAATTTATAACTGTGTAGAATCATAAACTTCTGCATCAATCATCAAGAAATATTCTAAACCTGTTATTTTTTTCTTTGTTTTCTTTGTTTTTTGGGTGGTTTTTTTTGTTACTATGTACTGTTAATTTAGTTACACACAAAGTTTTTATTTGGGATATCCATTTAATCAAATTCCAAACCTAACATTTTCAGAGTATGTTTAACTTCCATTACTTCCCTTTAATTACTCTCCAAACAAAACATTTTTTGTTTTTGTTTTAAGAGATTTTTTATTACTTCCCTTTAATTACTCTCCAAACAAAACATTTTTTGTTTTGTTTTAAGAGACTTTTTATTACTTCCCTTTAATTACTCTCCAAACAAAACATTTTTTGTTTTGTTTTAAGAGATTTTTTATTACTTCCCTTTAATTACTCTCCAAACAAAACATTTTTTGTTTTGTTTTAAGAGATTTTTTATTACTTCCCTTTAATGACATGTTTCAAATATATATTATTTTTAGTTGCAAGGATTTTTTTTTCATTACATACATATAACAAGGTTCCGAACATAACATTTTTGGTTTTCGGGAAATTTTTCTTTTCTTTCGTTCACTGTTGTGGACTATATATAAGATTCCAATAATCAACCATGAATGACTTTGTAAATAAAGAATGGACATGTGACCTGAAAATTAAGTAAACAAGTATTCTTTATAAACATCAATATCACCGGTTATCAATTCAGATCTTACTACATGTATAAAGCTTATGATAACAGAATAAGGGTTGCCAGGATCAGGTCCTCCTCTTAAAAAAACAACTCTGGTGTCCTTATCACATAAATGTTTGACACTTACCTTGTTATAGGAGATACATGTGGGGTAGAATGGTATCTGTGAATTACATGTGTTCAAAACTTTTATTTCTGAAGGTGTAATCTCCACTTCACCACTGCCTACTGCCTGAAACCAAGAAAAGTCATTATAAGTAACTAGCTGATATAAAAGTGGTAAGGGGCCTGGCTTTGCAAAATCGTGTAAGATTGGTTCGGACAACAGAAAAATGTTTATAATCTGTAAAACCAATTTGCAAAAATTTCAAAAAGAGAAAGTTTACAATTTGAAGATATTTTTGAAATACCTTTCATGTTTGTAAATTTTCATGCATTTCTTTTTCAAAAACACACATTTGATAAAATGACGGAAAGTGAACAAGCTAGAAAAAAAAATATTTTTGTACACATTCACAATGTCATTTACATCTCTCCAACATTCAGCAAAGCTATCTATAACATTTATCTGCAAATAAGATAATGCTTAGCGACCAGTATATTCAGAATAACACTTGTGATTTCCATCCTCTACAAAAGGCTCTAATATAACCAGTGGTGTGTTGAGGGGATTACAGATGAGCTAAAATAGTCAAGGTGGATTAGTAACAATGTCACCCATCATATTTTGTAAAACAAATATCTATAAGTTCTATATTTATCTGTCAATCAGCTGATACTGAATAATTATTGCAATAGTGTGATGGTATGGAATATGAATCTAATCTGTTCTGGGGTTCATAAGATGTTTTTAACACAAGGTTATCACAAATGCACTCAGTATCCAATTCTCTTCAATTTCATTATACTTGGTCTACACCTACCTGTCTCTGTTGATTTTCTGGTCGCATCGTTACCGTTCCCTTGACCTCCACAACATTTTCACGCTCCAGCAATTTTACCATTTTCACCTTGAATTAATTTACAAATATCCATTATCTTTCACAAAAAAGTGTTTCGGGAAACTTGAAATATTTCATGGATAGGAGAGGGTTTGAGGTGCAATAAAGCAGGATTTAGGGAAGTAAATATGGACAATCTAGCATCAGTGTAATATGAAATTAATTAAACAAGTTTGAAAATTGATAATTTGATAAATCATAGTATTTAAAGTCAATTATGATATTCAGAAAAAGTTAGAACTTTATAAGATGTATTTTTTATGAAAGGATTTCACATTAGAAACTTCTTATGTCCTTACAAAAATTTACAATTCAAATTGAAATATCAATTCACTTTATCAACACTAGATTTGCTTTTTATTAACTGAACAGTTTGAAATATTTATGTATATTTCAAAATTGAAAAGAAGGGATCCAAATAAAGCCATGGAATTCCAAATCCAGCAGAAACTAAAATTGAATAGCATGCGAACCTGTGCATTTAATCAATACTTGTATAAAATCTATGATCCAGTAAGTGACTTGGTCCTAGTTTCTCCAATGTGCCATATTCAGATAGACAAATTTCATATCGGCAAGGGTTATTTTCACAATTTTTTCAATTCAAATCTGACTTGAAGAAAGATATTTTGATGATGACAACAGTTTTAAAAAGACATTAGAAGGAGTTCTAAAGAGAAACAGAAATCTGCCGATTCGTGCAGAATATCCCTTTCACAAGTTTTCTGTTTTGTATTGATCAACATACCATATCATCAGGTACCATGACCTGTACTTGACCTGTCCAGTCATATAGCTTTAGGAACAGTTTTGAATAGCGATCCACCCATCCACACAGTATGACAGACTGTCCGACATCAGCGGAGGTCAAACGCCCGCACAAGTGGGTTCTGTCTGTAAAACTTGTTGGTTGATTTGTGAATGTTTCCTTATTAATGAATGAATTATCACCAGATGAAGTGCTAAATGGCCTGGAGATGACTTTTGTTTCTTCAAAGCATGTACTGAATTCTGAGAATAAAAAAAATAGATTCTTATACATTAAAAATAACTGGTTGATTAAAACTCAGAAATATGAATACTCCACTTAACTACAAGTATCTCAGTAATAAAAACTCAGAAAACTTAAATTTGGAAAACATGAAAAATTCTGATAATTCAAAATTAAATTTAGGTCAAAGAAATAAAAAAAAAACCTACTTAAAAGTACATTTCAACCAGAAATTCTAAATTTTAGCCATAAATAATGCATTGCAAAAAGTAAATTTTTGACAAAATGTTACAATAGATGGTCAATCCCTTTCTCAGGACATCTGGCCCCACTTGTATGAAACATCTCAACTTGAGATTTCCTCAAGTCGAGATTTTCCTCAGCTAATATCTCCTTGAAAATATCTTGTATGAAAATTCCTTTAAGGAATTTCAGGACATCCTAGCCGATGACTTCCTCCTGAGAAAATTTTATACAAGCCGTTTTTGAGGAGATATCAGTTGAGGAAAATCACGACTTGAGGAAATCTCAAGTTGAGATGTTTTATACAAGTGGGGCCTGTTCTGTTATCTCTTCAATTTGTGAAAAGAAAGTCTGTCAAACTGTTCATATTAAGAATCAGACTTCATGATGTTGATTAACACTGTAAATGATATTTACAGAAAGTCCCTCATTTCACATCCAAAGCTCATAACAATGCCACTAAGAAATATAGTTCACATTGCTATATACAAACATTGAAATTCTTATAACTGGAATCCTCAGATAACTTAACTTTTTTTTCAAAACATTTGAATCAACAAAATATTATTGAACGTTGTACCTTATAATGTTAATATGAAACTTATGACAGCTTGCACGCGGGTCTTGTAACAACTAATTTGGTCGAGTGTTGGTCTCATGAGACCATCTGAGTTTGATGCTTCCTAAATATAACCACTTACATGGTCGTTTGTGTTCTCAGGAGAAATGAAGCAGTCTGTGCTAACATAGTTTGTGTCCCTTGACGAATCACCTAACCCTAATATTCTAAATGACAGACCTCCACATGGTCGTTTATGTTCTCAGGAGAAATGAAGCAGTCTGTGCTAACATGGTTTGTGTCCCTTGACGAATCACCTAACCCTAATGTTCTAAATGACAGACCTCCATGATGTTGTTCAGTAATGTAGCCACAAACTATTAGGCCTACAAGGAGACCCACCTGAAAATGATCTTGCCTGTTTACAGCGAGAAATTTGAGCAAAAACTTATATAAAAAAACGTGCATTTCTCACTAATTAGATATTTAAAGAATTTTCATTAGCAGTAAAACAATTGTAACAACAGATTTATCAGGTTGAAAAATTATAACTAGACTCGAACACAAAACATGGTTTTTGCCGTTTTAATCACAATACTTGTGAACAATTTCAATTACTGTTGTGTAAGCTTAGAAAAGACTGGTCATTTTCAGCTATATTAAAATCACATGCAATTGTTGCTAAATTATTAGCAGTTGGTCAAATGACACCTGTGTAATGGCAGATAAATTATTAGCAGTTGGTCAAATGACACCTGTGTAATGGCAGATATTAACGGAAGTGGGAACCCCATTAAAATATCAATTGACAATATTGTTGTGGTGTCATTTTGTATAATAATATTCAAAACTTTCATATGTACAAGAGATGAAGAAAGTCAGTCTTTGCATTGATCGGCCCCCAAAGTCATGGAAATGTGGACCAATATTTTGGTGTGTATAGTGTTTTGTACATTGTCGAACGTGGGATATAAATGAATCCCAAGGAGGAATCCCTAAAGGGATTAAACCAACATGTGTGGGCAAATAATGTGTAATAAGAACCGAAATACAGAAAGTGGTCGAGCACTCTGCCCGTTCGAGCGCTGTTCATGTTTGTCTATTGGTCGAGTCCAATTAGTTTGAAAAAGATTTATTTTTCATTTGAACTACATGCCTACTGATCTGACTTTGTTTCCTCGCCTTAACATATACTTTCGAAATTAGCATTAATATCTTCAAGTCAGTTTATATTTATACCAGAAAAATAACATTTAAAATGTTGACGAAAGCATATATGAAAGTTGCCAAGTACTAGTTGAAAGTTGAAAAAAGTCTTACGCCTTAAACAGGATGTCTCCTTATTCGATTGCGCATCATGCCATGCACCACAAATAGCTGAACTTTGTGAGTAATTTCGATTCCGCCTCGTAATCAATCTCAATAAATGTCGACAAAAATGAAAGGACGACATAGTCACATGTGAAAAATGTGTACACAGTCGCTATTTTTTTCCCTCGGTGTCGGCCATTGAAGTCGGTGTAGTTAACAAGCTTCAAATGCATGGATAAATATGTTAATGACAAATTCCGAGGTGCTCCGATCACTTTCATCTGTTCGGAATAGTTTATTTTGATCATGGTCATAAGAAGGTTTATAACTCATGTTATCACAGAAGATTCTTTAAAATGACATTCAGATGTACAAATTGCTGACGAAATATGATATGACATTGGTTTTGTCGGTAAGAGCGTCCATCAACATACTGAATGGCACAACAATGGCTATATTTATTTGGTGTGAAATCAAACGTTTACTGATTAACAAGTGGCGCTATTTCACTGATGTATATTTATGTAGAATATGAAAGGAACCCACCAATTTTCTATTACATTTTGATATGCTTTTTAAAAGTTGTAGTTATATGTGATGTGATCCATATCTGTTTAAAATCCCCATGGCTAGTTGGATCATCTCTCTAAGCTTGATTGTGCTCGGTTCAGTATAAGGTGGCTTATCTCGTTTTAAGTGAATTGAATTGTTGTATCCTTGACAGGAAATTCTGAAACTGTGCATTTTGAGCTTTACTTATATCAGTTTCAATAATTTGTGCAAACATGTATCAGGGAATAATTCCAGACCACCTGAACATATTTAAAGGGGGTTACGGTTAAGCCAGAGAGGTTACGGTCGAAAACAAGCAGACGTATTCAAATAATTCATGATATTGGCTCCCATATAGGGATTCAGGAATAATACTTTGCATTACTTTGACAACTATAACTGTCACATGCAGAAACTTGAGTTATTTCTTAGAGGAAGGAGTTTCTCTTGATCAGTTTAGCGACTAGTAAGCTAGAGGTCCTGGGTTTGAATCCTATGAAAGACATTGAAATATTGAATGACCTCTGTTACACTTTTTTCCATAAACTATATCTGTGCAACTCATGTTGGCTAAAGGGAAATTCCAACTAGCCCCAGGCTAGTAAGATTTATTACTTCAACTTCTATACTACTTGCTCCTTCACAAGTTTTCAAGTCTTTATCCCCAAAGATACCACAACCTAGATTTGATATCTCCAAGGAAACATCCCAACCACCTATTGCTTCTATCCTTGGATTGGTACACCACCAACCATGAAATAGGAAGGAGTAATGAAAAACGATGTCATGGTGGTTAGGGCTTAACTAGTGACCAGTTGATCTCACTACCAAAGATCTAGGCTAGTGATTAAGGTGATCAGTTCTCTTAAATTCTAAACTAGTACAACAAAATACAAAAAATAGCACATTCATCAAAAAAAAAACTTAAAGTGTACAGAAATCTTTACACTGACACCAGCTTGCATTTTGTAAAACATTTAATATTAGTAAAAAAAAACTCTTAACAGAGTAGTAGAGAACCCCATGAAGGAAGGTAAGTATATGTTTTGGCTAGCGAGGCAAGCAGTCATCGTTCTGATAATGGCTAGCCTAAGTAGGCGAAACATGTAAACTAATAATAAAACCATGGAAACCAGATGTTGATGCTCTATCTACTTTGTCATCTGTATTTAATATTAATGTTATCGTTAAAAGTAAAATCGTGTCACTTTTCTAAAACAAAATACTAAATAAAAATCTAGTATTCTGTAATTATATATGACAAGGGAGATAATTCAAATCAATCTCTGCCTGATCCCATGGTCTAACAAGGATCTTTTGAGACGCTTTAAGTTGAAATCAACCCATCATGTCATAGCAAATAAAGACATGAATATTTGTAGGATACCTTTTGCAGGTGAGTCTAGATATATAGTGGGCCCTCACAATTTGAATCCAGGACTCTAATATTGGACACCCAAAAATCACTGAATTAGAACTCTTCTTCTCTGGAGGTACAATACATATATATATATAGAAAAAACTTGATTTGACGAGATGCGAGTAAATTATAAATAAAAATGATTTTTGACAAAAGAAGAAAGACGTTACATTTTGCACTAGCGCTTTCACTATTAGATCTTCAGGTGCATAGTAACTGTACATAATGGTGTGGCGTCACAACATGTTATCTGTTGATGACGTCATAATATAAAAGGGGCATAATTATATTTTGCAAACTTTACAATGCGGTTAAACATTAATATTCAAGTCTGGTTTTAAAATGTTTATAATTTCTGACTCCTTGGCTTCTCTTTGTATTCGATTGGTTTCAGATGAAAAAGTATACAGGGGGAAGATTTGGAAAAAGCCGTCGTTGCATCCTGCTATGTGTCGGCTGATTGGTAGATGTCTATATCTTTCGTGGGATATTTGTTCGCGATATAATGTTACGCGTTTGCGGAGGTTTTCTGTTTGTCCTATATAGAAACTTCCACATTTTGGACAAAGGATTAAGTAAATCACGCTTTATATATATAATATATATATATATATGACATATACATTTACATTTTGAGTTGCATCTTCATAGTGCATGTACAATTTTGGAAAATGACGCAAAAAAGATGGATATGCACATGAGCTTTGTTTTAACCCTTTCACCCTTGTTTTAGCGAGTCATGACCAGTTATTTCACTCTTAGTGGTTGGCAATACTTTGTTCATGTATATGATACTGTGTATTTGTGTTTCAGATGCGAAATTGAAAATATTACGAAATGTCTACTGTAACATCAGGCTTACGATGTCAGCTTAACAGAATGCAACTTCACAAGTGGAGGTCGAGGTCACAGACTTTATTAGAAAACAGTGAAAAAATTGCTTCAAATTTACATATTCCAGCAATGAATGGCGCAGTATTTTTTAAAAGTGGAAATAATGGAGGTCACATGTACAGTTACCGTAAAAGGAGGACACTTATTCCTGGTGTTTGGCAAAATCACCCCTGGATTCTAGACAGTAGACTTCATAGATTTAAACACTGGAAAGATTTTAATTTTGAGAAAAGATTTTCATTTTCTTTAAAATCTCGTGGCCCATCGACTTTGTCAACACAACAGAAGATATACAACTTAGCATGTAAGTCACCAAATATGGAAAAAGGTCATCATGAGAAACTTCTAGGTTATTCATTCCAACAAAATGTTCATGGAATTCAAACATATCGTAGGGTTCCAGTAAGGTCAAGTTCTCTCATGCGTTCTGTACAGACTTGCAGGCAAAAGCTCTTCATTTGTCGCCACATTAGTACTTGCACTCAGGACCAGAAGAAGAAGGAGAGTGTGAAAGATATAGATGTGGTAAAAGAAATGGAGAAAAAAGGCGACAAGTCCCGGAAAACTATCAGGAAGAAAGTACAGCCAGTCATACGACAGGTAATTCAGAGGAAATGTGTTACTCAGAAAATATACACCATGACGTCATTAAATACAATTACTTTCTTGTCTCTTAAACTAGATGTGAAATGGCAGGAAGTCAGGAAAGATATTGTTACTCAGAAAAATATACACCATGACGTCATTAAATACAATTACTTTCTTGTCTCTTAAACTAGATGTGAAATGGCAGGAAGTCAGGAAAGATATTGTTACTCAGAAAAATATACATAAAATTGTATGACGTCATTAAATACAATTACTTTCTTGTCTCTTAAACTAGATGTGAAATGGCAGGAAGTCAGGAAAGATATTGTTACTCAGAAAAATATACATCATTGTATGACGTCATTAAATACAATTACTTTCTTGTCTCTTAAACTAGATGTGAAATGGCAGGAAGTCAGGAAAGATATTGTTACTCAGAAAAATATACATAAAATTGTATGACGTCATTAAATACAATTACTTTCTTGTCTCTTAAACTAGATGTGAAATGGCAGGAAGTCAGGAAAGATATTGTTACTCAGAAAATATACACCATTGTATGACGTCATTAAATACAATCACTTTCTTGTCTCTTAAACTAGATGTGAAATGGCAGAAAGTCAGGAAAGATATTGTTACTCAGAAAAATATACATAAAATTGTATGATGTCATTAAATACAATTACTTTCTTGTCTCTTAAACTAGAGTCAGGAAGGATATTGTTTTTGTTGAGGACTACGTCTATACCTTCAAACACATTCAATATTTATCCAATATTCATGAATAATGGATTGTATGAATTGTTTAGAAATTAATTTTCACCGAACACGTACTGAGTTTTAATGGCTTCATATTTCTGCACGATATAGGTATTAAAGGTAATCTACCAATTTTTGTTTCAAATTTTCTATCAGAAAGAGTCTGGAATGGAACAACCCTTTCCAATGTCCATCAGCAGGAAATGTTTTTATCTCTATTTGATTAAAAATTTTATGAAAAAGATTATTCAGATATTAGACCTTAAAATTCAGGTAAAAACCAGGTTACATCCAGGAATCAAAATTCTTTGAAATCAAGATTCAAGATGCTGTTTTGTGAACTAAATATACCTTGTATAAAAGATATTTTCAAACAAATTTCACAGGGTAAACCCAATGTTGCTAGGATGGGTAACTCTGTCTTTTCCCACAGACAGGTAAATGTACAGATTTTATTGGTGTGAGATTTTCTTGTCTCGCACTTTGGTTGAGACGGGGGGGGGGGGGGGGGGGGGGGGATTCCCCTGTCTGGACAACAGTGTATGACAATTCACTGACAACTTATCAACAATTGAATCATGTTAATGATGTGAAACGTTGGTACAACAAAAATAGAAACTAGTACTAACAGGGTTAGTGAAAAATAATCATTCATCCCTTTGTTGATTGGGTGATCTTAACCCATGGGAAAAAATGTTTACTTTGCAAACACTCTGTAATCCTCATGTTTGTAAACTTTATCTTCTTTTTTCTCAGGCTGAGATCTCCCTGTCTCACCTCCATGGGGTGAAAGATTCTATAAATTTCTCATGGGGTAGGGAGAGATAGGTGGCATGCACCTAATGCTACTCACAATAGTGTAGAATCATCATTTTCTGTGGTGTAATCATGTCGCAAGTTGATGACATCATCAATTTTGATGCACATTTGAGGGGACATTGATGATGTGATGAATATATATACACCTGTATGTTCAAGTATGTTTGAAAGATAGTTAAACATGGGTTTGTTCTGTGGACAAGCCTCGTGTAGACCAGCCAAACTCTTC
Source organism: Ylistrum balloti (assembly GCF_031769215.1). NCBI lineage: Eukaryota > Metazoa > Mollusca > Bivalvia > Pectinida > Pectinidae > Ylistrum > Ylistrum balloti. The sequence goes on along the minus strand of NW_026781940.1, from coordinate 132,906 downwards.
ACCACGGTTGAGACACCCCTGTTCACTAGATAGACCCATGTAAGATTCATGATTTTTTTTTGTGTCTATAGGTTCCTCGTCAAGTGACAGTGTATACTGTTGGAGATGAACTAAACTTTGAAAGCTTCACAAAACATCTGGCTGTAGAGCAACTTTATGATGTATCCCAAATGCCAGAAGGTGAGTACCTCTGGTATAATGCTTTAAATATCTAACTACATGATATACCATAAGGAAAGTATAGAATTATAAATGTCATTCTCCCAGACATCAGAAGGAGAGTATAAAATCATAAATGGCATTCTCCCAGACATCAGAAGGATAGTATAAAATTATAAATGGCATTCTTCCAGACATCAGAAGGAAAGTGTAAAATCATAAATGGCATTCTCCCAGACAGAAGGAGACTGTAAAATTATAAATTCGTAAATATTAGTGTCCCTTATACCAAAAGGCGAGTACAATTGTCAGTCTCCACATCCCAAAAAGAGACTATGAAGCTTTGTGTATTAATGTACCATAACTGGCATAAGGAGAGTGTAAAATTATTAATATGAGTCTTTTGAATACCAAAAGGAGATTATAGAATTATAAATATCAGCTTCCTTGATACCGAAAAGCAAGTACCATATAATTTTAGTCTCTTGGGTACCAAAAGGAAAGTATAATGTTGTAAATTCCAGTGCATGACAATATATTGGAATTTATAAGTGAATATATTATATTATATATACACATGGGATAAAGAAACTTAAGGTAAACTTTGAAGATGATTCTAGGCAAGACATTGAGTATAATGTTCAATAATTTTTAGTAAGAATGAAGATTAATCCATACAGAACAAACTGCAAAATCAACCATTTGTAACGAGTAAGTGATTTAGGAGTAATTGAAGGGAATGACAGAGAATTCTGTAATTTGAAATAAAAATGGACTGATTGTGGGAGCTGGCTAGTCAATACCGTATAGGTCCCCCATTCGTTCTCTCCACAGCCCTAATTCTCCGAAGCATGAAATTCATGTGTGAGTTTATCCTCCTTATTGGGATGTTGGCCCATTCTTAAAAGAGGGCTGCTATCAGTTAGGCAAGAGTAACAGGGGGAGGCTGGCATTATCGAACCTTTCTATCCAGCTGGTCCTATAAGTGCTCAATAGAGGATAGGTCAGGGCTGTATGACAGCCAGTCCAGTGGGAAGATATTTTTAGTGAGAATGTCACGGCAGGTCCTTGTTACATGGGGCTGAGCATTATCCTTCTGGAATGTTAGTGTGTTTTTTCTGCAATATTGGGACAACATGGGGTTGGAGGATCTCATCTCTATACCTAATGGCAATTAAATTACCCACAACCAAAACCAGTGGTGATTTAGCTCAATGTGTGGTCCTTCCCCACACCATAACTGATCCACCCCCAAGCTATCCATCTCTACTACGCAGCAGTTGGCAAAATGTTCTCCATGACGTCGGTATACACGACGTTGAACGTCTGCTCAGAACCACGTTCACTGCCTCAATAGGAATACTCTGGGGACATATGCTGCCAACCAAGCCATATGGCGCTGGCGACAAATAGTGGTAAGGGGCAGACCTAAAAATAGGTGCCTGCAGAGCAACTTCCCACAATTGTTTCCTTACACCTTTTGCATGGATAGGATGGTTATGAGTACCTGTGGTATAAAGGGCAGATTCAGTGACACTGTGGTGCCGAGTGCACAAATGTGTGAGATGAATATACCTGTCCTGACTTTGTGACGTCACACGTGGACACCCAGACCTGGGTCTGTCAGCAACTTGCCAAGTTTCCTTTAGACGTCGAACAAAATATGGACGCTGAAATGTCTGGCAACCTGTATTTGCATTTGACCCCTGACCTCCTCTGAATTCCCGTCAGCCTTGCCATTGTTTAATGTTGTCAGAATTTAATCAAAGTATCTGAAAATAATGTGTTTCTATGAAGACTACCTAATGGTATGACAAGCAGTATAACTTGCTGTCACAACACTGCTGTGCAGGAGATTTTACCGTTACGTGCTTTCCCCGTAAGACAACAACAGGCACTACAATAAAGAAACATTCAATACAGGACCACGTGCACTGTAGCCTAGACATTTGCATGACCAATTTTCATTGTTTTTGAACGTGTTCGCAAGATATTGCAAAGAATGTCACCCAGGGTTTCCTGATCCCTTTATGTATTGTTCAATTGATGAAAACCACAACATATCTTTGTTTTGTTGTTTACCCACAGACCTTCTGGATAAAGTCATTCATGTGACCTCGCGGTATCAACCAGAAAACTACCCCAAAAAGGACATTTTCTTTTTCAGGTAAGACCTTTATTGCTGTCTCCACTACATACATATTTTCTGTACATGCTTTTTCATTATTGAATTCTGAAGAAGAAAATTTTGACGCTGGCATCATATATCCTTTGTAAAGTGTTGGTTATTGTCTTATAATTGCCATTGAAAAGCGTTGGAAATATGAATTCTAGTACGGTAAAAGATTGGGATCGTGAATCACGTCCGATAACAAGTGAAAATATGCATTGAATTTCTTGCTGTCGGCATTCATGAGCTTATGAATGCCAACTGAACAAAGGTTAATTCCATGAAGCATGTTATGTGGCAGAATTATGAACTGAACCTTTGACACCTTCAAATATTGCATCAATTTGAAATATATATATGACGACTTTTATCAAATTCTGTTATATGTGGTATTAAAAACTCCTTTTTGTGATTTTGTCTCTCGATCTGTTTATCATTGTTATATCATCACTCAATGTACATGAAAATATTTTTGATATTTTATTTACATTTTTTTTTTATATTTATCTCATTGTCTTAAAATCTTGATAAGAAATCATACACCATTTTAATACAAGTCAACTTTCTTTTGGGTACAATTTCCTCAATCAAAACAAATTCACAAAAGTTAATGGCTGCAAATCAAGTCATTGATAATAAAATAACAATAAAAAAATGTAACAGTGTAATATGTCCTGTTTCATGAAAGTTCAGTTAATTTGAACTTTTTTTGCGATTTGAAATTTCACAGAAGTTTTGAATGTAGCTGTAACAGAAAATTGGTTGATATTGGTCTTATGATATTCCTAGATAGCCATCACATCAATCCCTTAACTCAAATTTGGAGTTTGATTACGGGATGGTCAGAAATGTTATGATGGTATTTTTTTACTGAAACTTTAATGGATGCAAATGGACATTTCCAGATGAAGGCTTATTGCTAGACATATATGATTGTTCTTTTGATGTGAGAAATAATGTACGATTTGGACTTGGATTTTTTTTATGTTTCAGTGAGGGATCAGTTGTGTTTTGGAATGTACATGAAGATGAGGTATGTGCAATACAAATGGCTACTTGTTTGATAAATATTTCATGAATGTGACTAAACATATATATATTTTTAATGAAAGATTTTCCACATACACATTGTAACAAACCATGACTACATGGTTCTCGAAGGTGCTGAATTTATATTTTGAATTGCAAACAAAAAAGAAAAAATCTAAAATGTGCAAGTTTTATTGCCTGCAATTAGTCAGAATTAAATTGCAGTTTTGATAAGGTTTTTCCATTTTTCCATTCATTCATAAATTTTAATCTTAACCTGTTGCTCTTGCTGTTTGAAATATATTTTTATACAGAACTGTGGAACTGATAATTGCCCATAGCCATGATTTAAAGATCTTACAACAAAATTTCCAAATTTATTCCAGAAAAAAATTTAAATTCAACAAATTTACTAGCTTCTTCAAGAGAAATTTCACCTTCTTAACTTTCTTCAACAGTGAGTTTAGGAATGTTTTCACGGTTTAGATAATCTTCTATCTTGACATCTATTAAATATAAATTTTCTTATAAAGATTTTCATAAAATAACTTAAGCCTTTCTAAAACAATTTCTTGATTTGCGATGGTAGATTCTTCATCTGTTTCAATTTTGGGAATTATCCGCGACGAAAAGTTTCTGTTTTCCAAGCCGAAAAGATATCTTGATGGTTTCTCCCCTTCCTCAATCCATTGAGCTCTTGACCTCACTAAGCTACCTTATATATTTAGGATTCTAAGCTCTTCTAATTCCTTTTTCTAAATTTCTATCTTGACTTTGTTTACGTTGTCTTTTTGTTTTAATTTTGAATGGTATTTTTCAGTTGTATAGTTCTTTTCCTTTGTCTATACGAATAGTGTAATATAGTCTTTATCTCTGATATTCATTAAAAGGACATCTTAAACTTGTTAGATATAAGAGATTGAAGGAAAAGGATTGATCTGATCTATAACCTGGCTATATCAATGTATTTTTTATACTAGATAATAAACTGTGTGAAACGAGGAAAAAATTCTAGCCTGGACTGTTTTAATGGATTTTTTACTTAAGGTGTATCTTCTATATACTATCTATATATATCCGCTAGATTTTCCTGGTAAGTCAATTTAAAAGTTTTCCTTGTGCATGTGGATTAAGAATGTTTTTGTATGTTTTATCATACTTAATGTCAGGGTTTAGAAAAGGTTAAAATCATCACATATTACTGTTTTCTCAAAGGATTAAATGGTTTCTTTCAGATTGTCAAAGGTCTGGGTTTTCTGAATTCAGTCCATCAACAGAAATAAGTGTGAAAGTGACCGATTCAGTCTCTATTTTAATAGCTAAGAAATTACTACCGGTAACTCTTTTTTTTCTGGCTCTAAATTCCAAATTGTTGTTAAATAAAACATTCACCCCTTTAGAGAGTTGGACTTGAACGAACTAAAGAAACATTCATAACCTCATTCATTTCTGATAATATTTTCCTGATTCTCAACAAAGTGTGTATCCTGTATACAGTAAATATTACATTTCTTGTCACAAAAAAAAAAAGGAGAAAATGTCTTTTCGCTTAAGCTGGTCACCTAATACATGGCAATTTGCCCACACAATAGAGATATCACCTGTTGCTGTACAGATATTTTGTAAGGAAAATCTCATGGAGGAGGAAGGAAAGAGTGAGGGGAGAGAATAAAACAATAGATATCTAACAAGATTTAACTGTGGAACTCGTTCACAACTGCTAACTTACACACCCTTTCTTTTTGCATCTTTTTGAATAATGTCTAAGCGGAAAGTAGCTATGAAACCTGAAAGTCATACAGGAAACTTAAACCCCAAAACCGGGTAATGGAATCCAAAAAGGCGAACGTGATGTGAAATGAAAATGGAGAAAAAGAATCCAGACCAAAAAAACATTGCAGTCAGGAGTAATAGTACAAGTAAAGAAACTATATTTCTTTGGTGTTTCTATTAACATAAGGAATTGGTTCATGAGGGATAATTTGTGAATTTTGCTTAAAAACTGTTTTCTCTAATATTCACCCTAATTTGGCCTGTAACATCATTGTGGGAAGACTTCCATTTCCCAATGAATGCTAGATTATTCAAGTTTATAAAAAAAAATTTTGTTTGATATTTTTTGAAGAACACCCACATTCTCTTTGTATTTTGGTCTGATGACAATTAAGCTCAAAGTCTTGATGTATTTTACAACACTAGTGAAGTAAAATTTGATATTTAATTAACTTTCATACAGGTAAGCTTTGATATTTAATAAACGTTGATATTACATTCTTGTATCTCAGTCAGAAAGTAACTTTTCTTGTTGAAAAAGATGATCTTCTTGAAGAAAAGTCTGGATGAAGGGATCACATGAAAAATGTTGATTGATGTCAATCATAATACATTTCACTTCTTCACTACATATTTGGTAGTGCAAAATGTAATGTTTGGATGTCACTTATATTGATCATAAATTCCATAGAGTAGTGCTTCTTATTGTATTTTTATATATCTTGTACAATGCAAATAGTATGAGAACTAAGGATGTGAAAAATTAACATTTAATCCACAAGTTGATAAGAAGAATTAATTTCCCAGAAACTTTTAACGTTTGTTTTTTCAGAGGTTGAAAATACTGAAGGACATGATGAAACATTGTGTGGAGTTAAATGACATGAAACTGATAATGGATGAGAGCGACAGTCTGGAGGTCCAGCCTACCAAGTGAGTACCACAGTAAATAGGGTGAGAGTTTGGTGACAGTCTGAAGGTCCAGCCTACCAAGTGAGTACCACAGTAAATAGGGTGAGACTTTGGCGACAGTCTGGAGGTCCAGCCTACCAAGTAAGTAACAAAGTAAATAGGGTGAGAATTTGGCGACAGCCTTGAGGTCCAGCCTACCAAGTGAGTACAACAGTAAATAGGGTAAGAGTTTGGCGACAGTCTGGAGGTCCAGCCTACCAAGTGACTACCACAGTAAATAGGGTGAGAGTTTGGCGACAGCCTGGAGTTCCAGCCTACCGAGTGAGTACCACAGTAAATAGGGTGAGAGTTTGGTGACAGTCTGAAGGTCCAGCCTACCAAGTGAGTACCACAGTAAATAGGGTGAGACTTTGGCGACAGTCTGGAGGTCCAGCCTACCAAGTAACAAAGTAAATAGGGTGAGAATTTGGCGACAGCCTTGAGGTCCAGCCTACCAAGTGAGTACAACAGTAAATAGGGTGAGAGTTTGGCGACAGTCTGGAGGTCCAGCCTACCAAGTGACTACCACAGTAAATAGGGTGAGAGTTTGGCGACAGCCTGGAGTTCCAGCCTACCGAGTGAGTACCACAGTAAATAGGGTGAGAGTTTGGTGACAGTCTGGAGGTCCAGCCTACCGAGTGAGTACCACAGTAAATAGGGTGAGAATTTGGCGACAGTCTGGAGGTCCAGCCTACCAAATGAGTACCACAGAAAATAGGGTGAGAATTTGGCGACAGTCTGGAGGTTCAGTCTACCTCGTGAATACCACAGTAAATAAGGTGAGAATTTGGGGACAGTCTGGAGGTCATCCCTACTAAGTGAATACCACAGCAAATAGAATAACAATTTGATTTTATAGGATGTTTACTGTATCCTGGGGTACACAGGCCTGCTAGTCCTTCCCTTTCGTATCACACCTTTCATACATACACCTTTTTGGTCTTCATACATGATCTACGCACCGCTTGAGAACAAAATCCATCGTTATCACCAAATGCTCTATTTCATAGATATCTGACTTCGAACGGACAAAAATGATCAAATTTAGTGGAAATTTTGTGAGGAGGAGAAAAAGCTTATTGCACCACCTCAAAAGCTGCAGAGTTATGCCCATTGAATACCAATATATTTATATCATTATTTGCGCAAAGGTTATGGTCATTCTTTTATGTTACTGTAAATTGATATATTTTCTAGGGGCTCAAATTTTGTGTCTTTCCGAAAATAAACATTTTTATTGATTTTTCATTTCTTGGTTAAATCTTGCTCATCAAATGCATTGATGCTATAGCTCATGTTAACTATTAATCTGTTAATCATTTCTTTGACATATAAAATTGTTGATTTGGAGTACCCACAAATTCAAAGAAAATAAATCTCACACAAAAATTAATGTTTTTACAGTATGTGTTTTTGATTCTACACAAAGATGTATTATTTTCTGCCTTCTTCAAGGAAAATTATTTTTTAAAGTCCATGTTTAGAGTGAAGGATTGATTGGAAAATGGATATGTTACAGATTGGAGACATTCCTTAATAATGACGTTATCAACATCAATGAAGATGAGGATGTGGCAGATTTAATCCTTGTCAAATACGCCTTCTCCAATGCTCTTTCACAATCAGGTATAAAATAACCAAAAAATATCATCTCAAATACAGAAAGAATTTTGGCAATTCCAAGAACATTTTTCATCAGGGAATATTTACATTTATGGTTTCATTCGCCTTTACAAAGATTGGAGAATGCAATCAATTTATTCCACTGTGGAATTAGTAGACTGCCCACTAGCCTATGCTATCATGCCAGATGAAAGGACCTGTTGACAGGATAACCGAAAATGAGAGATCTGTTTTTGGTTTGTCTTTTGCAAATTTTGTCATTACGGGAAAAGACAGATATTGATTTTAAGGGCTGAGTGAGAAAGTGTTGGTTTTTAGGTCGAGATGACCTATAGCCATCGTGCTTCGTCCGTCGTCGTGCGTCGTCCGTAAACTTTTCATTCAAAAAACTTCTTCTCAAATACAAGAAGGCCTAGGGGGCTAATACTTGGGCAATAGCATGCTGGCATGGAGCCCTACAAAGTTTGTTCAAATGAATGACCTTGACCCACTTTCAATGTCACAGGGGTCAAATATGTTAAAATATACAAACGACTTCTTCTCAATAAGCAAAAGTCCAAGAGTGCTGATATTGGGCCTGTAGGATGCTTGGAGGAGAGGCTACCAAGTTTGTTCAAATGAATGACCTCGACCTACTTTCAAGGTCACAGGGGTCAAATATGATGAAATATACAAACGACTTCTTCTCAATAAGCAAAAGTCCAAGAGTGCTGATACTGGGCCTGTAGGATGCTTGTTATTTATTTGGAATCTGCCCTGATCATCATGTTTGTATATATACACACAATCACACTAACAATATTGTCTGCAGAGCTGTTCTCTAACAACAGCAAGGATTTGCTGTAAGGGGCAATACAAATGGGAATTTTGTGGTTTAGTGACTGTGTCTGAACATAGCATGTTTATGTTTCCTAAAAACAAACAGAACACAAACTCAGCAAGGCTGATTAATGACCCATGACTTCTAGTATTACCAGATTAAAGTACATCCCTGAAAATTTTTTAAAGTCACCACATATGGAACTCTTTCTTCAGAGGTAATGAAAATTAGCTCAAAATTCTCCATTTGGTAAATACATAATTTCTGTGATTTGCTTTATCAAGTAGTGATTTTATTTTCCTTTTCAGTGAAGCTAAGCATATGGGAAACAGAACTACACAGACACAGTAAAAAATGTGAAGACATTTCTGAGGTGAGTTTCTTCTTGCTATCTTTGCCATGAATTATTTTCCTTTAACATATATACCATGGATTATTTCCCTTTATTACTATGATTGTTTGCTTGTAATGCAATGAGGGTTTGAGAGATTTGCTTTAATATCATGAGTGATTACCCTTTAGTACCTCGAGTGATTCCCTTTTAATACAATGAGTTATTCTCCTTTAATACCATGAGCAATTCCTCTTTAGTTCCTTGAGTGATTCCCCTTTAGTATCGCAAGTGATTCCCTTTTAATACAATTAGTAAATTCCTTTTAAAGACATGAGTTATTCCCCTTTAATACATCGAGTTATTCCCCTTTGATACCATGAGTGATTCCCTTAAAATTCATGAGTTGTTCCCCTTTATTGTCATGTGTGAATTCCATTTCATGTTATGAGTTATTCCCCTTTGATACCATGAGTAATTCCCTTAAAAACCATGAGTTGTTCCCCTTTAATGTCATGTACTAGTTCCATTTCTTGTTATGAGTTATTCCCCTTTAATACCTTGAGAGATTCTCCTTTAATGCCATGAGTTGTTCCCCTTTAATGCCATGAGTGAGTTCCCTTTCATGTTATGAGTTATTCCCCTTTCCTACCATGAGTGAGTTCCCTACAGTGCCTTGAGTGATTCCTGTTTAGTACCTGAAGTGATTCCCTTTTAATACATTGAGTTTTCCCCCTTTATTACCATGAGTGAGTTCCCTTTAATGTCATGAGTAATTCCCCTTTCATACCAGGACTGATTTATCTTTTATATAATGAATGATTCCACTTTAATGTGTTGAAATGTACTCCTTAGTTACACGCTGTCTTCTTGTGTCTGTAATATCTAGTGACAGTATTTGATACAAAGCCTCTACCTCCACCTTGTTGGTGCTTCATTTCTTTTAATTACATGTCTTACAATTTTCTAATTTCTACCAGAAAAATTACAAAGTTCAAAAATATCAAGATTTAGACCAGATGTTACTAATGACACCCCTAATACAATAAATGTATTATATAATATGATATAAATTACGATAGCCTTTCTTTAAACATAACTTTTAAATAAAAAATCTTTGCCCATAGTACTCTATGTATGATGTTCAGTACATACGGTGATTAATGCATTCCCATTAATACTTGGCTCACAACCCATTTATACTATGAATGGTCTCCTGTATTCTGCAACTTTTTGAGCATCTGGTTTGGTCAAAGTAATTTTGGATCAGGATGGTTTCTGGTAATTCGTTTGTATAAGGAGATTTACTTTTTACCCAAGAAACAAACTAGTCTATGTTGATGTGGTTGTGTCATGTCTTCCATTAACTTGTTGGTTTAAGCCAATTTGATATCCACATGTTGTCATACTACCATAGAAGTAATTCTGCTCCCCTGTCATTTTGGCTCTTATTATTGTGACAATTGTCTGACATCTACTGATGTACAGTGTAGAAGCAAAACTGCCTGTGCTTGACCTTGACAGCACCTTATTGTGTATGAGGGCAGTGCATCAAATCATATTCCCTGCCTGATGTTAATGGCACATTCTCAATAAAATGGTTTGTTTTTCAGCTTTAGTAACATTTACAACAGTAAAACAGAAACAAAAACATTGACGATTTTCTGGTTTAACTTCCAGGCATTAAGAAAAGGGAGTAATGTGCGTATGGACAAACAGAAGATTTTGAAAACATTGGGAGCAATTTTCACTATTCGGTGAGGTATATGTTTCACCAGTCCGCAGTCTGGTGATGAAAAAATATATGTTTAAGAAAACTTGGTTCCAAAACATAAAGGTTACATCACCAGCCATTTTTCACATCTTTTGAAGTTTTTTGGTGTAATGGTATGGATGGTGTACCATTCAAAAATAAGACATGGTAGATTATTTTAAATACTTATTTATGTAAGAAATTAGATACTTAAATTTTAGGGTAGGCTTATTTTTGAGGTTGGTTCATTTTTAAATTTACAGGATATTTTTCCCTGTGTAATGTGCATGTTGTTTATGTACAGTATTTTGAAGATGAGACATGAGAAGACTAAATTCAGTGAACAAGACACTATTGAATTATATACAGCAACAGGAGAGGTGTAAGCAGGACTATGTATAAAATTAGGTCAGAGTGCTTCAGCAGTTCACGTGTAGATAAGCAACTGTTCCACCCAAGGCTAAAATAATGTAGTTATCGTCTGTTTCCAACTCTCCTGTATTTGTATACACATACATAGGCCTGATGTCTCTAGGAACATCCTGTACTTATGAACAACTAATTATAGACAGTTTGTTTGATTTGTACCTATAGACAGTCCATGAATTTGGGTTCAGAGCTCCTGGATACCCCAGACTTTTACTGGGACAGAAATAAGCTGGAGAGCCTGTACAGACAGTGCTACAATCACCTCTGTGTCCCTCACAGGATCAAGGTAAATGTTTGTCCTAAGTAATGAGTTGTTTGGGTCCTTTGATTGTGATTATAATCCTTAGTACATGTATATTGTATGTCCGACTGAATTCTGTGAAATTTCAGAGACAGGAGATTGTTCTCCATACTTTGACCTTTTTTCAGTCTAGTACCGAGGCTTTTTTTCTTTTTTTTTTTTCTTTTTTGAAATATTATCACTTTTACAAACCAATGTAATGATCCAAATTTTGTGTAAAGAATTCTTCCAATTGCCATCTATCTCAGGACTCAATCTAGTAAAATATCTATCCTACTCCAGGACTCAATCTAGTAAAACATCTATCCCACACCGGGACTCAATCTAGTAAAACATCTATCCCTCTTCAGGACTCAATCTTGTGAAACATCTATCCCACACCGGGACTCAATCTAGTAAAACATCTATCCCACCCCAGGACTCAATCTAGTAAAACATCTATCCCTCCTCAGGACTCAATCTAGTAAAACATCTATCCCTCCTCAGGACTCAATCTAGTAAAACATCTATCCCACCCCAGGACTCAATCTAGTAAAACATCTATCCCACCCCAGGACTCAATCTGGTAAAACATCTATCCCACCTCAGGACTCAATCTGGTAAAACATCTATCCCTCTTCAGGACTCAATCTTGTGAAACATCTATCCTACTCCAGAACTCAATCTAGTAAGATATCTATCCCACCCCAGGACTCAATCCAGTAAAACATCTATCCCACCCCAGGACTCAATCTAGTAAAACATCTATCCCACCCCAGGACTCAATCTGGTAAAACATCTATCCCACCTCAGGACTCAATCTGGTAAAACATCTATCCCTCTTCAGGACTCAATCTTGTGAAACATCTATCCTACTCCAGAACTCAATCTAGTAAGATATCTATCCCACCCCAGGACTCAATCCAGTAAAACATCTATCCCACCCCAGGACTCAATCTAGTAAAACATCTATCCCTCCTCAGGACTCAATCTAGTAAAACATCTATCCCTCTTCAGGACTCAATCTTGTGAAACATCTATCCCTCTTCAGGACTCAATCTTGTGAAACATCTATCCTACTCCAGGACTCAATCTAGTAAGATATCTATCCCACCCCAGGACTCAATCCAGTAAAACATCTATCCCACACCAGGACTCAATCTAGTAAAACATCTATCCCACCCCAGGACTCAATCCAGTAAAACATCTATCCCATGCCAGGACTCAATCTAGTAAAACATCTATCCTACCCCAGGACTGAATCTAGTAAAACATCTATCCCACACCAGGACTCAATCTAGTAAAACATCTATCCTACCCCAGGACGCAATCTAGTAAAACATCTATCCCACCCGAGGACTCAATCCAGTAAAACATCTATCCCTCTTCAGGACTCAATCTTGTGAAACATCTATCCCACCTCAGGACTCAATCCAGTAAAACATCTATACCACCCCAGGACTCAATCCAGTAAAACATCTATCCCACCCCAGGACTCAATCTAGTAAAACATCTATCCCATGCCAGGACGCAATCTAGTAAAACCTTATCCCACCCGAGGACTCAATCCAGTAAAACATCTATCCCACCCGAGGACTCAATCCAGTAAAACATCTATCCCTCTTCAGGACTCAATCTTGTGAAACATCTATCCTACTTCAGGAATCAATCTTGTGAAACATCTATACCACCCCAGAACTCAATCTAGTAAAACATCTTTCCCTCTTCAGGACTCAATCTTGTGAAACATCTATCCTACCCCAGGACTCAATCCAGTAAAACATCTATCCCATGCCAGGACTCAATCTAGTAAAACATCTATCCTACCCCAGGACTCAATCTAGTAAAACATCTATCCCACACCAGGACTCAATCTAGTAAAACATCTATCCTACCCCAGGACTCAATCTAGTAAAACATCTATCCCTCTTCAGGACTCAATCTTGTGAAACATCTATCCCACACCGGGACGCAATCTAGTAAAACATCTATCCCACCCCAGGACTCAATCTAGTAAAACATCTATCCCTCCTCAGGACTCAATCTAGTAAAACATCTATCCCTCCTCAGGACTCAATCTAGTAAAACATCTATCCCACCCCAGGACTCAATCTAGTAAAACATCTATCCCACCCCAGGACTCAATCTGGTAAAACATCTATCCCACCTCAGGACTCAATCTGGTAAAACATCTATCCCTCTTCAGGACTCAATCTTGTGAAACATCTATCCTACTCCAGAACTCAATCTAGTAAGATATCTATCCCACCCCAGGACTCAATCCTGTAAAACATCTATCCCACCCCAGGACTCAATCTAGTAAAACATCTATCCCTCTTCAGGACTCAATCTTGTGAAACATCTATCCCTCTTCAGGACTCAATCTTGTGAAACATCTATCCTACTCCAGGACTCAATCTAGTAAGATATCTATCCCACCCCAGGACTCAATCCAGTAAAACATCTATCCCACACCAGGACTCAATCTAGTAAAACATCTATCCCACCCCAGGACTCAATCCAGTAAAACATCTATCCCATGCCAGGACTCAATCTAGTAAAACATCTATCCTACCCCAGGACTGAATCTAGTAAAACATCTATCCCACACCAGGACTCAATCTAGTAAAACATCTATCCTACCCCAGGACGCAATCTAGTAAAACATCTATCCCACCCGAGGACTCAATCCAGTAAAACATCTATCCCTCATCAGGACTCAATCTTGTGAAACATCTATCCCACCTCAGGACTCAATCCAGTAAAACATCTATACCACCCCAGGACTCAATCCAGTAAAACATCTATCCCACCCCAGGACTCAATCCAGTAAAACATCTATCCCACCCGAGGACTCAATCCAGTAAAACATCTATCCCTCTTCAGGACTCAATCTTGTGAAACATCTATCCTACTTCAGGACTCAATCTTGTGAAACATCTATACCACCCCAGAACTCAATCTAGTAAAACATCTTTCCCTCTTCAGGACTCAATCTTGTGAAACATCTATCCTACCCCAGGACTCAATCCAGTAAAACATCTATCCCATGCCAGGACTCAATCTAGTAAAACATCTATCCTACCCCAGGACTCAATCTAGTAAAACATCTATCCCACACCAGGACTCAATCTAGTAAAACATCTATCCTACCCCAGGACGCAATCTAGTAAAACATCTATCCCACCCGAGGACTCAATCCAGTAAAACATCTATCCCTCTTCAGGACTCAATCTTGTGAAACGTCTATCCCACCTCAGGACTCAATCCAGTAAAACATCTATACCACCCCAGGACTCAATCCAGTAAAACATCTATCCCACCCCAGGACTCAATCTAGTAAAACATCTATCCCATGCCAGGACGCAATCTAGTAAAACATCTATCCCACCCGAGGACTCAATCCAGTAAAACATCTATCCCACCCGAGGACTCAATCCAGTAAAACATCTATCCCTCTTCAGGACTCAATCTTGTGAAACATCTATCCTACTTCAGGACTCAATCTTGTGAAACATCTATACCACCCCAGAACTCAATCTAGTAAAACATCTTTCCCTCTTCAGGACTCAATCTTGTGAAACATCTATCCTACCCCAGGACGCAATCTAGTAAAACATCTATCCCACACCAGGACTCAATCTAGTAAAACATCTATCCTACCCCAGGACGCAATCTAGTAAAACATCTATCCCACCCGAGGACTCAATCCAGTAAAACATCTATCCCTCTTCAGGACTCAATCTTGTGAAACATCTATCCCACCTCAGGACTCAATCCAGTAAAACATCTATACCACCCCAGGACTCAATCCAGTAAAACATCTATCCCACACCAGGACTCAATCTAGTAAAACATCTATCCCATGCCAGGACGCAATCTAGTAAAACATCTATCCCACCCAAGGACTCAATCCAGTAAAACATCTATCCCACCCGAGGACACAGTCCAGTAAAACATCTATCCCTCTTCAGGACTCAATCTTGTGAAACATCTATCCTACTTCAGGACTCAATCTTGTGAAACATCTATACCACCCCAGAACTCAATCTAGTAAAACATCTTTCCCTCTTCAGGACTCAATCTTGTGAAACATCTATCCCTCTTCAGGACTCAATCTTGTGAAACATCTATCCTACTCCAGGACTCAATCTAGTAAGATATCTATCCTACTCCAGGACTCAATCTAGTAAAACATCTATCCCACCCCAGAACTCAATCCAGTAAAACATCTATCCTACTCCAGGACTCAATCCAGTAAAACATCTATCCCACCTGAGGACTGAATTTTTGTTGATGGGTACCACCCATAAAGTTCCATTGATAATTTCCTTTGAATCATTAGACAGGAAGCATGGTTATATTTTAACAAGTCATAGGGTCATGTACTGGAAATGCTGTAAGCATGATTGTGTAAATTCAGTGGCACAAGTAAATCTGAAATGACGCCATTGAATGCTTCAGGTGATGAATGAGAAGATGAGCTACTGTATAGAACTGCTAGAGCTTATCAAGGATTTGGAGAGCGACAAACGACACATTCGACTTGAGTGGATCATCATTTTTCTTATCGCATTCGAGGTAAGATGACAGCTCCAAATTTTCTTTTGCCTAACTTCATAAATGTTATCATAGACAAAGAAACATATCAAGCTTTTCAATGTTTAATGTCCAACTTTGTGCACCATTGCCTCGGTGGGAATTGTTTTGTAGTTTGACTGATCCTCCTTCTGCCAAATATTGTCTCAAGTGTAGATCGAAGGTGTTTAGAGAACAAATAAGTCATGTTGAGATAGAGATTTTGGTTCAACAATTTTTTGGTTCAACAATTTTGTGTTACCTGTCTTTTAGTGCTCAGGCAGAGTGTTGACCAATGTAGTCTAAAGCGTAGATCGGAAGTGTTGTGGTTCAATGCTCCCCTACCAATAGTGGTTTGCATTTCAAAGGAAGCTAAGATACAGATTCAGTGTGTGTTGTTGTGGTTGTGTCCCTAGGCAAGACATTTTGCCCTATTTACACAAGGTGGAATGTGATGGCGCTCCGGTATATCATTCAGTATGGTAGCCACCAGCTATTTACAAGGAGACCCTGCTTCAAAATTCCCTAGGTGTCAACAGGGTGATGAACCCAGCTAACAAACAAAGGGCATGTTTCTTTTTCTTGGGTTCAAGTCATATTACAAGGCAACCATATGGTGCATTTCAACTCAATGATGGACTAAGCTGGTTCTAGTTCTGTATATGTAGTGAATAGTGCTAATCACTTGCTTGTGTTTTGTGTACAAATTCCTTAACAAAATGTTATGTTCAGTTAATGCAATCCATGATATTGAAAGCTTTTTTTCTTTTACTTCAGGTTGTTCTGGAGTTGTGGAAAGGGATGAAATAATCCAAAGAAAATCAATATAAAACAAACAAATTGCAGTGTTTTTCTTGTTTATTCATAAACATAAACATATTATGACATCACAATCAATTTCTGACTGGCACATCCAATGAAAAGTGTTCTGAAATATATTACATTAGTGACAAATTTGAAAAAAATATAACAAGATGGGTGTATTCACTGGATAACAGGCCGGTTAAGTGATAAAGCGTTATGTATAGCAAATGTCACATAAAGTTTAATTTTTGGACTGCACATCGTTATTTGCTTTCGTTAACATCTTTTCTTCTATGTTGAAACTTAGGATTTCATTCATCATCTAATCTGTCATTTTCAATGACATACCTTGGAGTTACGTTCCATTATAAGATTACATCTATAAAAACACAATGAAAAACACAACTTTGTGGAAACTTACACCATCAGGAACCCGTAAAAAGAATGCTTATTAAGTTCCAACCATGACCAATCAGCCAAAATTACCAATTTGTCCAAGCAATGTTACATAAAGAAGGATGGTGTTTAGTGTCGGCTTTGAAATAAAAGAAATGTGAAGATATCTGCTAAAACTGTTGTCACATTAATGTAACGAGGGAACTGTTTTCTAACACATGATAAATGTTATACCTTTAAAGCGGAATTCTTCGTCTCTCATTTGAACTTCAATAAGCTTTTAAGATATTTTGTGAACATACTCTGCACTGGAATTTACTCCAGGGAACAAGATGACGCACGCAAGGTCGTGAACTCCAAATATGTGGGTACCATCTTAAGAATCCCAATACACGTAAGAATGAAATCCAGCGTTCAAGGTTATGAACCCCAGTTCACATGCAATTTCACTCAAAAGCACACGCTTTTGAAGCAGAGTGCACACGCACTACTGAACTGCACATTGTGAACAATAGAGCACAAGCATGTGAACCGGAGTACACACATATGGGCAAACTCCGGAACGAAAGCCTATGAACGCGAATAAACATGTCATTGAACTTCAAAGTACAAACTCACGAAACCTGGAAATAGGCTTCTGAACAGCAATTCACATGCTAGTGAACTTCATAGCACGAGCTTATGTATACAGACCCTAATTAGCATTTCAGTGTGATAAACAACTGTGTGATGTAATTATCAAACTTATCGCTTACTTTCATATAATCGAGCGAGAATCGCCCGCTTTAGTTTTCTTGTCAAACAAGGAGACGGGTAGACAGACGGAAGAACAAACAGCAAACATTGTGATTCTGGTATAACGTTTCATACTTCGTATTGCAGAAACTATACTCAACGTTGGGATCATTGTGTCACAAAATGCCTATCAGTCTAATGACGCATTGTCCAGTTGTCCGTTTTAGTTTGATCCCAAAATGCATGTCTTGTGGTTAATAAGCAATCAGGAGTGATTTGTTCAAACAAAACCTCTCCCGATTTCTGTGTGTCACAATAAGCAATCAGGAGTGATTTAATCAAACAAAACCTCTCCCGATTCCTGTCTATTCAAATGACATGTGTTCTGATGATTGTATGAATCCTTATTAAGTTTGATCTTCCCTTTATTATAGGAATCTAAATAAGGTAACATCCGATAGAAACTTTTTCCAGATTCCACGAAATCACTCCCCACCACTCCCCTTTCCACGTTGAGAAGTAAAAATAGCAAAAAGTGTATGTTTGTTATGTGGTTATGTTCAACGCCAACAGGCTTTTAACGTTCAAGTGCAGTTAAAGACACTTTCATCCGGTTTCAAGTATACAATTCCTGATTTTATTGGTTCGCAATGGACGGAAGGAGACTAAGCAAATATTTGATAGTATGAATTTCCTTGTTTGTGACCGTAATACACGAGTCAACGAGGTCTTATTACATACATCCTTCTACTCCATTGTCAGGTTGGTATTTACTAGCACGGGTTTCCAGCAAGTCACGTGACTGTAACGTGAGACCATTGCACTTGGTTGTTAATCTTGCCAGCGCACCCTATTATCGATACTTGTTACACCAATTTGTCATATAAGATGAAATGTGCCAGCATTCTTATAATTGTTGTTCTATATGTCTAATGTTTTAGTGTAAATATGCTGTTGTTATGCCAACTATGGCGATATATCGTCATGAAAGAAAGCACGGAACTTTCCAGTCTCCAATCCAACTCAATTCCAATGATATTTTGTTTGGAATATTTTAGGATAATAGGGTGTGCTGGGCCGATTTGTGGAGCAAGTCGTAATGTACATCTAACAATATTGGAATTCTTCAGTATTAATTTAACTTTAACTTTATTAATTTTACAACAAGCGTTTTCTCCTTTTTTTCACTCCTGTCGCTCGGGTGAAGCGCGCGAGGGTTCTCAATGTGGAAGGAAATTGGAGTTCCCTAGGAAACTCACGTGGCCAGGCAGATGACTCTATACCTTTCACATCAATTACGGGATTCGAACCCTGGACGTTTAAGTTTCCGCTCTCGCCATCCGATATTATAAAATATCAAAATCATTAAAGACATGAAAAATATTAATAATAATTGAAACGCATTCCCATGTAACCGAGACAAGTGATTATATCATCGGTTTATGGATTAAGCCGATACAAAAGAGTGTGGTTGAACACTTATGTCTCATCTTTTCGGAAATAAATAGGAAATAACGTTTGAAGGATGATTTTGAACTGTAAACGTAATTGTTAGCTATCCTTAATTCCTTACCAACAGAATCACTTTGACAACTACTAATATACAGTACTCTCTGTTGAATTGAGAAGTGCCATCTACAAAAGTAACATTTCTATCACACTTATTAGGGATGAGTGTACATTGGTTTGTCACGCGATATGCTGGTTGATTGTTGGGATGTGATTTCTAACATTATGTTTGTATTAGTTTATGTCTTATTTATCTTCCTAGACACTTTTGGCATACTTTCTGGAACTAACTTCGCTATTCTTTTGGCTGCCGTGCTTTTTGTTTTATTTTGTACGAGACTTAATTTACCGAGGAGCTTACCAAAAACAGGCCACAAAGACCTTGTAAAGTCGTGTTATTTCAGTTTCAAATATACTGAACACGCGTTGTCTTGAAAAAACAAGAAATTTATTGACGTCAATCGTGTATGCCCACCAGGATTGGTAATCAAAGACAAGACAGACTCTTCTACAGCAGCTGCTTATCTCGATCTTTTCCCACAACGCTACCAATATGGACAGCTTTCTGCCAATCTGTATGATGAACTTTACATTCCTGACTTGGGTGGACCAAGGTAAACGTGGCGGGTGTCGTCGACAATATAAAAATATTGTAAACAATATATAATAAAACTTTTTAACTGACATCCTGGTAACAGATACAACATCTGACATTTCATTTCTGAATTTTCCGGAAATGGTAAAACATATCCATTAGAACATTGTTACCCAGGGAAGCATTATAATAAAATTGTGTTAAATCATAATATACATTATTCAAAATACATGGGAAAGTTGGATATTTCGTTTGTTCATATTTTACTCTAGTTTTATGGAATATGAATTTGAATTATTATTAACTTTTTTCGTCAATCTCTCTTCAACATAAGGATGCATTCACTTTCAGCTATTTTTAATGCTATATTTGGATGACACAAAATAGTCCGTTATACCTTAGATTTCTACACGTTGTGAGATTCCTAAGTTTTATTTCAAATTTTCTTTCATATCCACGTTTGAAACAAGAATATTCTAACAGTTTTTATTTTAATCAATAATCATGCATTGTACTATTTTTAGGATTAGGGTGTAGTCTTTATTATCTGGGTGTATATTTATAATCAAAATTGTTACTTAAAGAGTTCATTATAGTGTATAGACAAAACATGACATGCCATCACTAGCTGTATTCGCTATATTCTACTACTAGGATATCTAAAGTGGGAAATAGTAATGACAAGATTCTTGGATTACGAAAATTGATACAATGTGTCGGAAATAATCAAATTGGTCAATCTCTGTCTTAAAATACACTAACAGAATAAAATATAAGAAAATATTATAAACTCTGTGTTGAAAATGGACAAATAGGCTTACTTTACGATGAATTCCATGACAGAAAAAAAAATCACAAAAAAATGATATAAGATAAAAAAAAAAATCATCTACTTGCATCAAATTCGCATGATGGACATTCTTTTTATAAAATATTCTGTTTCTCTTGTACCGTTTTGACCAGAGGTATGTGATCACCGATGTCACTGTGTTCACAAAAAACATATATTACCTACATAAGAGATATTCTGGATACGAGGGGAGAGAACTTAACTCATGATGCCCATCGTAAATGTTCCTCATTTCATACAAACTGAACGGCATTTAAAATATCCCCAACAACGCCTTGGAGTAATTTAATTGCTGACGATAAAAACACAATATTTGCGAATTATTGTATAATATGACTACTAGCGCTTATATATTTTTTCTTTAATAGTGTACAGAAAAGGTATTTAAAAATAATTGAATTGAAAGCTACATTACAAATGCATTGAAGGTTAATAGCCTTATTTCCTAGTCTACATGATACCTTTTATGACTTTTGGTATACGTCTGTTTACATTAGCTATACTTTATACATGTATTCACGAGTGACATTTTTCAAAAGTGAGACTTAAATAACATTGGGGCAAATGGGAATGTGACGTGATTTATAGTATCACTTATAGTATATAATTTATATCTTATATTTTTTTCCCCTTTGAAATGCATTCTAACATTTCAAATAATGTAATCCATTTTATCCTCTGTATACTTTCTTTACACCTATAAAAATGTATCTTCAACGGGAAACCTTCACTGTTGATGTTATTCTGAAGAACTTTATAGAAAAAGCGGCATTTATGTCCCTCTTTCTTTTAATTATTGTCGTAATTACTATTTTACAGTTTAACAGAATGTTTATTTTTTACAACTTTAAAAAAACGTGTGTAGTTTAATGGTGATTTAGTTATCAATTTAGTCCCGCTAAACCGCTTAATATAGAATGAACTGTGACGTTTCGCACGGAAGTATATTAATGACTGATGTAGGGAAAATTTCACTCTTGACTCTGGTAACAGTGATAACTACTGCCAAACCTAACTTGACGGATATTCAATATTTGACTAAATCAAAGGTAAACTGTTTAGGGAATATCCGCCTATTCTTTTTCAACCTCGTTAACGAACGCATGATCATTTTATTTCTGTTATATTTATCTTTGATTTATTAGACATGATAAATTAACGGTGAAATATGTCATTATATGTATATTGAATTTATCAACCAATATTAAGTGTTTAAGAAATGGTACTGATGAAAATACAGATTTGAATATATGGTTATCATTGTTATGAAATTGACATTTTAAAACGAACTTCGAGTTTTTAATTATATAATCTGTACATTTTTCTTCTGTGATCTGAAACAATTCAATCATCAATTTCAACAATCAAGAAAAGAAACATTTTCCTAGAACAAAGAATGATATTCGAATGCAATGTATTTGACTTTTAAAGAATTTGCTGAACAATAACATATATTTTCTTTTTGGAAAGACCACGAATAGTTTGGTTATGTGATTTTCATGTATGCCAATATACCATGAATAATAGAGAAACTAGCCGATGTGTTGTTACAAGTGTAATGCAGAATATAGCATGCAAGATGGTATGTTGGTCTAATTTTACTAATATTATGTAAATTATTTGAATTATTTAAAATACATTGATCTATATATAAGCAACGAAAATTTAATTACGAATCTGAACTGACGAAGATAGTTTGACTTTTCATTTCTTAATATTGTAGGTTTAATACAGTTTCTCTGTATTTTGTTTTTATTGGATATGTAAAATATTGTTAATCCGCTACAAAACAGATATACAATCTGGTTTATAAACTGCTTTTTACATTTGATTTAATTTTGTTATTATTTCAGAGAGACTAGTTCACAAATGCTGGAAGTATGGAACTTAGAGAGAAAAAGAGATTTTCGAGAATTTTATCTAATTATCTTGATTCTATGGAAGCCGTAGGATCAGAGGAAACAGTTAATGTCAGGCGATTGGTTCGGTATTTGGAGGAAAGGGATGCATCGAATAAATTGGAATTATTCACTAGCATTCATACCGGCTCTAAAGGAGGAGAGGGATTAAATTTTAGCAGTTCTGATGATGACTCAATGGCCACGTACAAAAATGTTGTTGTCATTCAATCTAATGATGACATTGGAAATATTGATGGCAATAAAACAGTTCTTGTCATGGATACCATGGATTGCAGACCTGGTTATACTTTATTAAGACTTCAACAAAAAGGTAGGATCTGGTACAGCAGAGAAATCTTGAATGCAATGACAGAATTCAAGAGGTCCACGTATCTGTCAAGTGTTGCTTTCTTGAGTAATTATTTAGACATAGTCGGTGGTCGTCAACATGGACCGTGCTCCACCAGTTTATGTAAAAATAGTCTTGGAAAACACGAAACAGATAAAGCAATTTCTTTCCGTTGTCAGTCTTGGCCTGACGATCTAAGTGACTTTAGGTATCGTACAATACAAGGTGGGTGGCCATCAAGACAGGTGGTTAACTCTATAGTTCAAAATGGTTGCCACTTTGTCGCAATTGGCGACAAACATTCGAGTCTCTCTGCATTACAGTGGCGGATTTCTTTCACTAAAGCTGAAACAGCTCTCGTGGTTTCATTTAATCATGTACAATTAAAAACGTATGCTTTGCTGAAAATCTTTCTTAAAGAGTGCATTGATCGTGATCCATTCATACAGGATTTGCTTTGTTCTTACTTCATGAAGACAATTGTGTTCCATGCGATAGAACATTCCAGACCTTCTATGTGGGTGGAAGGAAATCTTATCCAGTGTTTTTGGCATTGCTTTACCATACTTATGGAGTGTATACAAACCGGATATCTACCTAACTACTTCATTCTCTCTCACAACATGTTTCTTTCTAACGTTACTGGAGACAATAGGGAAAGATTACTACATGTAATGACTGGATACCAGTGTATGGGATGGACTTGTCTGCTTCAATGTCCGAGTCTTCAGTGTTTGACTGAAGCAGTAAATGAAAGCAACTCTGTATATCATTTATGTAATCATCGTGTGTCGGTGATGAATGAAATTTGGCAGGACTCAACTATACTTCCTACGCTTGATATGATAACAAGTGATACTCTTACCATGAAAATAGTACATAATGTGTTCTTGAAATGTTCTGATGACATCCTGTGTGATACAGCGTTACTTTATTTTACCAAATCAATGACAAACTTTTCTATGCAGGCAATTGTAGACTTGACAAATCGTGACGATAACACTAACAAAGTTGTCTATAACCAGATCAGACGACACAAACGATTACTTCATGCGTCATCAGCCACATTCGCCTGTGAAGGACATATATCTCTAGCTACATTTTACTACAATGTTGGTTGTTACAACAAAGCCTCTGAAGTTGCAATGGACGTCGTAATTGCTTGTCAACAAACGGCATTAGCACAGAAACATGGTATGATCGAGGAGCACATTCCTGAAAGATATGGTAGAGGATACACACTTTTACAGAGAGCGAAACGTTTCCACGTATTGGATTACGTAATTGATAGAGAGTATAACAGACTTTACCCATCAGAATTATATTTAGAAGTTCAAACAACTGAGGACAGAATTTCCCTCCCACCATTGCCTTATGCGATCTTCCTTCTTGTATTGTGTACCTACAGACTCGGTAACAATGACCAGTCGCGGATAATCCTCGATGATCTCCTGGCTGTACGGAGCAATTTAATCTACGGAGTATGCAATTACCCTATATTACACAATGTAATTGGGATATGCTACCAACTGCTCGGGGACGTAAGACATGCCATCCAGGCATTTGAGGAATCAATCAAACGATTGGCAGACAATTCAGCGGCGCATATTAGGATAAACTACCTACGATCGAACTGTATGCACAAACAAAATAAAACAGCCTCGTCTTCTTTGGATTACTGCAACATTCCATGTCGATATCCTTGTATTGACGAAGAGGACGAAGATAATGATGAAGTGCTCTTCTATCATAAAGCTATGTACAATTTTGATCCAGCAAGTTTTGTTGATATGTCTTGGTTTAAAACTGTGGACGAGGTCTTTTAGTATCATCGTACGAACAGCGACACATACAGTTGGAACCAAACTACGACAAACAAATGAACAATGCATTGGCTGCAATGAATATTTTGATCCAGTGATCTGAATGTTCTGTACAAATCACACATAATGAAGTTCGAGACGGTATTCTAGGAGCATGCTTATCCATGTTTTGTCCGATTTTTGTTGCCAAGAAAACTATTCCGGGCAATTCATTCTTGAAAACCTGATAAATCTCCACACAGTAACTTGCTTTTAAAGCTTAATCTTTATCTTTGTATTACACTTGAATGTGAACAGGTGATATTGGTTTGCGATCTGTGTTCCCCATAATTTTGTAGGTCGAAATCAAGTTTGAATTCATAAACACCTCTCAATGATTCGGTGGATCTCAGTAAGGTGCAATCTCACAGAAGCCTCCCCATAATTCTATTGGTTTAAATCACGTGTGATCTCATAAACACCTCTCCATGATTATTTATTCCGTATTTCTTTGGATTTCAAATGGAATGATCTAACAAACATTTCCACAGATTCTCAATAAGGAATGATCAAATACAAACCTCTCCAGATTCCTCAAATATTTAAGGTTCAACGATTCTAAGAAAGTTGATTTTGAATAAATTGGCATCATGCCATATTCTCCCAATTAATCCAGCGTACTGTCCTGTTCATTGTTGCGTTTGATATTTAACAATTCTGCATGTCAAATCCTACATTATAATGAGCCTTCGTTCTTTTTTTTTTTTTTTTTTTGTATATGCACGCTGAAAACAGGTCATTGTTTATCACCAGTCGATGTAATTGAAACATTAAACAGTGGTTTAAACCTATTTCTCTTTGTTGATATATGTGTTTTGGAATTATAAGGTGACACATTAAAAAGACAATTGTTGTAAATCACCAGTCTGTAACATTACAAACATTGACCTAATTGAATACAGATATTCCGAACCTGTATAAAGTAGAGAACAAAAATTGATCTGTGGTTATGTTAAGCGCTTTTAAGGCTAGATTATGTTAGTTTTCCGGTTTTCAATTGTTCCCGAACACGATTGTGGTTTTCAAGTGCTCTCGCTTATTGTTGATAAGAGGGAGGGCTGATGAGTTCTGACCAATATCCCTGTTTGTGACAGTTATACATAGATATCAGTCCACAAAGTCTAGTTAAGTATATCACTCTGCTGTTATTTTAGTAGTTATAGATAACAAATATGTTGTCAATTCAATAAGTAGAATAAAAAAAAACACTAAAGATTGGCAATAATGTAGCAGAATATTATTTTACTATTCCCCTGTACAGAGACGAGTGATACGAAGCATGTAAAACAGATAAGCTTAGTTTGACCTGACCATAGACGAATTTAATCAATTATACCAACTTAACACTATCTGTCTTAAATATCATGGTATATTAACTGCAATTAGAAAATATTTATCGAAGATCAATCATGATTATCTTTCAGTTGAACATCTTCTGGAACCTGTCAATATTGAACTATTTATTACGTAAAAAATAAAGGGTCAAAAGATTTGTATAACATTCTTATCAAAAATGATTCTATTCCTGCCAGTAGGACGAAATGGGAAAAGTAAGCTCAGGTCCACTATCTGAAATGGAAAAATACAAAATGGTGTTTTCAATTTAGATGAGTCCATCATATCTTAACCACAAATTCTTTAATATTCAAATTGGGATTACCAGCGACCCCTCTGTGTCCCCTTTGTAATGAAGAGCAAGAGCCAATAATTTATATCATCTGGGAATGTTGAGAAGTGCAGAATTTATGCTAAACCTAAAAACACTGTTAGATGTATTAGTTACTCCATTTTCCTTCAACACAGAAACATTTCTGTTTTCATTTGGGTTCTTGATACAAAACCATAATCAGACAAGTAACAGAACTGACACTGCAATTGTACTTATTGTCGAACACTATGTTTACAAAACTAGATGTCTACACAAAAGGCTTATTATAAACAAACTAGTAAACAACATAAGGACTATTTACTGTAGAAAAATATATGGTGTACAGTCAAGATGGTTCGGAAAAATAAAACTTTTAAATGAATGGAGGAAATGGAAGAAATGTATAGATCTTACAGACTAGGGTATATAGTTAACACTTATTAATTATGTTTCTGCAACTCCTCGTCTTATTTTGATAAAAAAAATCCCCTAGACCTAAAAGTAAGAAACCCAGAGTGTTTTTTTCCTTTCATTCTCCCCGCTTTATCTCTCTGTATCTTCTCTCTCCATCTTTCTATTCACCTCTCTCTCTCTCTCTCTCTCTCTCTCTCTCTCTCTCTCTCTCTCTCTCTCTCTCTCTCTCTCTCTCTCTCTCTCTCTGTGTGTGTGGGCTCTCTGTGTGTGTCTCTCTCTCTCTCTCTCTCTCTATCTAGTTATCTTTAATGATCTCTCTCTCTCTCTCTCTCTCTCTCTCTCTCTCTCTCTCTCTCTCTACGTGTGTGTGTCATAATCAATTGTGTGTCGATGATAATGATAATGTTGTCTGATAAAAAAGCAGATGGAATGATCACATGATGGTTTTGATTAATATTTGAAATATATACTAAACAAAAAAAGAAAGGTAACACTATATGTATGTGATGATGATGATGATGATGATGATGATGATGATGATAATGACGATGTGGTCACATGATACAAGTTTGATATGTTATCCTGGAGAAATATACTGGTCACCTGATACCAATGTAACACCTGTATTCACGTTTACCATATCTGACTTCTGCAGGGGGATATATCTGTCTTCTACAGGGGGATATAGCTGACTTCTACACTTCTACAGGGGGATATAGCTGACTTCTACACTTCTACAGGGAGATATAGCTGACTTCTACAGCGAGATATAGCTGACTTATACAGGGAGATATAGCTGACTTCTACACTTCTACAGGGAGATATAGCTGACTTATACAGGGAGATATAGCTGACTTACACAGGGAGATATAGCTGACTTCTACAGGGAGATATATCTGACTTATACAGGGAGACATATCTGACTTATACAGCAATATATATAGCTGACTTCTACAGGAGGATATAACTGACTCTTACAGGGAGATATAGCTGACTTATACAGGGAGATATAGCTAACTTCTACAAAGAGATATAGCTGATGTCTACAGGGAGATACAGCTGACTTATACGGTGAGACATATCTAATGTATACGGTTAGATATATCTGACTAAAACAGCGAGATATAGCTGACTTCTAAAGGGTGTAGCTGACTTCTAGAATGAGATATAGCTGACTTCTACAGGATATAGCTGACTTCTACAGGGAGATATTGCTGACTTATACAGAGATATATAGCTGACTTCTACAGCGAGATATAGCTGATTTCTACAGGGAGATATTGCTGACTTATACAGAGATATATAGCTGACTTCTACAGCGAGATATAGATGACTTCTACAGGGAGATACAGCTGCCTTACATGGTGAACAAATATGACTTCTTCGGTGAGACATATCTTACTTATACAGCGAGATATATTTGACTTCTACAGGAGGATATAGTTGACTTCTACAGGAGGATATAGTTGACTTCTACAGGAGGATATAGTTGACTTCTACAGGAGGATATAGTTGACTTCTACAGGGGGATATAACTTTCTGATATGGTGAGACATATCTGACATATACAGTGAGGTATAGATGACTTCTTCAGGGAGACACCGCTGTCTTATATGATGAACAAATATGACTTCTACGGTGAGACATATCTGACTTATACAGCAAGATATATCTGTCTTCTACAGTGAGATATAGATGACATATACAGCGCGATAGAGCTGTCTGATACGGTGAGACATATCTGACTTCTACAGCGAGATATATTTGACTTCTACAGGAGGATATAGTTGACTTCTACAGGATGATATAGCTGACTTCTACAGGGTGATATAACTTTCTGATATGGTGAGACATATCTGACTTATACAGTGAGGTATAGATGACTTCTTCAGGGAGACACCGCTGTCTTATATGATGAACAAATATGACTTCTACGGTGAGATATATCTTAACTTCTACAGGGAGATACATCTGACTTCTACAGGGAGACAAATCTGACTTCTACAGGGAGATACATCTGACTTCTACAGGGAGACATATCTGACTTCTACAGGGAGATATAGCTGACTTCTATAGAGAGATATAGCTGACTTCTACAGGGAGACATCTTACTTCTACAGGGAGATATAACCCACTTCTACAGAGAGATATAGCTGACTTCTACAGGGAGATATAGATATCTCCTACGGGGGGTATAGCTGTCTTCTACATGGAGACATAGCTGACTTCTATAGGGAGATATATCTGACTTCTACAGGGAGATATAGCTGACTTCTACAGGAAGACATATCTGACTTCTACAGGGAGATATAGCTGACTTCTACAGGGAGATATAGCCGACTTCTATAGTGAGATATAGCTGACTTCTATAGAGAGATATAGCTGACTTCTACAGGGAGATATATCTGACTTCTACAGGGAGATATAGCTGACTTCTACAGGAAGACATATCTGACTTCTACAGGGAGATATATCTGACTTCTACAGAGAGACATATCTGACTTCTACAGGAAGACATATCTGACTTCTACAGGAAGACATATCAGACTTCTACAGGGAGACATATCTGACTTCTACAGGGAGATACATCTGACTTCTACAGGGAGATATAGCCGACTTCTATAGTGAGATATAGCTGACTTCTATAGAGAGATATAGCTGACTTCTACAGGGAGATATCTTACTTCTACATGGAGATATAGCTGACTTCTATAGGGAGATATATCTGACTTCTACAGGGAGATATAACTGACTTCTACAGGGAGATACATCTGACTTCTACAGGGAGACATATCTGACTTCTACAGGGAAATACATCTGACTTCTACAGGGAGATATAACTGATTTTTACAGAGAGATATAGCCGACTTCTACAGGGAGACATATCTTACTTCTACAGGGAGATATATCTGATTTCTACAGCGAGATATAGCTGTCTTCTACAGGGAGATATAGCTGACTTCTATAGGGAGATATATCTGACTTCTACAGGGAGATATAACTGACTTCTACAGGGAGATATATCTGACTTCTACAGAGAGACATATCTGACTTCTACAGGAAGACATATCTGACTTCTACAGGGAGATATAGCTGACTTCTACAGGGAGATACATCTGACTTCTACAGGGAGATATAACTGACTTCTACAGGGAGATACATCTGACTTCTACAGGGAGACATATCTGACTTCTACAGGGAGATACATCTGACTTCTACAGGAAGACATATCTGACTGCTACAGGGAGATATAGCTGACTTCTACAGGGAGATATAGCTGACTTCTATAGGGAGATATAGATATCTCCTACAAGGGATATAGCTGTCTTCTACATGGAGATATAGCTGACTTCTATAGGAAGATATATCTGACTTCTACAGTAAATTAAACTAAGAGGATTCCCCATAGTGATTCTACTATCAATTTAGACTGTAAATACACTACTTGGAAGAACAAACATTCAATATCAATTCCTCCGGAATCGAGAGACTGATCGGTCTGTGCCAACACACTATAACCTAATTGCTCATGGTGAATCATGCAAACTGTAACAAATAAACAAACAAAATGACCTTAATTTCTCTTTCATGATGACACGAGGATGTTGGACCATTTGCTGGACAAGGACTTCAATATAGGGCTGAAATAGATTGAACATGGTCTGTTAATTTCTTTCATGCTCATTGGGTTTCAACATAAAAGATAATTCATTGCACTTACCCGATTACCCGAAAAATACCATATGTTTTTGATTAAGTCAAAGGAACTTCAATGGAGGGGAAACAGATTGGATCAGTCTTCGGCAATTCAGTGATAAGCTTTTATTTCATCAAGGAGACACTCTAAGGTTAACTTTGTATAGTGTGCTATTCAAATCAGAATTGATGTGGGCTGAAAGAGACTTTGTAGGACAACGTGGGGATTTACAGAAAAAGAAGTTTGTATCTGATGTTCTTATCATCTAGATATTTGACTGAAACTTTTAGGTTTAGTGTTTTCTATGTAAGAATGATTTTTTTAAAACTTGTCAAAAACTGATAATTTAAAAGTAGGTCAGTAATATAATTGAGGATTTTTTTTTTTCGTCCTATCAAATAGATATAATTTTACCGGAGAAGTTTCAATAACCAACCATATCTTCTTATAACCACTATGAAGGGATAATTGTGAGAAAGATACACAATTGAATATTAAAGCAACTGCCATCTTGAACTTCAACCGGAGTGCATTGCTCACTTTACTGACATTTCGTGTCATTGAAAATTGTTGAATGAAAAGAAATTATATAAAAAATTTCACTTCTTTCACCCCTGAAACTTTGAATATTGCCCATGACAATATTCACAAAGGCCGTCATCCAAGTGTAATGATTCTATAATTTACGGTTACAGAATGAGTCATTTGATTGTGAGGTCACATTTTGACCCATGTGACCTTGAATATGGCATAAAGTCATTTCTTTTCAAAACTTTGTTCTGCCCTTTACCAGGAACCTACCATCCAAATATCATGATCCTAAGGCTTTTGATTTTTTCTAAGAAGTTGTTTTAATGTTTTGACAAATTTGACCCTGTGACCTCGAAGCCGGTGAGCTAAAAATAACCCTGCACTCACTTGTGGGTCTTCCCTGAACACCAACTCTGCCTTGGACAACATGTTTACACTTGAGGGTGATATCAAGGATCACATGCCTTAAGCATCATGTTAGCCAGCTAAATAATTTATGCCCTCAGGTTGATGATGAAGTATCTCGCCCAAAACAGGAGAAAAAAATCTAATTTTCAAACCACAGGGACAATTATCAGATCCCTCTCACAGTGAGAAATCGCATTGCTCAAAGGTGTTTCAATTAAGATAAACTTAAGAGAAATTTTATAATGTGTTCAGTTTGAGTTATTTCATCTGAATTCTCTCTTATCAAATCTATGCTTAGTTTTATAGATATATTTTATATACAAGACGCTCACTTCAGACAAATATTTAACGATGAAATTTGACTTAGCAGAGTATTTTTATTTCCATCCAAATGTAAAAGGTACAAAACATTTCAACCTAAAACATTTCATTCAAGAAATCATTTTCTTTTCAAACTGCCTCTCCCATTCAAAGAATATTCAGCTGTTCATGTACATATGTAATTGTAAAACTTAACCAGCATTCAAATGATTGACTCAAAAAATATCTATGTTATCATTAATAACTGCCTTTACTTTAATCTTGATGTAATACAATTACACAAGAAAGATAAAAAAAAGAAAACCATATTTTCAAAATGGCCAACACGGCAGACATCTTGAATGTAGCACTAGTCTGAATTTCAAAGAAGGACTATCTGTGCACCATACACAACTCATTTATAGTGATAAAAGTTGAATCTTCGAAAAAAGTAACAGTAACATGTTAAAGAGGGCTGCCATCTTGAATGCACCTATAGAACAAGGAAGCATGCCCTACTCAATAGCAGACTTCATGTCTGTGTATTAACATCCATTTAGAAGTGTGCATGCCACATTACAACAAGGTTTTCTATATAGCTAGGTACCTGTCCTGTATATACCAGGTATATAAAAGAACCATGGAAATTCAGAAAGCTAAATAATAACATTAAAAAAAGAGCCCTATGGTGCCTAAACAGTCACCTGGGTGAGTTCACGAACAGAAAAAATTGGAATAAATGTGTAGCATAGAGTACAGAAAATAAGAATATTGCTATTTGTACACAGACAGAAAAGTTTAACTTTAAAACGCTTCTGTCTATGAAGAGTTAAATCCACTTCCAATAAAAAACATACAAATCATACTCAAAAAAGTAAATTACCTAGTCTGGGTCAATGTGAGCATATTATCAAACTGTCATCCTGTTCTAACACTGTGCGATATATTTCCAATGAAATAAAATAAACAAATTATGTGCAAAAATGTTATTTTCCTATATATGCTAAAGTATAGTTTAACCCTCCCCATTGGGAAATAAATATGAAATTTCGGTAAAGCACCTAAAGGCCTTTCCATCCATAAAGAGTATTTGATTCAGTCATAATAGGTTATTGAGAAAACTTTTTGAAGTTTCTAACAAATTGACCCTCAGGACCCTTTGAGGGGAAGAGTGATGGGGCGGGGCATGGAATTTTTTTTTACAAAACATCAATGAATTTTGTTAAGTGGATTAACAGAAGAAGTCAGAAATATTAAAAGTTTACGATCCACTATGCCCAACACCAGACAAAAGGTGATCGCAATAGGTAACCACAAATCTCAGGTGACATAAAGATGAATTGGGAAATAAAAAAAGGTAAAAAGTCATAAATAACAGAAACTGGAAAACCCTCTTACAATAGTTGAACTATCCAATATTCCACAAGTAAGATTTTTTAGGTTACTTTGAAATCAACAAAGTGACAAGTACTTGTGATTAAATGTCTTTTATTCTTCAAATGTCTAAATATGAACAAGACTGTGCAATAACCAAGTAAAATTCATGGGCAAACCATACAGTTCATGAAAATTTTATTGTAAGGGAACTTTGCTAAGTCTAACTGAATTTGAAAATTCTCTTTAAAGTTAAAGGAATATTCTGCACAAGTTGGCAAATTTCTGGTTGTTTTACACTTTTTAAAACCCTTTCTTGTGATTTTTAAAACTATTGTCAATATGGAACATCTTTCCTATGGTCAGTTTAGACAGGTGAAGAAATACCCCATCTAAAGGGTCATGCCTTGTCCATTGTCACATAACCTCTATCGTAATTCAGCTTCACCAAGTTAGTGATGTAACACACATGAATAGATTGTACCCTGATGACAGAAGGCAGGCCGAAACATGTTGACAATTTTTGGAAACCTGGCCTCAGGAGCTGGGATTGTTACTTAAACCATGATTTTCATCTATTTTTAAAGAGCGCTTTGCATACTGTACAGTATCCTCCTGGAACTTTGAAGACAAACTTCTGCTAAAATATACAAATTGGGCGTTGGCCCCTTAGGGGTTTTCCCTACTTAAATTCATAAAACTAGGGAATCCGGAACTCGGACACTGAATGAATTTTAGATTCTATATGAAGTATTAGTGTAAATACACAGGAATGTATGCTGTTCACTAATAACAAATCTCTGCTTGGATCAAAATTCTATTGCTTCCTTTGGCTTATTTCATGTCAATTTTAAAATATACAAAAATATTTCATGCTAATAAAAAGCAAACTTTTTTGTGGCAAAAATCATGTTATAAGTCAAAATAGCTAGCTCTATGTAACCATGGTAAAATACTAACAAACACTTGACTGAGCAAATTTCTCTTTAGCTCAATTGGTTGATCATTAAGCTAGTAAGCCAGAGGTCCCAGGTTCGAATTCTCACAAAAGCATTAAAATGAAAATTGACCTCTGTTACATCAACATAGAATTTCCACAAATTAAATATAGTATGTTTATCCACATGGTGAATTGAGGTGAGCAATTTCTATAAGCTCATAAATTAGATTCTTGTTTATATAAAAAACATCTAATGAAATGCTTATTTGTGCTGAATATCCCTTTAAACAGGAGGAGGAAAGCTGCCCCAAAATGCCCATAACCTGTTCTTTCAGTCCTTTTTACTCTTGTGTATTGAAAAAAAGTAGTCCCCTGATAAGACCAGTGATGCACACACATGTACTTTGTTTCAACCTATTGTTAATTCTTATTAGAAATTCATCGGAACCTCAAAGATTTAAACCAGAACAAATCCGCTTTCCAAAACATCATAATTTAATAATTAGGACTGTTTGAAATAAAGAAAAGTTACCTCCAAATTTTCAATACTAGTGTATTTGACTTAAACTGTCTAATTAAGTTTGTCAATTGTGCAACTGTGCAAAATAAATAAATCCTGAACCCATATTCATGAAACTGTACTTATGCTCAAATGCACATTTTGTGCTCAGACAGGTTTGATGATAAATCTGATTTTTAGTAATATTAGTGATGTTTATTTTTTTTTATATTTTTGGTGATTACTCTCACATGTATAAACTAATATCTTCATTTCTTTCTGAACTCAATATCCCCACTAAGATAATTAGAGAATATTTATCAATGAACTTTCCAGTTTGCATAAAAATTATGTCATCCTAAAAGTTTGGGTTATCTCCCCTTGCTCCATGAACTATTTGTATAAAGTATAGCAGGACCAATTTCAATGTTTAACAACTGATCCTTCCATTCTTTAGACCAATAGGAGAAATGAAGTGAACTTTACATGCATCTCACCACTAAGTTGTTTTTTCATTGGAATTCTTGTTACTATCTGTTACTCTGATGAGCATGGGACCTCTTTTTTTTTATTTATTTTGTAAAAATGATGGTATTTATTCAAAACATATACCTTTTCAGGAATAATTTTGTGTTTCAGAATTGATCAAAATAAAAAAAGTATGAAGTAGAAGTGGGAAGATACACATGCATGTTATGACAAGTTCCTTGATAGACCTGCACAAGTCCCATTTTGCAAAGAACTTGCAAGAAAAAATTCAAAATCACACTTAATATAAAAATAGGGATTGGATAATGTTATGTTGATGTTAATGAGGTATACTCCTCAAAATAGTGTTGAGGCAAATTTTCTATGAACCTCAACATGTCATTAAATCAATTCTTAAACATTTTTTCAATGACTTGAAGAAATTTCTGAAAGACCTCAAGTGAGATATTATTTTCAGTTTTGGTTTCTCTTTAAAATTACCATTTTATTGGTTTAAATATCATCAGGTTGAGCACAGATTTCAAATTTAAGCATGAGAATGGTTTCATGAAAACAGGCATGGATGGTATTGATGATTTCTAAAATACATTTGTACTGACCATTTATTGTGAATGTAAACATTAACACTTCTCTTTCAGACTTCAAGTCTTGTAAGGTCTCCTCTAACTGAACAATAACATTCCATGAACATTCCCTTACTCTATCTTCTCTTATTAATCATTCAATGTATGCATCTATATACAAAAGCTTTTGAACATTTCTAACTACAAACACACATCAAATGTCTCAATCTTTGGCTGACGAAATGTTTCCTGGGAGAAACAATCACTTTCTAGGCCGTCTGTCTTCCTTTCCTAGGTTAGTCAAACTTGTGGGTTGCTCAAGCTTTCTACCTTCAACCCTCTCCTTTCTTTTAGCTTTGACCACCTCCAAAGAACACACTTTAGCCAATACAACTGCTATTTCTGCTTCTAGCTGGTCTGCAAATGGTTCATTAATGTTACACAAACAACTCTGCACAGATCAAAACTGGCTTGTGATTGGTTGATTACACTTACCAATCATCAGATTCTTTTCAAGTCTTGACCAATCGTATCAGTCTCATTGTAATTTTGTGATTGGCACACCACCAATTTCTGAGATTGGTCACCAACTTATGAGATTGTAAAGGTGACCAATCAAGACACTTTTTAAACAATACAAACCAGTTGATTGGTCAGTTTCTGTGTCATAACTGCATGTTGTCATCCAAATCATCAAATACCTCTGTATCCATGGTAACCGATTCTTCTTCACTACGAAAAAGAAATGTTTTACATATGAATAAAAGCATGTACAGGTTAAGTATTTTATTTCTAAAGTATGTAAAAGTTTATCATTTTATCTAAAACACAAAACAAAAAACAAAAAAAACAGTCATTGTTTAAAAGTATAGAATAGTTTTAATTTTTGTTTCTCCACAAATATTGTGATATTTGCTCTAGACAATCTTTTCCTCAATTTGAAATGTACAATGATTTGAGAGTCATATTATTTGTTGTTTTTTTTTCAATTCTAATGGATCTGGGAGGGGCCAAAAATGGCAGAAACCACTCATAGTCCTTAATCAAGATAGTGAAGTAGTACACAATCTGTAAATTTCTCCATTGAAAGAGGTGAATAAAGCAATCAGTAAACTGAAAGTTTCACAAGTCTCAAGTTTCCCATAATCAGTAAACTTCTCATTGTCAAAGAATACTACTTTGAAACTAGGCACATTAGTAGCAAGAATCTGATGAAGGAACAAGTGACCCATAGGGGTCTGTATCGCTCACCTGGATCTTAAAGCCTAGCAGTGTTATACAAGCCTATAAGTTATGTATTTCAAATATTTCCAAATTAAAGCTCAAACACTTGGCCTCTTTGATGGGGCAAGACCAATGGATAAATTCTGATATGATGACTTTCTCTCTTTTGATTCCAAGTAAGAGACCCATTGTTTAAACAAAATTGATTCCTCTTCACCTAAACATGATTTACACCAAATTTGGACAAAATCCGATCATTTCTACTGAAGGAGAAGAATTTTAAAAAATTTGCTCTGTTTCCCTATTGGGCTGAGATCTGTTTATTTAAAAATTGATTTCCCTTTGCCCAAAGATACTTCTAACAAAATTTGGGTAAAATCTGATCATTCTTACAAGAGGAGTTTTTAAAGGATTTGCTCCGTTTTCCTTCTTGGGTTCCACCTCTTCCAACAGGGCTGAGATCCAACATTTATACATATTTGATTTTCGTCTGCCTGAAGATGCTTCTGACCAAATTTGGACAAAATTCAGCTTATCCCTACTAAAGGAGTAGGATTTAAAATAATTTGCTTCGTTTTCCTATTGGGTCCCAACCCTTCCATCCTAATGGGCTGAGATCCATCATTTATTGACAAATTGATTTTCAATTCCCCAAATGATGCTTCTGACCAATTTAGGCAAAATCCAATCATTCCTACAGAAGGAGTAGGATTTTAAAGAAATTGTTAGATTTTCCCTATTGGGCCATGCCCATCTGGACCCTGGGGGCAGAGACCCACTATTTATACAAAATTGATTTCCTTTCACCAAAGTGTACTTCAGACCAATTTTGGACAATATCCTGCAGTTCCTGAAGAACAAGATAGATGTTAAAGAAATCAATTGGTTTTCATTATTGGGCCCTGCTCCTCTGGCCCGGAGGAGGCCAGACCCACCACTTACAACAAGAGGCCCATGGGCCTTAACGGTCATCTGACAAAAAGCAAGCCAAACCTAGAAAGTGGGTTGAGGTCATTCATTTGAACAAACTTGGTAGCCTCTCCTCCAAGCATCTTACAGGCCCAATATCAGCACTCATGGACTTTTGATTGTTGAGAAGAAGTCGTTTGTATATTTTAACATATTTGACCCCTGTGACCTTGAAAGTGGGTTGAGGTCATTCATTTGAATAAACTTGGTAGCCTTTCCTCCCAGCATGCTACAGACCCAATATCGGCACTCATAGACTTTTGCTTATTGAGATGAAGTCCTTTGTATATTTTAACATATTTGACCCCTGTGACCTTGAAAGTGGGCCAAGGTCATTCATTTGAACAAACTTTGTAGGGCTCCATGCCAGCATGCTATGGGCCAAGTATTAGCCCCCTAGGCCTTCTAGTATTTGAGAAGAAGTTATTTAAAGATTTTGACATATTTGACCCCTGCGACCTTGAAAGTTGTTCAAGGTCATTCATTTAAATAAACTTGGTAGCCTTTCCTCCCAGCATGCTACAGACCCAATATCGGCACTCATAGACTTTTGCTTATTGAGATGAAGTCCTTTGTATATTTTAACATATTTGACCCCTGTGACCTTGAAAGTGGGCCAAGGTCATTCATTTGAACAAACTTTGTAGGGCTCCATGCCAGCATGCTATGGGCCAAGTATTAGCCCCCTAGGCCTTCTAGTATTTGAGAAGAAGTTATTTAAAGATTTTGACATATTTGACCCCTGTGACCTTGAAAGTTGTTCAAGGTCATTCATTTAAACAAACTTGATAGCCCTTCATCCCAGCATGCCACAGGCACAATATCAGCAATCTGAGCCTTTTGGTTATTGAGAAGAAGTTGTTTAAAGATTTTAACATATTTGACCCCTGTGACCTTTAAAGTGGGTCAAGGTCATTCATTTGAACAAACTTGGTAGTCCTTCATCCCAGCATGTCACAGGCCCAATATCTACACTCTGAGCCTTTTGGTTAATGAGAAGAAGTTGTTTAAAGATTTTAACATATTTGACCCCTGTGACCTTGAAAGTGGGTCGAGGTCATTCATTTGAACAAACTTGGTAGAGCTCCATGCCAGTATCCTCTGTGCCAAGTATTAGCCCCCTAGACCTTCTAGTATTTGAGAAGAAGTTGTTTGAATGAAAAGTTTACGGACGGCGCACGGCGGACGACGACGGACGAAGCATGATGACTATAGGTCATCGGACCCTTCGGGTCAGATGACCTAAAAAATTGGTTCAGCTTTGCCGAAGGATGTTTCAGAACAAATTTGAATAAAATCTACTGAATCATTCATGAATAGTTGCAATATATAGAAGAGTGAAAGTTGACAGACAACGGACGACGGACACCAGATGCCGTACAGATGACGGTTGATGGACCCCGCCAGTAAACACTCACCTTTGTGTGCTAAATGCTTTTGGAACAGAGGGATTGGCATTTGACTCATGATTTGACCTCATTAGGTTTGAGTCATCATTCCTGTTTTGATTTTTCCAACATAATTTCATTTGGTTCTGGTCTTCTAACTTTGGAGCTAAACCTTTGGCGAAATCTCCTGGTGGCTTCCACAGAACCACTTCCATACTTCGTCGATTCCTACATAAAAATTGCCAAACTATTAATATGCTTTATCAAATAGGCACTGATACCTCATTAGGATGTACAAACAACTACAGTCTGATCCACACACACATATATATAAATATATAACTTGGATATAATAAAAACCTATTTTGTATGAACACCTACACAGTCTAATTTCAAGGTCCTGTGAAATTTGTGGATTTTTTTTGGCATATAATGAATTGGCTATGATGAAATCATTACAAGAAAATGTTTTGATCTCTGCAGTAAACTTTTCAGTTTATTTTACCTGGATATTATGTCAACACCTGAAATGAATTGAATGAATTACTTTATTATTATCTATGCATACATGTAAAATGTAAAGTTCAATCATGTACAATATACGACAATAAATAAGCTGATCTAACTCTGTTGTTATCTATCATGTAAGACAACTTTCAGCTGATCAACATACCCTGTTTACTATTAACAGGATTTCATTCTATCTAGGTAGGACTCTTGTACATTGACATGCTCCTATCATCTTTTTTTTTTTTGATTGATATTTTTCTTTTTTTTCTTTTTTTGGGATAGGTCCTTTTTTACGTAATGCAAAGACGAACATTGGACAACTTAAAAACAATTTATTGATATACAAGGTAAATTTTGGGATTTCTTTATATACAGTATCTACTAATTCCTATTAGATACTACTATTTAAATAGGAAACTATACAGTTCTGAACTTTTACTTAATACAAAGAAAAAAATTGATATAAAATCTGTGAGTATACATTAATGCCGTTATCTTATCATATTAAGCCTTACTAATATCCCATTAACTTCCATTATGATAGCTGCTAAAAGATACAATGAAAAATACAACCCTAACCTTTAAATTATTGATGTAAAAGGATGTGTAGTAAAAAAGTAAGTCCAACACAGCAAGTTCTTCTTTAAATCTGTATTATGTCAGAGCGTTGTTAGACTTACTCCTTTACTACACATACTTTTACATCAATAATTTAAATGGACAGACAGACCAAGAGCCATAGGCAGACAGACCAAGGACCATAGACAGACCAAGAGCCATAGACAGACAGACCAAGGGCCATAGACAGACAATGGACCATAGACAGACAGACCAAGGACCATAGACAGACAGACAATGGACCATGGACAGACAGACCAAGGACCATAGACAGACAGACCAAGGGCCATAGACAGACAGACAATGGACCAAAGACAGACAGACCAAGGGCCATAGACAGACAGACAATGGACCATAGACAGACCAAGGGCCATAGACAGACAAACCAAGGGTCATAGACAGACCAAGGACCATAGACAGACAGACCAAGGGCCATAGACAGACAGACAATGGACCATAGACAGACAGACCAAGGGCCATAGACAGACAGACCAAGGACCATAGACAGACAGACCAAGGGCCATAGACAGACAGACCAAGGGCCGTAGAAAGACAGACAATGGACCATAGACAGACAGACCAAGGACCATACACAGACAGACAATTGACCATAGACAGACAGACCAAGGACCATAGACAGACAGACCAAGGGCCATAGACAGACAGACCAAGGACCATAGACAGACAGACCAAGGGCCATAGACAGACAGACCAAGGACCATAGACAGACAGACAATGGACCATAGGACCATAGACAGACAGACCAAGGGCCATACACAGACAGACAATGGACCATAGACAGACAGACCAAGGACCATAGACAGACAATGGACCATAGACAGACAGACCAAGGACCATAGACAGACAGACCAAGGGCCATAGACAGACAATGGACCATAGACAGAGAGACCAAGGACCATAGACAGACAATGGACCATAGACAGACAGACCAAGGACCACAGACAGACAGACAGACCAAGGGCCATAGACAGACATACCAAGGACCATACACAGACAGACAATGGACCATACACAGACAGACCAAGGGCCATAGACAGACAGACAATGGACCATACACAGACAGACCAAGGGCCATAGACAGACATACCAAGGACCATACACAGACAGACAATGGACCATACACAGACAGACCAAGGACCATACACAGACAGACCAAGGGCCATAGACAGACAGACAGACCAAGGGCCATAGATGGGTGACAATTTCTAATGATGTTGCTATTCAGTTTCTGACTGATGAAGGGGAGAATGTGACTTTTGCATGCAAATTCAGCATAGTTTCAACATATGATTATGTATGACAGCATTGAAGAGACTGTTCAGCAAATGTGATCCAGTCAGTAAATGCCAAGTTTGGACTTGATTCAACTGTGAGCTAAAAAAAATAGTGTTATGTCT
Organism: Ylistrum balloti; assembly: GCF_031769215.1. NCBI lineage: Eukaryota > Metazoa > Mollusca > Bivalvia > Pectinida > Pectinidae > Ylistrum > Ylistrum balloti. The sequence continues at coordinate 91,019 of NW_026781940.1, read as the reverse complement.
CATTAATTTTCTTTGTTTTAACATTCTTAATTGAAAAATTTGGCTTACGTGATCTCTTCGAGAAGTTTCTGTGGCAACAGGGAGGTTGGTTTGAGAATGCCTTGTGAGAAACTATCTAGCATCTCCAGTTTAGGTCCTTTTGATGGCTCCTGCTCAGAATCATCATCATCCGAGTCATCAAGTACAAGTCTGTAACAAAGTCAAACTCATATCTTATTAACTAAAAACTTCAGAATGAAATTTAATCAGTTTGCTAGAAGTCTACAATTGTATATCACTGTTGCTTATCTAGTTTAGAGGCAGATCATTCTTATCTTAAGTTTTTGTTTTTTCATCCTTCCATAAATAATCATGAAGTCAATAAATAGGAGATTTCATATGTAAATGAACACTCTTTGTAACTTATAAGAGTCTACATATTTTTTTGTCATATCGAAGTGAACTGGCAAAATAAACAAAGGTTTTGCTTTTTTTAAACTTGCAAGGAACATGAGAAATGTAAAATGAAAAATAATGTGACCTATTTATCAGATATCAGATTAATGTACCTGGGTTTTAAAGTTTTTTTTAATTTTTCTGAACAAATAAATAATACCATTCCAAACAGAAACTGTCTTAATGTTAAGTGTTTACATAAATAAAGTTAACAACACCAATTCTCCATTTGTTTTTTAAGAAGCGTCTTCAAAGTCCCTATTTTACAACTGAGTCTAAATGTAGAAGTGGACTTATTACTAGATGACACCAGACAAAATAATCCTTGCTCAGATTTTTGCAAAATTTTGTATAGACAGAGAAGAGCTTATTTTCAGTCAAGACAAAGGAAGGATGGATTTTATTTCTACAAGTAGACATATAAATTAAGAGAAATGGCTGGTTCACCTTTCTTCAATTTCCTTGAATTGTTGTAAGCCTTCTGCTCTCTCAGAGGTCATCGGGGTCACTGATGTTGAACAGGTTAGAGGGAACTGTGTGGTGGGGGATTGTTGACAGGAAGGATATAGGGATAATTCTTTCATGCTCTGCATCATCTTCTTCTCACTAATAAACACTTTTTTATCTAAGCCCAATGACCTGTAAACAAACTTTTTTATCTCTTCACTCTATTTATTGACAGAACATTGCTGCATTTTTCCTCGCTTGCCTCATCTTAACCAGAACCATGTCTGCTTGGGAAAGATACAATTAAAATCTCTGAAATTTATATGATTTCTTCACGTTGAAATACATTTTGAATTTGGGGTGTAAATATTACAAAGATTAAGATATTTCAAGAATTTTTTAGAGGAAAGCAACCATCAATTTGTCCACAATCTAGTGCTATGGAAAACACAGTATTGTCCCAGGATCTGTATTCACCAATGTATTCATGATGATAAACATAATAAATAATACATAACGCACACTGTGTTGTTATCTTACTTGATAAGGAAATTATCAGTTAATTAATTATCAATTAATTTTAGCAAGTGCAACGATGCAAAATTGAAAAGGCCCTTTGTATGCCATACAGTGAAACAGGGTAAAGTGCCATGTGCAAGGACAAAACCACTACAGCACAGACCAGTCCATTTCCGGAGAAATGCAACCTACCAAAAGGTTAGCAGTGAAAAACTACACATCTCTGATCCTCACATGAAGTTGTGTTTTCAAATGCTATTAACAATTTTACTGAACGGTAAGAGATAGTTCTGGCTGGGCTCATTACCAGACACAGGCTTATCGTCTGATAAATACAATCCATGATGTATACATATGTGAAATACTTACTTTGAATCAGAGTCTTCTTGGGCATGTCTTTTAAGCTTCCTGGATGGCACACTACATGAGAAATTCATCAGCGACCTAGAAAGGAACCAAAGAGGACAAACCAGAGATAAAGAATTTTTCGGCATAAAAACCTAGGTTGGTATTATTGGCACCCAAATTGCAGAATTTTCATAACTGATCTTTCTACAAAATACTGTATATCAGGATATACCTTGTACCATTATACAGAGATTTGTCTGGTATTCTTTTTGCCTTCTAAGGATTATACTAAAGTATTATATAAATCTAACAATTTTTTTGTCCTTATCTTAAATTCAACCTCCCTCTTCTTGTGTAAAAATTTGAATGGGAACATTCTTTCTTAGTACATAGCAATTACGTATATATCAAAATCCAAGAAAGCTATGAAGTAAAAATTTTGGTGCAAGAAAAAAAGGGTTAAGAATTGTTGTGAACTTTCAAAACAAAGGCTTTAACTCACTCTGAAGGCATTTTAGGTCTTGGTGATGTCTCTCTCACTGACATCAAGGAGCTTCTGATACCTCTTGTTCCTGTATCAACAGTTTGTCCAGAGGATGCCATACTTTGAGTTAAAGACACAATTCCAGGCCTGGGTACTGGATCACCAGTAAATGTTGTCACTCCATAGGGAATTTTCATGCCATCCCCCCAAGGCATCTGTGGAGGTACCGCATGTTGCCACGCAGCACCTAACCCTGGAGCATGACAATGTGTGATGCCTCGAGATTGATAAGACTGATTTGGAATACCTGTAATTGGACTAGCTTGAGTTGGAACATTAAAAGTAAATCCTCCAGGGTACTGATTAACCCCTACAGGCAAAGTTTGTGTGGGTAGGGCCTGGGGGTGGGGCACAGCCCCTATAAGTGGCCCCTGGGGTTGAGGTATAATTCCTGCCGTTGGGGCCTGCGGATAAGACATTTCTGGAGTTGAGTTTACAGCATGGATGTTTGAAGGTGTGCCATTTTTGAATGAATGATTAACAAGAGAAGGATGAAAAGACTGCTGGTCCTGAGTGTTGGGTAATGGTTGATTTGAAAAAAACGAACTGACCCCAGACTCAACAGGAACTTGAAGTCCTGTGGATGAGGCAGGAATGGGAAGGCTTGTCTGTCCATTATAATATTGAAACACTTCTGTCACAGGTTGCTGTGCCCCTACTGCCACGTGATTCATGTTTCCGAGATAATTATTGTTGGAAAATACACCAAAGTCTGGATGGGATACCATGGTTACTTCAGAAAAATCGATGTATACCATACCTGTAATGTAATACAGAAAATATAACATGCTTAAGATCAAAATCATGACTTTGCAAAGGTATATAGATCATCTAAAATTGTATATGTATTTGAATATTAAGAAAAGTTTGTTCATATATCAAACCTTGAGCTGATTTATAATTATTGTTGACTCTTGGGTGAATGCCATCCTTATTATATCACATGCATTTATCACAAAAATTAAAGAACTGGAAAATGTTAGGGGCTGAATTTGAGTCAATATGCTCCCTACTCCCTCTTTCACAATGTCATTGAAGACAACGACAACCCAAGTTGAAAAAAAACCAAAACAAGGCTCCCCTCCTTGCGCCCTAGAGTTCAAAGTATACCTCACTCTCTGCTCAACTATTGGGGAATTCCCAATAGCTGATGATAGTAAGGTGACATGTCACAATTGACTCCATATTCCAGAGACTGTTCCCAGTATCAAAATTTTCGCACATGAATTTGACGTCCTCAACAGATAGCCAAACTCATAATACAGAGTTTCAAAAGATGAAGATTAATGTTAAATTATGAAGAAATTTTATGGTCGTCATAGTAATCTCATTCAGAAATATTCTATATCTTTGTGTAAAATGAAACCGGACTTGTTTGATGCTTGTTCGTTTGCCTGTTGGTTATGTTGTTGTATACCTTGTTATCTCCAAGAAGACTGTCAAGAGTTGAGACATTTCACATAGTGAACAAGGAAAGAAAACCCTGTTGTGAAGAGAAGTTCAGATAATTTCAAACATCTAATACGCATTGTTTACAAATAGTTATAGCACATATAATGACAAAACAGTCCAAATAGCTCACTGCCGCTGAAATAACGAAGACGCATGTATTTGTTCCTTACCTCAGAAACTCGTAACGAAATGTCGTTAATTTTACACCACTACAAAAAAGTATCTATACAATTTCATTGCTTGTGTCTCTTTGAACACAAGACATTTCAACGGTAACATTTACAGCACGCGGGGTACTTTGGAGAATGCTTTCTCAGACGAACGGAGCGCTCGAACAGGCATTGTTTCGTGCTAAAAAATATAGTGCGACCTGTTTACGGCTTTCTGCGTCCTTTGTGATTGTCGTAAAAGTTATCAACGTCGTAAATACTTTCAAAAATGAAACTGTATATTTTATAGAATACTGTCCAGATATTTTTTTTAATTAAAACGAAGTTAAGGACAAGGTCCAATCTACTTTAGATAACTAAAATATAAAAAAAACAATTTTTGTTTTCAAAAAAATGATACGGAAGCCCATGAACACCACATATGACTTAAGGAGGTTGTACGGTAGCCCCAAATTGCGCAGATGATTTATTCAGTTTCATATTTTTTATTGCCTCTTAAACTTCACCTGAAGTTATAGCCCCGTCACAGGATAGACTTTCTTGCTGTTTTAACCCTTTTTTCAAATTCTGTATTCTCAATAAAGTTCAAAATGTATGCGGGGTCTATGTTCTTTTTCTTGTAAAGATTTTCATAAAACTGCCTTAGTCTATTTAAAATGTCTTTTGGTTTGGTCAGCATAACTTAATCTTCACTGTGAATTTTTATTATTAATTTTTGTCTTTGTCTTTTCTTTTACAATAGTAAGAAAATACTTAGTGTTTGTTTTCACCTTTTTCCAACCAATTCACTTTTGATCTGATTTGCACACCATATGTCTTTTTATTATATAGATTTTCTAGACTAGCTTCCAGTTCATTTATTTTGTTACTGTTTTCATTGTGTGACTGCTGATATAGACTTTTTATTGTTGTCTCAATCTTCTGTATTTCATTTTTTGTATTTTTGGCTATTTTTTTACTAAAGGATATTGATTCTTTTTTAATCTGTATTTTGCATATGTCCCACGCTGTATGTACCTCTGTTGTTTTGTTTTCTGTTTTCGTATTACATGTCTTTATAATGGCTATAATCCTATTCTTGTATTCTTCATTGTTTAGTAGGCTCTTGTTAAATTTCCAATATCCTGAGCCTCTTGCCTCTAAATTTAATGAAACAGCAAGATGGTCAGTTGATTTTCTTATAGCAGAACGGATATCGATTTCGGAGTTATTTCCCTTGATATCAAAAAGTAGTCAGTTCTACTTTCTTCTTTTTTGTTATTTTTTTCTTCTCCAAGTAAATTGTCAAATAATTTAAATTCTCTTTTTAATGTAGTAAGGCCATTAACACATTTCTGTATTCTATTCACTGATTTTCTGTCAATTTTATCATGTATGTCATTCCAGTCCCCTCCAATTATTATCATGCCCTGTTTAAACTTTTCTATTTTGTTTTTAATTTTTTTGAAAAATCTGTTTCTTTGCTGTTTTTCATTTGGGGCATATATGTTGATAATTGTAAATTTGTTTTCATGTATTTGTAAATTTACCATAATACATCTTCCATTTTCATCAGACTATGTATTTATTATCTCTTGATTCAAGCTATTTTTTTTTAGTAAAATAGATACTCCTCTGTTCTGACTGGTAACAAAGTTATGTATCATATCTCCTCGCCATTCAGCATTGATATCAGTTATGTCTGTTTTTTATGAAATTTGTCTCTTGTATACATGACTAGCTTTTTGTTCCTTAGCCCATGCATAAAATCTGTTTCTTTTTTGTTTTTCTCTGAGATCTTGTGTGTTTAGCATTATACAGTGCAATGTGTATTTTATTTTGAATTTTTGAATATTTTGAAAATATTTTTAACTGATTAATAATTTTATGAGTTTTATCCTAAGTGGTAAGTAGTGGTTAGCGCTGGATAGGCTGCTCCCATTTTGCTCTCCTGACAATCTCATTTTTTTTACCAGATATACTTCTTAGACATCATCCTGATTTGGCAGACACCTACATTGGTGCATGGTGATCCTACTAATCAGTTTTGGATTGTTTTATGAACTTCCTGTTTTATGAACTTTTGGATGTTTTAATTTCATGTGATACTCTATATGACCACAGTGTGACTATGAGACCATGACTTTTACCTACACCAGGTGCCTATTGTTAGCACTGAGACCTGTGAAACATGTGCCTAATCAACCATGACCGAATGTTATTGAGAGACTAAATCTGTGTGCTACTAAATCTCCATCTACCCTGACCAGTGAACGTCGCCAGAGAATCAACGAAAGTCGATTGGACTCTGCCCGGCAATGGGCAGAGTCGCGGAGACGATAAACCCTCATCATCATCATCATCATCATGACCAATGAATTCTGCTCACGCACTAGGAGAGGTACTAATGGTGGCAGAAAAGATATAAGAACAATACCCTGTATAACTACAAATGGACAAAACACCATCAACACTGTTATTAGGCAGACAGGTGTTAATAGAAACAACTTAGTACACCTAATTACACAGCATGGCCTTTCACCATCATCTACATCTGATGTTAATGATACTGTGTGTGTTATACCATCTCGTGTTTCCATAAAGTCCAAGACATCAGGACAACATAGACTTGTCAATTATGGAAACCTCAAATATCTAAGGAAACATCATGGACATATTCCATCACCTTCCCCTCTGAAACTGATAACATTAAATTGTCATTCTGTTAAGAACAAGGCATCGTCCATCAGCGATCTATTGATATCTAATGACTCAGATAATTTGGCAATAACTGAAACCTGGTTGGGTACTTCAATAGACTCAAGTGTAATTTCTGAACTTCTGCCCACTGGTTACAGCATCCTGCATTCCTCTCGTAGTGATAGACGGGGAGGAGGAATTGCAGTAGTTTACAAGTCCAATTCGGTGTTAAAGCAAGTGGTGTCTCCAGATGAGAATGACTGGACTAACTTTGAGTATGAAGAGTACTCAGTAACTGCTGGCTCTACTACACATTTTAGACTGTGTAATATATCGGCCGCCGCCTTCTTAAAAGAATGGCTTTCGAAACAGTCATTTTTTCGAACAGTGGTCTTCCTATCTTGATCTCCAAGCTGTAATATCACAGGATGTTGTTATAACTGGTGACTTGAACTTTCACCTGGATGACTCTAACGACGGCAACACCCGTCGGTTTTTTAATCTCTTGGAAGGCTACAGCATAGTTCAGCACGTTACAGGGGCCACACATATCCATGGACACACGTTGGATGTAGTAATCACACGCGATGGAAGTCCTCTCATTCTGTCTGTGTCATCCATCTTTGATTCTCATCTCAGTGATTCCAAGGGAAATATTATGTGTGACCACCTGGCTATTTGTACCTCCTTAAATGTCTCAAAGACCAAACAAATCAGGAAAGAAGTCTCATTCAGAGATTCAAATCAGTTTGTATGGCAGATTTGATTGAGGATATCAAGTCATCCCATACTCTACAGTCTGTAGATGGCACAGTGGATGACCTCGTAAATGCCTACAATACTGGTATATGTACCATCATTGACAAACATGCTCCACTGATTTCTAAAGTTGTGACATTGAGGCCTAATACTCTGTGGTGTAATGAAGAACTCCGCGGTGAGAAACAGAAATGGCGCACAGCTGAGAGGTTATGGAGGAGAACACGACTTGCAATCCACAATCAGTTATACAAAGACCAGTGTCGAAAAGTGAGCAAACTTCTTATTCAAACCAAACACGAATATTACTCCAGTAAAATTGAACATTGTCGCAATGATCATAAAAAACTGCACGAACTTGCCAAAGGCTTAATGGATCAGAAACATGATACTGTTCTTCCATGTTGCGGGTCTCAAGAAGACTTATCAGAACAGTTTAGTTCATTCTTCGTAAACAAAATTGTCACATCAAGAAATGAACTTGCTTTGATGAATGCTTCGGTGGATGTTAATACTGTTTCTATGTCATCAGACAGTGAATTTCAAAGTGAACATTTGACAAAGTTTGACCCGGTATCTATTGACGAACTTCGCAAGATTATCATCAGTGCGCCTTCCAAATCCTGTGAACTTGACCCTATTCCTACATACCTTTTGAAACAGTGTGTGGAACGCCTGCTTCCGCTGATTTCTGCTATCATTAACAAGTCTCCGGTTGAGCAAAAGGTACCAATTTGTTTTAAAACAGCCATCATTCGGCCATTGCTAAAAAAAACCTGGTTTGGACAAGGAGGTGATGAAAAACTACCGGCTGGTATCAAACCCGCCATTCCTGTCTACAATTCTGGAAAAGGTAGTGGCAAAGCATCTAGAAGCACATCTTGATGCTAACCATCTTAACGACAGCCATCAGTCAGCTGACCGTCCATTCCATTCAACAGAGACTGCTCTTTTGAGGGTACACCATGACATAGTAAATGCGTTGGACAGCAATTGTTCAGCTGTTCTTGTACTGTTGGACTTATCCTCCGCGTTTGATGTTATTGATCACGATATACTGTTTAAGCGGTTGGAACATACATACCGTGTGTCCAATGATGCACTCTCCTGGATACAGTCTTACTTAACTGACAGGAGGCAAAGTGTGGCTATAGGCAGTATTACTTCCAAAGATAGAACACTGTCTTTTGGTGTACCCCAAGGTTCAGTACTTGGGCCGAGAAAGTACTGTCTATATAAATTTAGTATATTATTATAATTATTATTATTAATACAAAACAAGAAGAAAAAAATCAGACACTCTATCATTTCATTTATCATGTCACATGTAGCAGAAAGCAACAGGCTTTATATCATGTGTACGAAATCAAGAGGCCCATAAGGTCTGTACCGCTCTGGATATGAAAGCCCACCAATGTAATACATGCCTATAGGTTGGATATTTTAAATATTTCCAAATTAAAGCTCTGTCACTTAAGCTCTTTAATGGGGCAAAAACCAATGTGTAAATCATTAAATCATTACCGTCTTTATCTTTTAATGTCCGTTATTGCTATATATTGTTAAATATAAACCTCGTTCCCATAGATATTTTTCTGACAACCATCATTATATGCATCCCTCATAGTATAGGATACATCTTCAAATTGAATTTCACAGTTGGCATTCAATTGCTCATGAATGCAGATTAAAGGTAATTCATTGTTCATGTATGCGATTTTCAATATTCGGTTTAATTTGTTGTAAGATGATACGTCTTTGTTAATTTACATATCGGTGTGGCGAGGACATGAAACTCGGGACAAAGTTCGTAATTATTTTCGTTTTAATGCACAGACGCGAAATCCTAGAGAGTCAAGGAAAAATACACAACATCACTACTGCACCATTGTCAACCTAACCAGTTTCTATTTGACTACAGTAAATACGTACACCCGCTTGCACCGACGCCCAGCAACAGACCCAATAGTTGGAGAGACCGAAAGCCAGAAGAGGCGTGACGTAAGCAGACGTGGAAACGCATTAAGCATGCAATGCAAGTGCATTTGATAAAATGCGGAGCCTCCACTGGCATACAAATCAAGAGGGACTGTGTGCACCCCCTGGAGATCTACCATTGTCCATAATTCATTTATGGATATTAACAAATGATTTATGGATACAAAAAAGGGATAATGTATGAATATCCATAAATGAATTTTTAATTTTTAATTAAATTACTCTTTAATTTTCATAAATGAAACAGAATTATTGATATCCATAAATACATATCGTGTGTATTAGAATTATTTATGGATATCCATAAATTGATAAATGGACATCCATTTATAGTGATTTTTCCCCACTTGCGCTTTCCGTACATCCATGCAGTATTATGAAGTTCTGTTTCAGCACTGGCCAGATTTTATTCCAATCTCTGATTCTTGTTGTTATATTATTAGGTTGGCTTAGGTGATCCTTTCACTGACACTTCAATACAAGACTGGTGTTTGGGGAGATCGAAATAAGACGAGAACAATAAGTATATAAATATGATATGACACAGATGATATTCCACAACCAACATCAAAATCATCATCTGTCTGTCTGTCTCTCTCTCTCTCTCTCTCTCTCTCTCTCTCTCTCTCTCTCTCTCTCTCTCTCTCTCTCTCTCTCTCTCTCTCTCTCTCTCTCTCTCTCTCTCTCTCTCTCTCTCTCTCTCTCTCTCTCTCTCTCTCTCTCTCTCTCTCTCTCTCTCTCTCTCTCTCTCTCCATGTTTCACATGTATTTAGTAAAATATGAAATGTAATAATCTACAGAGTAATGAAAAATAAATCTATCACTAAGATTTTCTCTGTTTTAATAAGCGTTTTGAGGCATTGCATAATATTATAATGTCCACCTTTTGGAAAATAATGTCCAACACTCTTGTTTAAAAAATGTCTTTATTATACATGTATATCTATATATATATGAGTTTATGTAAACATTTAAATGCATTTAGAAAGTCTAAATATAAAAATATACTATTCTATTAAGAAAATCCAAGAATTAGCTCCCCACCTACTTTTTTGAGGGAGGTGGAGGGGAGCGCTCATTTGGGTGAAACTGGTGCGGATTTAGACATTGTCGCGTGAGCATTTCTCTCAGATGAGCAATGTGTTCATATTAGATTACAATCTCACCTGCATGTTAAAATGCACACAAGTGACATTTGTTAGTTTTCAGGTTGGAATCTCATGAGCTGCCGTTGTGCAGATTGTGAGCAAATTTTGGAATGGGAATCAGACCTACCGGTATTATAATTTTTTAGTTGTAACACACATGTGAAATAGACCTAGTGGTGCAGTGACTGCCTGCAGGATTTCATTGGTTTGTGATGTCATTGCTTCATGGCATCAAATGCGTTATGGTGGCACCAGATAAAGAAAGAAAAGAAAATGAAACAGCACCCATTTAGATTCTAAAGCAGTCTATTAAAATGTAATTTTCCCACATTTCATCCCCTAAGTTATTTAAGTCATATGATAAACAGAATCTTATATTCCTTTCAATTTTATGAGATTCATGAAACTTGTCTACAACTCTACTATGAATGAAACTCATCAGATATCCTCTCTCTCTCATTATTTTATTATAAAACAGATGTTTCCTTAATTAACTTTTTATTATTAACAAGTGCTGATTTCCTGAATCTTGATTATTAAGTTACATAGTTTCTGTCTTCTTGCTTCACATCAACGAACGCCATGTTCTGACAAGGCTATCCAAATCCTGCCTGTCCTGTGGTACGTCTTAATGTGAACTGATTAAAATAAAACAAAATATACCCAAAACTGCCTTTTGTGTTCAACACAAATATTGTCAATAAAGCTCAGCCGAAGAGTCTCTGTCCTTTGCTCCATGGTCATGTTATGGAAATGCCTTCTGTTGCTTTACTCAAGGTCATTGCAAAAGATGAACTGTGTGCATTTTACAAATATTAGATTATGCATTGCATATATTATTTTTCTAAATTTTCTGCGAAGGTCAAATGTTATGTCCAAGAGATAACAGGGATGAGAGCCAACGCTGTGGTGCTAGGTGTAGGTAGGGGTGTTCCTGATATCCCTTGCTTGGATACCACCCAGTATGCAGGGCGATTGAGGAATAGGGACAAAACAAAGCAAGTATCAATCGCAACAAGCTCAGGATAACTGTAGTAACCGTGATGGAATCTATAAAGGTCATAGAAAGGTCACGTACGTGACCTTTATTATTGTGTATATGTCATAATGTAATGTGCCCATATTTTTAGTACTTTAGGGGAAAATTTTCACTATTTCGATGTCCTGATAAAGCCCAAATAGTTCAGGCGAAACCGGTTGACGTAGATCGAATAAACCTAATACCCACTTATCCTGAGCTTGTTGCGATTGATACTTGCTTTGTTTATGTTATGTCCAAATTACATGGACACAAAAAGAATGAATGATGGAAGTGTAGCCTATTAAAGGCCTTTTTCACTACAGCATTAAAGCCCCAATATATAACGTGTGTATTTATATTAAAGAAGTTGTTATTCACGTTTTGTAAAATATGCTTCCATTCATGATCTATTTCGAACCGAATCCAGAAAATCTTTATAGAAATTTTTGTGAGAGGTCAGTACTTACTATGAACACCTATATGCCCTATTCAGACCACACAGCAAGCCCTTGAATGACTAAACATTTTACCTGTATCATGAAATCGTGAAGAAAAGTGTGCAGCACAAGTAACAACTACATCTGTACATTTGAGTATGCAGGTTGGTCCAATGGTTATTTCGGGATGGCTTTCTGAACTTTGTTTAACATCAGTTTGTATTAAGTGGGACCCACTTTTATCTTTTTTTTTTTGATATCTTTAAAAGTGTTTCTTAATAGATACCACTCAGTTTACGTATGTTTTCATCCTATCATTGTATAATTACCAAGTATGCCTATATTGGGGCTTTAACATGGCATGCATTAGTTTTAATATCATTAACATTGATCCAATGCTGTATCAAAAGTCAATTAATAGATTACAGCTTAATTCCGTAAAATGTTCCACCCCTGCATGTCGGGCAATACATTGTCTTCTGGCTAGCTAAATTACAGGTCACAGTAAGAAAATACTTCAGGCCCATGCACCCTTTACCTAATTGGATCTATTCTTTTAGTTAAACATTGTTAATAACTCATAACTTCAAGCACATGTCATGTTAAAAAAATCTCAACATTGGTCTTATTGTATTTTAGAAGAAGATGTTTACGCAGAAATTTCCAATTAGGCAAAAAGCTATGGTAGGCAGGTAATTGTGAAAAAACCTTCAAGAACAGGATTATATTAGCTACTGCTAAAGATGTACATAATTAAAATACATAATTTCAAAGTCATCTGACAATCTTCTTTATTTTTTCACATTTAGTTTAAAATATATACATACTTACAAGTATTTACAACCATTTCAAGCAAAATGCAAGTTATGTATATGAAATATCAAAGATCATACACAAATAACTTTAAACATATTTTTTGATAAAATGTATTTATGAAATATTATCACAGATAATTTTTTAGACTTTAGACATAACATTCATTTTAACAATTCAGGTAATAATTGAAAGAAAATTGCTAAGGCAATATTTTCGACCTGAAAAAAAAGCAATTTTTATTTTTAGCTATATTGACTGTATATCAAAATGGATTTTTTAAAAAAAATTCATATTGTATGTGAATCTTGGAAATTCCAAGTAAAATAACATGAGGAACAAAAGGAAACATACCTTTGCAAATTATTACGTTTTTTAAGAAAGGATTAAATCATACAGGTGGTGTTTGCTTTGAAACAGACCACCCAACTGAAATATTGACGCACTGAATCAGGTCTGGTGTATTTCAATCTCAGATGTGCATTGTATACACATTCTGTATGGACTAATCAGAGATCTTGTACCATTTTCACATGACAAATGACAAAATCACCAATCATAGGTCTTGTTATATATCTAATCGATGGACGAGCTGTTAAGTCTTGATTAATGCACCAATCAGAGACTGTGTTTCATTTCTCCTTTGGATATATATTGAAACCATTTTTTCTATAATGACCAATCAAAGAGTCTGTTATATTTCACTCTGAGGAGTCTCGTTGTACATAGAAAACCCCAACACTTCCTTAGAGAACATGTCAGCTGTGATCTGATGAGGAAGATTCTGATCAATAACATCACCAGCTTGTGATGAGTCAAACTCCTGAAGCTCGCTGCTCCCACCTTCTGCATTAAAGCCTAACAATGTCGTCAAATACTCTGCAAGCTCATACTCTGTCATGTGTTCACCTGGTAACAAATCACAGGAAATTTATATGGTTAAAATTTTTGTGGATTGATGAAACGCTTAAAACAAAGTTGATATGTTATGTTCATCAAAATAATGCAACAGGATTCTCTTATCAATTGTATTCTCAAGGATTCTATTTTTCATATATTTTTTTTGTTGTTGTTGTTTTGGACAAGGTTTCTATTTCAAATGATTATTTCCTTCAGCAGAAGCAGCAAAAATTAAATATCTCTGTGTAAAAATGTTTTGAAAAAAGCAAAAGAAAAATCATTCATCACTTTGTGTCCATGATGAGGGGATCTCAACTCTCTGGGAAAGATTCTTAGTAGGCAAACACTCAACAAGCCTCATGTTTGCATTCTGAAGATTTTTTCCTTCAGATTGAAATTAAAGAAATCTTTCATTTTCCTTGAGATGAGATAGGGGGATCTCAGCTCAAGAGGAAAGATTATTAAGTTAGCAAGCAAGAGGTGAAAAGAATGGATGAACCTGTTAAGGGTGAAAAGAACTCTCTGCCGTAGCTTCAAAGGGGTGAAAGATTCTATTTATCATAATATCAAACATTATACCTTTTGTTTGTAGGTAGTCAAGAAGATCGCCTCTCTCAATGGCACTGCCTTTAGGCGTTGCTATCCCAAGGACATCAAATGCCTCAACAAGTTTCTCAGGATCAAGACCAAATGCTGGACGATGGTTTGTGTACACTACAAAAACACAAGTAAAATGTTGTTTTTATTTTTTGAAAGTACAACAACAAAATAAAAAAAAAATATTATTCTTTTTTTTCTTACGGTTTGGCCTTACTATAGATATTATTCAATATGAAAGTAAATTAATTCAAGAGATTATGATAGAAAAATGCTTGGAAAGAAACTTCTCAAACAAAACCCCTTTTTCTCTGTCAGTTAAAATATATATGCACCTTGGTATTCCTTACCACTGTATATACTTGCTGAGACAGCAAAACAATAAAAATACAAAAAAATAAAAACACCATTTTATGTAATTTTCCAGTTTTACATACACTTGATGAATTCTCCCAGATCTATTGAGTCGACATATTGTCCTGTCTCTACGTATCGACTGAATTTCACCTCGTTCAACATGTCCTCAATCTGAAATATTCAGACATAAAAGTTTTTATTTCAAGAAAAGTCTGCATCACATTTTACCCAGTATAGGTCAAGCAGGATATCAGAAAATAAGCCAAACCCCTTTTTTTATATTTCCAATGCAAAAGTCCTTTGTATGAATAAAAACTTGTCCTCAATTCTTAAAAATTTACTTTATTCCAACTGTACCGGAAATAGGAAAACAGGCTATTTTTAAAAAAAAAGAAAATTTACAGAAAATTTTGGAAATATTTATTTGCATTCATTTTTGTACTCATTATTTCCCGACCTGATGTTCATATTGTACTAGACAGTATCACCCTTCCCTCATCGACAGGGTCTAATCAATAAATTTTAAAATTAATTACAGTTTTCAAGATTATAAAAATTTGTTTGTATTTTTAAAAATTTTTTTCTTAATCAAACAACACTTTAAAAAAAAAATACACTTGTACTTCAAAATTTGCTTATGCTTCCAATTCTTTCAAATGTTGGATTTCTTTCAAGTTTTGGATCTTCAATATTAAGTAGAATG
The DNA here is from genome assembly GCF_031769215.1 of Ylistrum balloti. Lineage (NCBI taxonomy): Eukaryota > Metazoa > Mollusca > Bivalvia > Pectinida > Pectinidae > Ylistrum > Ylistrum balloti. The sequence continues at coordinate 75,692 of NW_026781940.1, read as the reverse complement.
TTTTTGGCTGTTTTTATATTCTATGCCCTCTTACCTCTTGCTCTGAAGGATAGAACCCCATAGCCCTCATCACAAACGGAACTTCAGATAACGGGATCTTTGTAGTTACCTCTCTTCTTCCCATATCATTCACGCCTTTACTGTAGATAGAATACATTTTTTATTAAAAGATTAATTTTTAACACAATTTGATACTTTTCCTTCTCGACAAGCTTTAACATCCTTACAGCGGGGACATGCACTACAAAGGCCTAGTGGTGCCTTCTCTGGTGTTATCTCTTGTGTTTCTCCACTGAGCCGTGAAGTCCACTCTTCTTACTGTGCCTCTATAATGTAGTTAGTGTGGACTTTGCCCTGACCCACCTGACCAGTAGACCAGAGCCAGAGACAAAAAGTGGTATACAATATAAGGTGGTATTTCTGTTGTAAATTACTAAAATTTTGTTTAACAAATACAAAAAATCCACACAATATTTCCTTGTCACAAAAGTTATCACAATTTGAAACTTATTAATTTGTCTAATACTATTCATTTTGAAAAGATTAGTTATGTACTTTTGGAGAAAAATGGTTCATAAGCACAGCAAGGCTAGTTCACTTGAATTTCTTTGCTATAGTGTTATAAAGAGTTATAGGTAGATTCTTATCCCTCTGTATTACACGTCCCTGCTTACAGTACCCTAAATAGATTGCATAATCAAAACTTCAAGAAAAGAAGCTTTTAAAATTTACAAACAAGAAGAAATAAAGAGGTTCCAATAAGCAATATGGGAGCAATTTTGGTTTTAAAAGCAATCGCTGAACCAACACAGAATCTCATTGGCTAATTGACTACTACTTTAAATCCTTTTGATTTCTCTACTAACTTAAAATAACATTTAAATGTTAAGTATTCTGTGTACTGAACAAATTTGTTTCACTTACTTTCTTATCTGAGCATAGTAGAAATAGTCTTCTAGTTCAGCGAACAGTTCACCTTCTCTACCACCTTCTAGTAGTCCGTAGAAAGGTACAAGATCTTCACCTCCAAGCCGTGATTGTGCTTCTAAAGCTCTGAAGAAAAAGGCATAACATTGTATGTAAAAATGGTAAATTCTTAGAAATATGAAAAGTATTCAATCTATTAAAACCAGAAATAGTCCGTGTTCAATGCATATTAGTGTTTATTGAGATATTCTTTTAAAATTATATTATTCAGTAAGGAACAGGACGGGACAGGACAGGACAGGACAGGACAGGACAGTTTGCATTTCTTCTGAAACTGCAACAGGTATGGGCTTACTGTTAGATAAATGTGAATGTATTTTTCTCAGGTGACATAAACTTTGGCCCTTACTTGAGATTAATCTCCCACATATGGACCGTCGAGTCTGTTCCTCCAGAGGTGAAGATATATTTTCCATCATGACTGCAGGCCATATTTGCTACCTATGCATTGGTCACCAAAAATAAAAGGACAATTGATAAATATCACATAAAGGAAAAGAGGACAAAAAAAAATGTAGATCATGTAACAAAGGCATATACTGCAGTATCGTCAGAAACCCACAAGACTCTGCTCGGTCTTTTGACTCAAACGACAGAGCAGAGGGTCATGGTTTTCCAACGATGATATTATAGATGTTAGTGCATAATCACTCTTTGACAAATGATGGATTTGCACATTCACAGCAATTGCTATAAAAACTATATACAGAAACTGCAATTAACCGAATTATATTTATCAGGTTTACCTTCACAGACCTGAGGTATCTTTTTAAAACAAAATAAAAAGTATCAAATTTCGTTGTCAGCAGATCTGAACATTTACAAATCAGAACTGCTAAACAGATGAATATTTCATATAAAACAATACCTCTGCTGGATGTGCAATTAGAGCCATTGCATTGTGTGGGTTTCCATCCAGCGGCAAAATGTGAAGTCCCACCTTGTATTTAGTGACATATACCATGTAGCGTTTGTCTCGTGCTGGATCCTTGGTCGGCAATACGCTCAGTCTGTCATACGAAAATTATAAACATTTTATACAATCTGTTATCACACTATCAGTTCAGATAATGTACTGTATTGCATATCAAAGTACAATGTATTATAGATAATTAATATTTCTAATTTAATGTATGAAATACAGTTAATGACTTCATATAAGGGAAACACAGTAATTTATTAACCAAGTGTAAACACATGAAATGTTCTCCATGGGAAGTTTAAAATTCGGCTTTCAGGTTTACTTCAGAAATGTATTCTTTAATTATGTACACGGCAAAAATTTATTTTAATTGGTATTTCATGTTCTAATACACAAAGCACTTCATCAAAAGAGGATTTCATGATACATTGGTATCTGAATGTACTAGCCCATGTCAAAGATTGTCTATATTACAGAATTTCAGATTAAATTAATTTCAGAAAATTATTCCACACACATTTCTGTAGTAAACGGCTGTAAATTTAATAAGAAAAAGAATTGCTTTATAACACTGAAGATCTTGTATGAAGAGATCTGTACAACAGAGGGTTTGATTTAGACAGGTTACAGTGTACAATGGAATCAATCTTACTTCTGTATAGGACTGCCATAGGTTGGTCCCAGTAGTGTTTTCCTGCACATTTTTGTGGTTGCATTGTAGAGCTTGAATTTAAACTGAAAATGAATGAAGAAAAAATTCATATTCACTCTGTGAAAAATTTTGAAAGCAAACAATGATTTAGCCGTTCCTGCCAAGAGAAATCACGGAGCTGATGTGATAGTGTCACCGACCTCTCGTCAAATAATATCTGATCACAGCCTTCAAAATCAAGGTGAAAGGGTGTTTCAAAGGGTCATCGGATAAAAAGGTCTAATAAACGATTCTTTTGTATAGTTATATGTATTAATATAATATTCTATGTTAAGTTTTAACCTTATTTTAACTATATTTGATCCGTGAAATGAATTTGAGGCTTTTAAATCTGATCTTAAGTAAAGAGATATCAGGTGATTCTAAATTTACCAGTTACAGGTTCACCAGACTAACTTAGTTTGCAACACAGATGTCTTCATATATATATTTATATACATATATGAAATCAGAAAAACCCTGAGATGGATGAATGAACACATGGATGCACAGAACCAATTTGTAAACAAGTAATCTGATTGGATGAAGGATAAATTTGAACAAACCTGGTCATTGGCTGTTACAATAAAATGCTCTTTTGTGATTGGTGGATACCATGCCATGCATTGTGGGACAGCACTCTGTTCTATCCTATCAGTGCTTGAGATCCGAATATCATCTTGGTCACTATTTTCAAGATCATACTCCACCTGTAGAGAAACAAAACAAAATAGAAACAGGATGAAATTTCTGTTATGGAAGTTATGAACTTTGAACCTTGTTATCACAATTAAAAGTATTTTTTTTCTTTTCAATTTTATTATGGGAAACAATATTTTATTTGAATGATTATTTTAGACCATTTAAAAAATGTATGCACAAACAGTTTCCGTTGCTATTTGCTAACGTTCCAAACTTCTCAAATAACTACCATTAATTTTCAAAAATCTAGTTATATAAACTATACAGATAAAGTTAAAACATTTTTGAAAAACTTTATGATAATTTTTTTTTTTTTATATTTATAACCAAGACGTACCAGGACTCGATCCATGCCAAGAGAAAGCAATCGAGGCTGATCAGTATCAAGATGAACTCCAAACATAATATCCTTAATAGGTTTGTAGTGAGCTCGGTATCGGCCTAAGTAGATGTAGGGCTCAGTGGCACCCCGTTGTCGCCTAAATAATGTCATTGTGAATTCTGCATCCTGTTAAAAAAAAAAGTTACAAAAATTTTGAATATTTAGTAAGAAAAATCATGAAAATTATGAATGGGTACAAACTTTCTCTCCATTTTCATCTTTTTCATAAAGTTTCCATGGGTTTTTGTTTGTTTCTAGTTAGATTCTATACAAAATGCAATTCTATAGCTTGACTTTTTCTCAGCAAAAAACTCAAATAAGGCCTTTTTAAGCACCAAATAGACCTTTTTTGATCCAATAGATTGGTAGATATGTAGTTCATTTAGCCAATGAAATTTTCATATTTTTGCCAATACAAATTTGAAATATCAAAATCTAATTTTCTTGATATAATTCAAAAATTACTTTTTAAAAAATGCATATATAAATTACTCAGAGAAAAAATGATTTATGAACAAAGGTTTAGCATGACAGATTCAGCAGATTGTCAGATTACAAAGGTAAAACTTGTGATAATGAATTGGATAGAACAACAAAATACTCTAGAGTCCAATTTTCATTTCTTCTCCTACAATTTATTGGAATAGTTTTATTCATGAAAACAGATTGGTCAAATAAATACTAAATAGCTTGCTGATATATAATTCATTTTTTGTGGGCCTTATTTTCGTTGACTCTCATGGTACTCTAAATTAATGAAATTACAAAATGTCCATGAACTGTTTAAATTAGTATAATCACATTTCATCTTTATTGTTGAACTCAAATGTCTACAAAATTGCAAATAAAAAAAAAATGAACTTTTATAAATATATGTATTCAAATTATGATTCTACTCACGGCTGTAGCAAGGAACTTGGAATCATGGGAGAAAGCTATGTGTGTAATAGCATCTCGTGCGTATCGGAAAGGTTCAGCGATTTCATCTCTCAAAGTGATGGAGTCCAATATTCTTACTGAACCATTCACAAATCCAACAGCTGAATAGAGAAAGAATATCAAATTATATCTTAATTATTTTCATTCATATGAAAATATCTTAGATTTCAATCTTGTAAACTAATTGCAAAATCAATAGTTTCTGGTACATGTGTATTTTTCTGCAGGCACCAAAACTATTGCTCTTCCTATCTCTGATTTTCAAAAACAGATGCTTGCTTTCTCAAACAGTCAAGTAATTAGTATGAAACTGAGCAAGGTTTGATAAAAATAAAATAAGTTTTTGTGCTATTTTTACTGTAAAGAACTCAGAAAATTATTCTTACAGAATCAGCAAAATCTGACCGCATCTGGTAGAAAAAATAGACTAAAATGAAAATGATTTAGATTTGAATTTGCTTTATTGTATTTGTAAAGGAACACCAACAAATATGCATTCACTCAGTTGTTAAATACAAAATTTCTCAGCCATCACAATAAGGGAGATAATTCAAACAAAAATTAAAAGTTAAAAAAGTGATATATGGCATACCACTTTAACAACTTCTCTGAATAAAACAAAGACAAAAAATGTGACTGGTTTTTGTTGATTGATTCATATACTCACCAATGTAAGCTCCTTTGGGATCATAAGAGCAGCAACGAATCAGATTTCCTTTTTCAAATGTTCTTGAGACCATGACTTGCCTACAATAAAAATCTGAAGGCTTAATTTCTTTCAAATGCAAATCAAACTTGAAAATAATTGCATGATCTCATTTTTTTTTTCTGAGAAAGATCATCAAACATGAAAAGTCCATCCAGGTTTTTTGAAAATTAGTTTACTGCTTGACTTTGATAAATATTTAGGCAATGACTGAGAACTGTAAACCGATCAATGAGATCAATAATGACAAATACATATGTTTGTCAAGCTGAGAAAAAAAAATGTAGAGAAAGTATTAAATAAAATCAAAATAAATAAGTAGGACACAATATATAACTTATTTCAAAGCTGACCGTACCGAGAATGCTTTTCCACATTAAATGGTGACCAAGATTTACTGTGTTAAATAGTTTTATAAGTAAAATGACTTGCAGATATTAAGTGACAACACAATAAGAGAGACCTCTCTTTTCCATCACATGGATTCAGATATATTAAACAGAGTTTAGATTAGTGAAGACGATATTAAATTTTAATTAATCGTTTACTACAATAGAATGTAATGTACGTAGCAGATATGTATGATGTACTTGAATCATTACAAATAAATCGCCATTCAACTTACCATAAAAACCTGCATAATGAGCACACCTATGTAATGTGCACAAATACTTTTTGGGGTTGAAAATACTGAAATATGCCTCTACTTGGATAATGTGCATATCCAAAAATTCAGTTAAAAAATATTCATCAGGTGCCAAGAAATTCATCTCAGAATGTTAAGCTTACACATTAAATATAAACTTTATTTATTTTACATCAATTGCGAAACAAGCTATGTTAAATTATACTAATCACTCTTGTTGGCCCGGATGTAAGCGCGCGAGGGGTCTTATTGTGGAAAACCCACGTGGTCGCGCAGGTGACCCCTTACCTTTTCACTTCCGTTCTGGGAATCGAACCCCGGTCGGCTAGGTGAAAGGCGAGTGCGTTACCACTGCGCCACCCGACCACCCTTACACATTAGATCAACATTATAAAGTCCAAAACTCTTCAAGACTTGTTTCCACGTCATTTGTTGACTTTTAATTACCTTCTTTTCTTTAATTATAAATACAATGGGATTGAAGAAAAAAAAATCTGTTTCTGCATTTCTTGTTGTTTGTTTTCTTTGATATCAGACACATTTCACTGTACAGTTAACCTAGACTTAATAACCTTATGTTCTATCACATACACAAAAAAAAATGTGCACATTATGTGGGGTTTTATAGTATCTGGACTGATATACAAAGCTATTAAAGAAAACAATCAAACTCTGAAATGGAAAAAAAAATTCTGTTTTCCTAATATTTTATGGTCAATCCTCAATTTAAATAAAAGACATTTAAAGCCATATCTCACAGACCAGAATTTAACTGAAAGAGGAAATGCTTTCTTATATTTTTATTAACTTAGAAGTCAATTCGATAATAGATTTTATTATCTTACTTCTTTTCGTAATCCCAAATCTTCAGAAGACCAGAGTAACTTCCAATCACAATGTATGGTCTAAAAAATAAAATATTTCAAACTCAATAAGCAACATCTTGTATCTTGCAATAAGTAAAGAATTCCTTTATTACCTCTGATTCCTTTTCAGGTTATAGATGGCCTAGTATTTCAAGGCAGTTAAGTAGCATTTATTGATAAATTCAATGAACTTATTGTCAGTTAGTTAAGTATATAAGGTATACAAAAATGACACAGTATGATATTTCTGTCCTAAAATTTTCTGTGCTTAAATTCTCCATAGAAATTTATCAGGAAAAATTATACTTGTGTGAGGTTTTTTACATATTTTTTAAATGCAATTTTAAAACTCCAGATTGTGTATATTTATAATTATGATGGTTCAGGTCCTATTTCAATATGTATTCAAGAGATCGAAAGACCATTTGATAACAAGGGAAGTAACTCACTGTCTGGGATGTGCTGTCAAGGCATGAATTGCTGCGTCATGTTCTCTGTGTATCACCTAAGTAAAAATGATAAAAAACCTATTTTCCATCTTGTTGAAATCATAAGATAAAAGTGTGGGATTCACACAACCAACTTCACTTATTTTATAAAAGCTTTCTGGGAATCATACAAATAACACTGTTCAAAGTTTGTCCTTTTTAATTAATAATACACTCAAACCTGTCTTAAAGGTCAATTCTACAAAGTCACCTGCTTCAGGTCCCAATACCAAACAGCTCATGACAATTGAACTTCTATACAAAGACTTCCTGTCTTTATAGATTATTTTTCTCTGATTCTTTGTGTGGTCCTAATTGACAATTTCACTATACTTCGTTGTTTCTCACTTTGCTATTCAAAGTTGACATAACATACAAAATGAACAGCTTATCTCATTCAAATATTGCCATGCAAACCTATTTTGATGAAAAAAAATAAGATCAAGACCATATGCATTTTAATGAAAATAACATTCAAGAAAATCATGTTTTATTCAAAATGATCTACAGAAATGAAACTTTAAATATTTTTTTCTTTTCAAATGAATAAAAAAATAAACATTGTCATACAAATTGCATATCTTGAAATTTCATTTTGAGTGAAAAAAGTAAACAAAAAAATAAAGATTTGCAAAAAAAATAATAACCACCTACACTAGAATTGTGTACAAGAACTTGAGAGAAAGTGACCTTGACCTTTCTCATTATAATTACCTTGACCTTGGTGCCATCTGCTGTGATGCTTCCAACAACTGCAATACTACTGCCAACCACAAAATCTTTGATGACAAATTTCTTGGCCTCAATGGTCGCATCAGGGGGATAGTTTGTTCCTTCTTTGGCTCTAAAAGGATTTTCATCAAATTCCAATAACTTTTTTTATTGACATTTCAATAAGTCTTAAGAAATACATAAAACATTCTCGCTCCCCGAAGCTCATTAAGACAAACAAAATTTCAGATATTCATCTTATTTCTGGTACAAAAGGCTTTATTCATGTAGTGAATCCATGATCTGTTCAAAAAATGGTCCCATATAATTTTTGCCCTTGAGAAAAATTAATAGAAATTGAATTTAAGGTATTTTTTATTCCAATTTAAAAAGAAAAAAGAAAGAAAGAATAGAGATGTATAGAAATTGTGAATATGAATACTTTATTTCATTTTGATAGCTGTTTCAAGGAATATAGATAAATCTTAATTTTTTATTCTATGTTATTATACTCACACTGCTTGGAAATCTGTACTGTATGCAAATGAGACGGATGTAATGGGTCCCAGATGGAAATCTTGATACCTTGACAAACAAAATATTAAAGGATTCTGTTAGCTAGGCTGTGGTATTGAAAACATCTGGACCATAAAGCTCAAATGTTTATTGTTTATTTTTTTTGTAAAAAATGTGGTATTTATGGAATCCAAAAATACCAATACAATGTTTGAAAATTTACAATTTTTTACCACAAAATGTAACAGCTGTAGCCAAAAAAATATTTATTCTAATGACACCATACAATTTTATCTGTCAATAGATTTTATGACATTATGCAGGTTTGTCACCATCTGTACACCGAATTCTATACAATGTACATGAATTTACCATGACAAAATCAAAATCCCAAAATTCTTTGAAATCTTATCTTCCCATATCATCATAATTGCTTGATTAATTAATTAAATAGTCACATCATCAACTGATGCAGACAGTGTACATCTATACTTGGTACATAAACGGAAACATTTAATAGTTTCTTTACTTACCAGTGTACCAGTTTTAGACTTTCGTCAAAGAATTTTACATGTCCGGCCATATCTCCAACTACTATGTACCTGTAAAAAAATGTTTTAAAAATTATACAAAAACAATTTCTGACTTTCGTTACAGAATTTAGTTACAAGATTTCTGTCTTTGTGATTCTTCCGAAGAAGTAAGAAGGTGATTGAGACAATGCTAGGTGTTGTCTGACTGACAAATGTAACTGCTCTGGTGATGTGAGTGGGTTACCTGCCTACGCATCATTGGGTGAAACCATCTGTACAAAATCTAGATATTGAATAGGTTTTAAATGGTTACCCATCCAACTGTATCTATAGCCTAATGATTTCTAGAAGTTGTAAAATCCTGGCGCTTATAGGAGACCAGGGGTGATTTAAGTGGAGGGTTTTTTTTCAAAGGGGGGGTAAAATGCATTTGCCCATTCGATTTTATAAATTATTGAATTCTCCAAAAGAGACTGGAATGTGAGTTTTAATTTCTGTGTTCTGGTTTTTCTGATCACAATTAAATGTACTATCAAATATGACAGCAGGAGCATAGCTTATAATAGCTTATAGATAATAAATAAAAATTATTTCAGAATCTTAACAAAACATGACTTTCAAACTGAAAATGTGTTTAGTTTAATTAGTTTAATTACTACATTTAATTAATATTTCAATCCATCAACAAATAAAAACATAATCTCAAAAGTATGTCAAATATTTCAAAATTTTGTCAAAATGTCATGACTACAAATACTGATAATAGGTGTTATTAAGTTTAAGGGACGACAACGGAAACAGGGGAATTTTTTATCTAATGAATAAATAACGCTCTCACTTTTCAGTCGTTTGAAGGACATTGATTCCTCTCTCCTGAAGGCGAATTATTTTCAGAGCTTTTTTGTTGGCAGAAAGCTCCATACTTTTTACTGAAAAAACACAACAAAAAACATTTTTTGTTCAAAAGTGGAATATAGCATTTCAATTATAATTTGAAATTGGATAAAGATTCTTGTTACAAAATAAACAAGATTTGAACTTTTTTAAAAACTTTTTGTCATTTTACAATTTAAAACTTTTGTCATTAATTTGCATAAATTTTAGTCCTTGGTTTAACAAACATATAATTCCATTATACATACGTTTTGTGACTGGTTTGTTATTGTCCCACACAACAAGATTTCCAATGGAGGTTCCAGAGTACACCCTGGAACTATTCCGCTGGAAGATAGATTGACTGTAGCGTCCCACAGGTTTGTTAAAATCTTGGTCTGTGAGTGGCGGAGCAAAGTACTCCATGTGTTTGTCACTCTGTAAATTGCAAAGAAATAAGACCATGATGTAAATCATATGTCACCTGCATCCTCTTTGAATCTCAAAAAAAGAAGTTGAATAATAAACAAGCTCATAACAAATGCAATAAATTTGTTGAAAAAAACTTATACAATGTAAATATTTGTTTAAGTAACACTATACAGTCTATTACTGGTAATTGTTACCCTATGAGCTAAGATCTAGTAAGTTCTCCCACTGTCCTTGTTAAAACTTTCAACACCACCCATCCAACAATGCTCCCTATCATTTATTGACTTGATTTGAAAAAATGTTTACTACAACAGATCTTTTTTTCAATAGTTTGATGAGTCAGATATCTTATGAAACCAGAATATATTTTTCCAGAAGGCAAAATATCAAAAAGGTAGGTTTATTACAAGATAACTTTATTTATCGGTATTTCAGTTATAGATAAATACACTGTAGATTTATCACCAAACCTGGGCTTATTGTCAGATAAATAAGTTTACATAAAGATTATGAGGATAAGAATAAGAAATAATTGATAAGATAAGAAAAATAATTTATTTCTGTGGAATACAATAGTTTTTGCTACACGCGTCATCCAATTATATTCATAAATGACATGAATTGTAACATTTAAAACTGGAAAATATTTAAATTGATGATGTTTCAAAAAAAGCTAAAACTTGGTTTTGATTTGCGAATGTGACATTGTTTAAATTGACCTAAATATATATGATGGATATTATCAATGAATCAAAAGATACTTGTACATTTTCCTTTCACTTTTTCAAACGACTCAATGTAAATTATCTTAAATTTCATTTGTTGATAAAATGCCATCTTTTCAATATTGTTTTTAAGTTTGTATTATGATTCTGTTGACATGACAGCATCCTTTGTTGTTGTTGACAATATTTTATTTACTTGTGTACTGATCAAGTATTGTTTCTTGTTTTAGTTCTGTGAAATTCTCATGATACAACCCACTCACCCAGTGGAAGAAAACAACTTGTGAGTCACTGTTTGTCACAAGGTAATGGATGTCCTCTTCATTAAATTTTATAAAATTCTGTACACCATAATTTGGACTCAGTTCAGCTGTGCACATGGGATTCTCCCCATCAACTGTCCAGTCCCAGATAGCCAAGATCTGTAAGGACAGAAAAAAAAACATGCATCATTTATCCCACAGAAAAATCATAATAGACTCTTTAGAAATAACCAGACTAGAAGGCACTCTCCTTGAAATTCCAAGGGTTACGATCTATCTCAATCTCTTTGTCCTCTAATTCCAACTAATATTAATAATCATGACCCCTGGGATTTAAAGGAACGAAGGACATAAATCTTACCTGCTTCTTTGCAGAACTAAGTGTTGCTAGGTAACGAGCATCAGGGGTCATTGCCATTGCAACAACACCACCTTCCTGGTCATCATCGAAAATTGTTTGTACAGGTACCCTGTGTAAATTAAAAAATCATATACAAATATTCTAATTCAAATAAAAAATGGAATGAAATTAAAAGGAACCATAATCATGAACATAAAATATCACTGAAATTGACATCATAAGAAGTATTTACCCTATACATGTGTAGTTTCATTAAGGTTCCAGGTCTGTTATACTGACCCCGTGACCCAGGTCTGCTATACTGACCCTGTGACCCAGGTTTGTTACACTGACCCTGTGACCAAGGTCTGCTATACTGACCCTGTGGCCAAGGTCTGCTATACTGACCCCGTGACCCAGGTTTGTTTTACTGACTCAGTGACCCAGGTATGTTATACTGACCCTGTGACCAAGATTGTTTTACTGACCCCGTGACCCAGGTTTGTTTTACTGACTCAGTGACCCAGGTATGTTATACTGACCCTGTGACCCAGATTGTTTTACTGACCCTATGACCCAAGTATGTTATACTGACCCTGTGTCCCAGGTATGTTATACTGACCCTGTGTCCCAGGTATGTTATACTGACCCTGTGTCTCAGGTTTGTTATACTGACCCTGTGACTCAGGTTTGTTATACTGACCCTGTGTAAGTGTCCCAGATGATGACCATACTGTCCCTGCCTTTGTCTCCAGTTGCCAGCCAACGCTTATCCTCGCTAATGCATGTACATGTCAAAGGATTTGCCTGAATCGAAAATAAGATTATCAATTAGTTTGCATAAGAAAATTTTGTTATATATACTAAATATCATACTATATAACATTTCTTAGTAATTCTCTCACATAGATTAACATAACTTTACTATACATGTAAGCTACAACGCAATGAGACTCACATGACCCTGTAGAATATGTTGACGGTTAGCCTCGTAGTCATATAAAACACCAACATGTGCACAGGCATACATGATCAGCTTCCTGTTATTGTCAGTGAGGTTCTTCACTGGAATATTCCTGTTCAGTCCAAATGACCACACAACATTCTGAAAGACACACACAGAAAAAAGTTAATTTGATTTAATAAATCTTGACTGCAAACTTTGCAGCAGATAATGTTGAGACAAACTATTTGTAGTTACCATTCACTCAATTCAATTTTACATTTAACTTTCATTGATCAAGTATAGGTGACAATTTTAGCACTACATTTAGCCTGCAAAATCTGGCAATAAACACTTATTTATATTTCATTCATGCCTGATGTAACCTCCTGAAACCAACTACAAAATACTATTCTAAATTGTGTATAGAAGTTATTAAAAGTATTCTATTATAAAACCATAAATATATACCAGTGCTGTATTTGACATTGTGCCTTCAATCTGTGAAGGTTCCCTCTCAACAACTGGAATTTTCGGAGCATCTGGAATCACATTTGTTTCAGGAGGTGGTTCCTGTTGTGTGCTCATTGTGCCCATGGTTTCAGTTGGTGGCGGAGGAGACAGTGTTTTTTCACGGGTAACAGTGCGTGGACTTTGGACAGTTGCCTCCGTTGGACCAGCTGTTTCACTTTGTTGTTGAGATATTTCTGTCTGTGTGGGCTCTTTTGGAGCCTCAGTGGGTGGGGCCTCTGTGGGGGGCTCAGTGGGTGGGGCCTCTGTGGGAGCTTCAGAGGTTGGTGCCTCTTGGGGAGCCTCAGTGGTTGGGGCCTCTGTAGGAACCTCAGTAGGTGCTTGTTCACTTACTTCACTTGGTTTTGGTTGTTCTACATCCATTGATGTATCTGTTGTGAATACTGGTACCAAATTCTCTCCTTCTTGCACTGTTTCTTGTGTATTATCCTCTTCTTTCTCTGCTGGGTCAGTTTTAGCTTCACCCTCTACCGATACTTCTTGTTGTTGCTGTGCCTCCTCCCCAGGCCCTTCTGTAGTGTCTGGCGCTGTGGGTTCTGCTGGTGGTGCTGAAGTACTTTCTTGCTGTCCGTCTTCCTTACTTTCGCCTTCTGGGGCACCTCCAGCATTTTCATTTACATCTTGAGGTGTTTCCTCAGTTGTATCAGCTTGTTCAGTCGGTGCTCCAGTATTATCTTTCTCTGTGTCTTCATCCTTTTGGGCTTCTACTTTAGTTTCAGTTTCTACTTGTTCTTGCGTTTCGCCCTCTCCCTCCTTCACTGGCTCTGCAACAACATCATCTTGTTTTTGTTCTTCTTCTTGTGTTACAGGAGCACTTTGACCCTCCTCGTCAGCCATATTTGTTTCCGCTAAAACACAGATGAATAAGGACTCTAGATTGTCTCTATATACACCTATATCCCTTTAAATTCCTCAAAATAACCATAGGAAGACTTTCAGTAACACATTTTCCACCATGTTTGTCCCTAGCAACACTGTTTACATGCTTTGGGCATGCGCGACTGCCATTAATGGATATATATATGTCGCAAAGAAAATTATTCATCGAGAATTTGGGACTATATAGTAACTCTTAAAATAATTGTCCAATTATATATACATCTTGTAGTATCGACAATATTTGATCAGTCAATCTAAAAATGATACTTTATAACATAATCTACGACTTTCAGAAATAGTTCAAATTCCAAGATGGCGGGAAACTTGACAGCCGACTTTGTGGAGTTCTTATCAACACACCAGGAAGAAATAACAACTTACGTTGTATATCCATATTTGATCTTAGCGGTAGTGGTATATCTAGTCTTCGGAAGTATACGAAGCTTCAATTATAGAACAATACCTGCATCTGTACATCAAAAAATCCTTTTGATCACCGCTCACCCAGATGACGAATGCATGTTTTTGGCTCCGGTTGTGTTGTCTCTTGTTCGGGAAGGACATTTGGTCAGCATATTGTGTCTTACAACAGGTATATATAATAATTTCGTCTACACATTATCGGTTCGTAATAAGGTCAGTTATTAATCTGAAGTATTAGACCTCACTATTATGACCAATGTTGTGTGGGCGTGTCCTCATAGGATATATCCATGTTTGGAGCTGATCTGACACGATACAGACCATACTACCCCAGGTTATGGTTCGAATCCTTCTGACGTTGGATTTAATTTCCCATGTAACATCAATAGCCTTACCTTCTCTAGCTGAAACTCTCCCGCATATTCCATGCATCCATGCAGTAGTTTTTTCTCCTACTAGTATTGAAAGGGAGGAAATGGCGGGGGGGGGGGGGCTATATTGGCTTATCGATCGTTTGTGTTCCGATATTAATGCTATAAATCTCTACAGATCTTAAGAATATAAAATGAATCTTCATTTTCATTTTTTATCATTTTATATTTCATTTCATTACAGTGCAATAAAACACAACTTGTTGGAGATCTTATACTCGACTGGAGTTCCCTCCCTTCTTTTAACGCATATACATTGCAGATTTTTTTTCTGATGAATATATAAATATACACAAATGATTAAATCATAAATATGATACTTCACACAGAAAGTATGAAAAAATGAAAATTATATTGCATTTTGCATATTATTTATCAACTTATTCATATAACTAGTCCATAACATTTTGGATATTTGAGTCCAAGATTCATGATGTGAGACTCACTCCATTTTTGAGGAATGTTTCGATAGTTTCCTATTTATAGGATAGAAATCTATCTTATCTTTTATTGATCAATATTTTAGAAATGGTGTTCAGAACTTTCCAGGAAAAAGTCATGCAAGATTTACTGAGTTCTTCTTGGTATCTATTAATATGAGAAACATCAATATCTGACAGTTCTTTATCATAACGTTTATATATATATATATAGATACATTTATATATATATATATATACTTTTTTAGTTCATTATTTGTTAATAATCTGAATATCAGTTTGAAATAATTGAAAATAGTCCTATATTGAAATGATATTGAAGATGCAGGGCTCTCACACACCATTTTGGGACTGGGACCGAGGGCCCTTAGAATTTGGAAAAATAGTGGTATTTTCCTTAGCATTGGGAAAACTTGGGGTCTAAATTGGGAAAAAAGATACTATTTTGCATTGGGAATGGGGCCGAATATCGGCCCCAAATCTGGGAGATCGAGAGCCCTGAGATGAAAATTAATTCATTCAATGGATGATATTTACAACTGCATCATCACAATTTTACTTGGAAAACAGATAGAGAATCTTGAGTTGAAAAAAGTATTTCTGCAAATAATATGAACCATGTTGTAGTCTGTATATTGTTGTTTGTTTGTTTCCTTCTTTGTACTATTTGAACCATAACCAAATATTTACAAAAGTAAAACATGATATATATATATATATAAGGTCTCAGTTATTGTGTTGCAGGAAATTACTATGGATTGGGTGAACGCCGTAAAGGGGAACTTTTACGAAGCTGTGAACTGTTGGGAGTTGGTAGACAGCAGGTCAAAATAGAGGACAACAGGTTAGTTAAACCTACAATGACATACATTATAGACTATATCAACATTACACAAAGAATGGGGTGGTCTGGGTGGTGCAGTGGTAACACACTCGCCTTTCACCTAGCCGTCTGGGGTTCGATTCCCGGAATTGATGTGAAAAGGTATGGGGTCACCTGCCCGACCACGTGGGTTTTCCCTGGGCACTCCGGTTTCCTCCCACACTAAGATCCCTTGTGCATTTCCATCTGAGCCAGCAAGAGTGATTAATATAAGTTGGAAAAACTTGGTTCGTAATTGTTGTAAAATAAATAAAGTTTATTATAATACAAAGAGCTTCAGGAAAAGAAAAAATATCAGCAATGTATACAATATGATTTCCTATTTCAGTATTATCAGTAGCTTCCAGTCCAATATCTTATCTGCTGAGATACAATAGCTGGGCCCAGCATGATAATTATATGGTAAAGTGAACTTAACACTTTATACCTTCGTTGATTTTCCAAGTCTTAATCATGAAAAATTCCCATAATACACTTTATTTTTATATAAAGTTCTAAATTAACTTAAATATTTTTCAGCTGATGGACAACAAGTTACATTACAAGAAAAATATTTGTTTGCAAAATGATCTTAACAATGCACTATAGTTTTGATGAAACCTAAATGTATTGTTTATTAGATTATTTCTCTGAAGTGCAATTTTTGTGTAAATTTTCAAAATTGTTTGGAAATTTGTTAAATTTA
The DNA here is from genome assembly GCF_031769215.1 of Ylistrum balloti. Taxonomy (NCBI): domain Eukaryota; kingdom Metazoa; phylum Mollusca; class Bivalvia; order Pectinida; family Pectinidae; genus Ylistrum; species Ylistrum balloti. The sequence continues at coordinate 58,755 of NW_026781940.1, read as the reverse complement.
ATTTTAATGATAATTTCTGTTTTTTTTTTTTTTTTTTTTAATTGAAATACTGAAATTTCTCATTCACACGACTTAAGTTTATTTCTTTCATATAAAACAATGTTATTATGTCCTCTTTTAAAAATAACCTAGAAGAATCATGGCTACCATCACCCAGATCACAGCTGTAGACATGTTAGTAAGATCGTGGTTTTATGTTGTGACATCACCGAGATCACAGCTGTAGACATGTTAGTAAGATCGTGGTTTTATGTTGTGACATCATGGAGATCACAGCTGTAGACATGTTAGTAAGATCGTGGTTTTATGTTGTGACATCACCGAGATCACAGCTGTAGACATGTTAGTAAGATCGTGGTTTTATGTTGTGACATCATGGAGATCACAGCTGTATACATGTTAGTAAGATCGTGGTTTTATGTTGTGACATCACAGAGATCACAGCTGTAGACATGTTAGTAAGATCGTGGTTTTATGTTGTGACATCACCAAGATCACAGCTGTTTACATGTTAGTAAGATCGTGGTTTTATGTTGTGACATCACCGAGATCACAGCTGTAGACATGTTAGTAAGTTCATGGTTTTATGTTGTGACATCACCGAGATCACAGCTGTATACATGTTAGTAAGATCGTGGTTTTATGTTGTGACATCACCGAGATCACAGCTGTATACATGTTAGTAAGATCGTGGTTTTATGTTACGACATCACTGAGATCACAGCTGTAGACATGTTAGTAAGATCGTGGTTTTATGTTGTGACATCACCGAGATCACAGCTGTTTACATGTTAGTAAGATCGTGGTTTTATGTTGTGACATCACCGAGATCACAGCTGTTTACATGTTAGTAAGATCGTGGTTTTATGTTGTGACATCACCGAGATCACAGCTGTATACATGTTAGTAAGATCGTGGTTTTATGTTACGACATCACTGAGATCACAGCTGTAGACATGTTAGTAAGATCGTGGTTTTATGTTGTGACATCACCGAGATCACAGCTGTTTACATGTTAGTAAGATCGTGGTTTTATGTTGTGACATCACCGAGATCACAGCTGTTTACATGTTAGTAAGTTCATTTTGACTCATCAGTATTTAGATTGACACTACCATTACTAATGCTAGGAAATGGTTAAAAATCCATAACCAACTATCATCTAAAATCTTCAGTTTTTTTGTAACTGTTTAATATCTCAATTACTTCAAATTTACATCAGAATGAATATCATTGTCAATTAACACTGTTAGTATTCATACAGTGTAATATGTATTTTGTTTTTGCTAAAACGCAACAAAAATATGAAGGTACTGCTGGTCAGTGATGAAAAATAACAATCTTATCGTCACATCAGGTAAAAAAGCTAGTTAAACAACCAGCAGCAATGATTTTTTTCTTTATTTACATCTTCATACTGTATACAAATGTATGTATGTCTTACCAGATAAAAGATATTTTCAAGTTAATGATCTGAGCCCAGACAGAATATGGCTAACATTCTGGTCGTAGAAATTTGACTCAACTTATGTACATAATACCCACATTAGGTAATGAGGCACATATTTACAATATAAATGTAACGTATCAATAATCAATTAATTAGTCTTAAAATTAATTATGATATAATTGTAGTGTAAATTAAGACGTCCTTTGACTTTAGATTTACTTGTCAATGTCTGGAGAAACACAAATTTGATACAAATACAAGTGTAAGAAGTAAGACAGATCACATTTCGTTATTGTATTTTGCAAAATCATTTGTACTGAAAATTGAACTATGATTATGAAAAAAAAATCATTTGTTAGCCTGTCAAACAAGTATACACAATGCACAGAGGTGTATAAGTAAGTTGATGATTTTGTAGTGAATAATTTAGAAATTTTATGTCATTTTTAAGCCTTTATCCTGATGATCCCTCCGTATCTTGGGATGAAGAAGTTGTGAGTGACAGAATACGCTCCACCATCTACAAAATACAGCCAAATGCTGTAAGTATATCACATCAGATTTATGGTACTGTAAACTAGCATAACTTGGATGAGATCTTATTTTAGTGGCAATCTTAATTGAGTGGCAATCATATTTTATTGGTAATTTTACTGTATCAGTAATTTTAATTTATTGGTAAACTTATTTCAGTGGAAATCTTACTTTATCAATAATCATAATTTAGTGGTAATCATATTTAAGTGGTAATCTTACTTAAGCAGTAATCTTTATTGAGTGGTAATCTTAATTTAATGAAAAATGAAAGGGCACAGCTTTAATGTAACTATTTACAATTAAACTACAAAATTGAATGTAGAATGAAAATATTAGGACAATCAAAGCTGTGAAGAATAACAATTTCCTAGAACTGAATCTAGAATCATTCTCAATAGTTTCTATGATAACAATACATGTGATCTGACTGCAGTATACTGATAATCATTCCTGGAGCATTTGATAATGTAAGTTATGTAGGTATATGAAACAAGTAAGGTCAGTGGGTAGAGCATTGGGCTCTCAGTAAGGGAACTATTTGTATTTCTCAGGAAACTGAAAACATGATTTGTCCTGTGATGTGTTTGTGTCATTGGACAAGACACTTTACACCATTTTCTTCGGGTAGCATGCAAGTCATGTGATGGGCCTTCCTTATGTTGTTCAGTGTCATAGCCACCTGCTACAAGAAGTCCCTGCCTCCAGTTGACCATGGTTGTTGGCAAGATGATAATCTATTAAACAAACAAAAAAAGACATATTGCAAAAATTTCTTGTCTTATTTTTACCAAACCAATCATACGATCATATCTGGAGATCTGATAACCAGATATACGAGCTCTAACTGATTTCTTTAATACACCTACATGTTTGTTAACAGGTTATCACATTTGACTCCAGTGGAGTTAGTGGCCACAGTAACCATAAAGCTGTTTATTCTGCTCTCCTGTAAGTATTGGTCTACATCTGTAGTTGCTGGCTAAAAGATTTATCTCCCTTTACAATGTAATACGATTGGTTCATTTATAGAGCTGAATAGTGAGTCATTGTACCTGATTGTAAGTTAATGAGACATATCAAATGCAATTATACTATATCAATGTACAATAGATATCATTAGAAACAAACTTTGAATGAAATGAAATTAAAAAAAAAAAAAATTAAGCAAAACTGACCTATTAGAAACCAAAATATTTTAATGTGACTTAGGGTATTTTTTTTTTTTCTAACTAACAGCAATGTCAGATTTCATGAAACCTATGCATTTTTAGCCCGCCATCTGTTGAGGGTGGGCTATTCAAATCGCTCTGCATCCATGGTCTGTCCATCCATTAACAATTTTTGTTATTGCTATTTCTTGAGAAGTTCTCGATGGATCTTTCTTAAATTGCGTATGTAGATTTCCCTTGGTCCCTAGTTGTGCCATTTGATTTTGGTTATGATAAAACAAAAATGGCTTCCAGGCAGCCATCTTGTACTTTAACTTTGAAAGTTTGTTATTGCTATTTCTTGAGAACTACTGTATAAAGATCAAACAATGGTGGGCGACAAGAACCCTCTGGGATCTCTTGTTAAACTTCCCCTATTAACCCTGTACTTTTATTATTCATATTGAGGTCATCTACATCAGCACTAAATGTTTAAAGTTTAAAACTTTCGAAAACAGCTGTTTGTTTGTTAGGATTTTTGGTTTTTAAGTTTCCTGATGGTGACAGCTTGTTTTAGGTTTTGAATTACAGAATTCACAAATCTATATTAATATAAATATAAATATAAGCAGATTCTAAGATAAAGTGAAAATTATTGATTGTTTCAGGAGCCTGTGTAACCAAGGGATTATGCCACAATGTACGTATTGTTACTTATCAATTAATTGATTTCTCTTTTAGATATGTCATTGTGGTAACTCTAAATCATCAAGCATGACAGTAAACATCAAACTACTAGTTGTTGGTGACATTTAGAGATTGCAAAATAATCATATGCTTTCCTTAAATTTAATTGATTTTAGCTGGTGAAGTATATATATATAGAGAGAGAGAGAGAGAGAGGGAGAGAGAGAGAGAGAATTAATCACTTAACATGACAAACAAATATATCACTAACATTTTCAGGCCTCACGGCCATCTTCAGGTGATTACATTGCATGTACACTGTCCAAGTTTATTTAGCTGAAGTCAACCTACACGTGATGATCGGAGATGTTGAAAGAGGTGTTAATGGATATGGTTGTAAAAATGTGCATTTTCTAATTTTTCAGATTCTAGAGTATTCTGTCTGAACAGTGTAAACATCCTCCGCAAGTATGTCTCCATCCTGGATCTGCCGTTGTCCTATGTTATGTCACGAAACATCTACATCTCCTCACCATTAGCTGTCTTTAAGTCTTGGGTAAGGTTTCACTTGTATAACTTAACAGATAATAAATTGTGAGATTTAAAAAAAAGAATGATAAATGGGAAAATTCTTTACAAACTGCCAAATCTTGTTGTTTTGGTCTTTATTTTTACTAAGAGTGTATAAAAAGATTGGTTGTGATGTTGGAGTGTTCGAGAGAAGGGGGTTGATTTGGAAAATTTTGCATAATACGCGTATGCATTGGTGTGTTTGGGCGCATTCAGCATTAACTTTTCAAAGCAACTCCATCTGAGTTACAAAGCAGCCTAGAGTCAAGTTAATGAGTCATTTGCATGGTAACGTGACAGACTATCATGTTTGTGCTAATATATAACCTTGACCCTTGACATTCATGGTCATTAAATCAAATATGAATAGTTTAATAATTTAATTTCAATAATTAGGAAATCTAGAGCAGTTCTAATAGACAAGTAAAATACAAAACAGGAAAAGTTTAAAGTTTGAGATAAACATGGCTGACCTTCATCAGTAAACCAAATGATATTTGTGGTATGTAGGTACATTTGCTAACGCCAACGCCAACGCCGATGCTGGATGCTGACTCACCGCCCTCTTTGAGAGGCAAGCTGAAAAACACATCTTATGAGCATAAAGGACGTCAAAAGTCTCCTAAAGCCTTCAGTGAACTATCATCATCTTAAGGGTCAAACATCAAAATAAGAGGATATTTTACTGGAGACTCTAGGAGACTTTTGACGTTGGCATTGGCATTGATAGGCTCGTATAGAAGTGTACAAGGGTACTAATATTTGGTAGGGGGGTTGTTGTGGGAGTTTACTATTGCTTCATGGAGTTCGAATGAGTAATTTCTTGGAAAAAAGTCTGTCGCTGAGTGCTAGTTTACAGTTTAGCTGTAAACAATGTGAGGCAAGCTTTTGTACTGTTCGCAGTACTCTTGTTTGATAAAATTTTCACATTTGGATGATCTTTGATAAGAATATTGATAGTTCTCGCATTTTCTTGTTGATATTGATTTTTATTGCAGAGAGCAATGTTCGCACACAGAAGTCAGCTGACTTGGTTCCGCATCCTTTATCTCATCTTCTCTCGTTACATGCTGATCAACACCCTCACTGAAGTCTGTCACCATGGCGATTGTTAAGGGAGACAACTCCTCTGTGAAATAAGTACATGTATCAAAGAAAACTCAATTTTATACAGATTTACTGTTTCTATTTTAGAATATAAATTTATCAGTTTTTTTTTTTGTAAGCATACATATAAAACTGTATTTTCATTTTTTTTAAATTTGTTTGTGGTGCAGTAGGCGGAGGGTTAAATGATACAAGATTGATTTTACAGATACTAGATTTACCAACAGAAATTTTGAGGAAATGTTTGTACTTTGGACTAAAAGTAATAGCACCTATAAGTTTATATAACAGGTACATATTTTTGTTATTATGATTAATAATCACAATTGCTCTGTTTTTTGTTTTGTTTTTTTTTTATCATTCAATTTATTTTGTTGCTGATATAACATCTAGGAAACAGAATCTAGATTTTTTTTTAATTCCAGCTTGTATTTTTATTTTAGTTTGTGAGAAGTTTGTTTTGAACAGTTTTTAATATAAATAACAAATCAATCTGTAAGTCAGTTCTTGCTTGTGAGTGGGTTTTTTTGATGATACATATCACATCATATACAATTAATAATCATGACTTTCCAATATAAACGCCTGTTTACCTAGACCATCTGTCTAAAGTGAAGAACAGCATGTGGTGTTTTCTGTGATAAAATTCAAACATCGTTTAAAAATATTGATTTGTGGATTTTTTCAAGGTCAATTCCAAGTTTTGATATTACAATGAACTTTATCCTTTGATAAACCACCAGGAAGAAAATTAAATCCTTAAAAAAAGTTGAAGTTTCTTTGGAATTTTGTGGGAATTTCTTGTTGAACGTCTGTAAAGGGACAAAATTTAAACATAACTTAATGATTGTACAGGAAACAGATTGGCTGGAATGTGACTTTAATTTTTTGAGTATACTTTCATTGTATTTTGTATTGTATCTGTGACTTTGAAAAAAATACTCATCAGTTGTGATGGAAATTCATTTTAATGGCAGCTTTGCATTGTAGTGCTTCATCACTTGAATGTAAGATGCGTGTAGCATGCACTAATCTTCCAAAGGGCACAAACCATATGCCAGAATCGTTCAAAATGCGAAAACACACTACATGATAATGTTATGATTGTACATGCAGCAGAGAAAAGGAGATAAGGGTTTAATATTTGTATCTACATAATGATATATAAATCATGGGAGAGATATTGTTTGTTAACGTCTACACACATACTGTATGTGTTACTATTACTAGGGGAGGTAATTTACCAATATATCCCTGTCAGGTGGATGCATTTTGTTCTGTGGTGGTGAGTTATTTTATTATCTATATATCTCTATATATATATAAAAATGATATAATATACATTTTAGGACATTTTTATCAATGCAGACATGTAACAACTGTTTTGTTAATATTATATAGCGTTTTTTTTTTTAGAGAAAGTTTCCTCGAGCTTTTGGAAGCTTTATAGAATGGCTGGTACGTGTAGTATTCTTTAGGGATTTGATTCTCCTTATCTGTTTTTGTTTTAGTTTTGAAATTTTTTTACTTGAAGTTCAAATGTCATTGATTTGTATTAGTTTGATATGAAACATCCGAGTTTGCTGGACTTCAGAATAATTATTGTATTTGAAAATTGATTTTTTATATACTGTACAATCAAATTGTGTGAATGATGAATATTTGGTATTTATTTTCTTTGTAAGATTGATAAAGCCTTCCTTGAATATGCCAAAATTTTTACTGATAAACTTATTCCAGTCTTTTTGTTATGTTTTCCGTTTCACTTGTGTATACCATTTCTTTTTGTCTGCGGGAGCCTCTCTAATATGCACCCCAAAATTGCTAAATCTGGATGTTTCGTAAATATTGCATTCACGTAATGTAGTTACTGAATTAAAACATTGGACATCACAACTTATATAGGCAACATTGGTCTTGTGCAGTAAAACACAGCACAAGTTACCAGCAGAATTCACAATTGCCTGGTCAGCTGGCCTACATATTGATAACCTCAGATCCAGGTGGATGTCTCACTGCTCCCTACCCTTGGCTGTGTCTTTTTCTTTGAGAGCTGAGAAATGGACCAGTCTGTGGTGTTGTGGTTGTGTTCTTGTTAAGGCTCTTTACCCTAATTGTGATGTCATGCGAATGGCCTCTTGTACATTTTATTTTACAAAGATTGCAGGTGTTTAGTTGTTAAGACTACTGTGGAATATTTACATGTGAATAAATTCTATTTTACATAAACTCTTCTTCAAATGGATTCACCATATATCAAGTGAAGGCAGAACCACACAAAAGTCCTGCAAATACTCTTTGAACCAAAGATATTGTCGTCAGTTATTATTTTGATAACATTGATATGGGGTTTTTTTTTGTTGCAATTCAGAGTAATAAATAAACAATTTTAAAAAACGACCCCAAACATATTGAATCTGAGCTTCTTTTTTTTTTGTGATGTTTTGGTTCGCTTGGCTTGTCATGATCACAATTTGTCCATATATAATGAAAAGTTTACACCATGTTGCAAATATCAGAAAAACATTTTCAAAACAGTAATGTGAAATTGATTTATTGCATGTATTAATTTAATTAAATTTTAGTAGAGAACTATATGTTGCAATAAATGATATGTTAGTTTTTAATATTTCTTTTTAGTTTTTTATGGAAATTTATATTGAGTTTAATTATGTATGTGCAATTTATATCTCTATAATCTTTTTCAGTGTCAATAAACTTGAATGGAATGGTTTGTTGTTGTTGTTGTTGTTGTTGTTGTTGTTGCTGCTGCTGTTGTTTAGTGTAAAAATGTTGTCTAGTAGTAGATAGTGAAAATTGTGTCTCACGTGTGGTAAAATTAGGTCCTAGAATGACCACCAACCCCATATCTTTTGCGTCACGCTCTTGCGTTCTAACCTGTAAGGTTCTCGGATTTCATTGAGACAGACTGTTACTATTCTAACAAGTGCCTCGATAACATCAATGAAATAGCTGGAGGCCAGTTATGTTTTGAAAAACATTGCTTGAAACGTTCGTGATGTGGCTACACTACCCATCTGGATTTGACTGTGGATTTATAAAGGTTAGCTTGTAGGTCGTCATATTGAGTCTGTCCAGATTTTAGATAAGACGACATATTTGTTATCAAACCACGTGATTCCAAATCTAACAAAACATCCCTAAACTCTCGATCAACAACGACATCATCTATGTCCAGCAAGGGGAGACTATCCATGATGGCTTTTGTAATCTTCGCATCAATATCGCTTCCACGAACCATCAGGTAGGGCTATGCTCTTGAACTTCAAATAGTTCTGCTTCTTCTGGCCACAGTAAGGGATTCTCTGGATCTTGTGATCAGAACGTTTAGGAGTAAAGATATATGTACCGTTAAGTATTACAGTCGTCTGCTGGCCAAGAAATACTTCTGAGAACACAGTTGTGCTCCAGAAGATTTTCACTTGTAAGATGTTCATGTCCAAGGCACTATGGAATGGAATGTTTTCGATATCCTGGTTGGAAGCTGACAAGAGTTGAACCCATGAAATGTTTGTCTTCATTTTTACCCAGAACAACAGTAGTACATCCTCATGGTTTGGAGTGTAAATAAGAGTTTTTAGAAACTATGTTCTTGTCCAACCAGTTTCTCTTTCATCAGTGCGGATATCAACGTTAGGGTTAAGATATTTCCCAATGAGATGATGTGAACAAACACGTGAGTAACAAGGACACCACAACTTGTGATGAAAGATGAGCTGGTGTTTTGCGTGCTTGGGCAATATGGCCGAGTTATGATTGAATCTCTAGTGTGCACTATGGATAATAGCGGAATGTTTTACTACGTATCTTCATCAACACCAAAGTTTTGATATTCAGATTTAGGCATTATTTTGTGATAATTTTTAAAACATTTTGCACACATACCAATCTCTTGATCATTATTAAACAAAGTTATCTGATTTTAAAACATCAAACAAACAGTTGTGCTTGGGAAGTCTTATATTTCCAGCAGATTTCTTGGTTTTAATGTCACTCCTACAGATCTACCTCTCATTGTGAGAACGGTGCTGTATTAGATGTTTTAAAGTCTTCGTCTCTGTAGAACAAATAGAAAGTAATGTGAAAATGATAATTGATAATATTTGAGTATATGAATTATATAATATATTGTTAAGATAACGTATAATTAACACATATAGTCATTTAGGGACATGTCGGCATTACTTCTGTTCGTGCTAGGAGTTTTGACATATTAGGAAAGGCACGTGTGTAAATAAGGTTTGGCGTGTAACAGGGTGGTCTCCTATGTCCATTATTGTTCAACAAGTCATTGGGGTGATACACATCAAAACCAAAAAGCAACACTATGCACAAATGGTGGTTTCGACCTTTGGGTAAGGTTAGGGTAGAGATAAAGCTTTCTATATGCTATTTTTTAGGGGGTGGACTGATTATGGAAGACAAAATGTCATTTTTGACGTTTTTCTCACAAAATGCTTAAAACTGTTTTTAGTATTCAGTTTATGGTTCAAACTTTCCTATTTCGTTAAAATGATTATTTGTGATATGTTTTGTGACATGATCTAGTAATTTAGTTACGTAATTAGTGACTAAAGCAAGTGCGTCATCGATAAAGGATGAAATGTAAAACCAAGGAAATCATCTTTGATGGCACAAAGCCATGTGTTGGTGAGTGGTCTCTAGGCATGAACAAATCTTTAGGCCGACCTCTATAAGGAATCAACATGGCTGGAAACCCCACCTTTCTAATATTTTACCAGATTTAGTGTGGGACCAAAATGTAGTGACAACAACTTCTCGGTGTTTGACACTGAAAAGTTTTACACTCAGTTGTGTGTTTTAAGTTGGCAGAAAATTCCATTCTGCATGACCACGGCACTAAAGAAGTTCTAAAATCACGTTTAGAATACAACAAATTTAAAATCACTTTATTTAACATACAACAAAATTTTAACAAAGAAATTTTATTTCATTATACTCAAAACAATAGATGGTGCTCAAGAATTATAACAAAAAAAAGTTTTTCCCCTCTTTCCAATAAATGTGCGCTTAATGAAATATGTAATATAAAGAGCACTGTTTATACAGTATACCGTTTTAAGAAAGGCACAGTTAGACTACATGCAACTACAGTTTTTTTATTTAATCAAAGTACGGAGAGGCGATTTTCTAGAACCGTGTATTTTTCAACACGTAAATCTTTTTTCTTTCTTTTTTAAATTGCATATCATTTTCTAGTACATGGTATTGTGCATATTCATCATTGTCACATCGTCTTAAATCAATTTTCACTTTTTATCATTATATTCTTGAGATTACATTTGTATATATACATATACACTTGGATACATGGATCATCCTGGCGATGTGACCAGAATCCTAAAAATATAGATTGATCTTCGTATACGTCAATATTCATTTTTTTCTGTCGAGATTTGAGAGTAAGGAAACAAGAGAATCGGTAGAACTGATAGATGCTCCCCGAATAAACACTGATTCCAAAAGTGCTACTTTGACAGTATTATGTTTGAAAATAAAAAAGGGCAATAACTCCTAAATTATGCTAAAGAGAGTTACGTTTCTTGTACACTGAACTTCTCCTTATCGAGATATAACTACCTGTGAGGTTTCATGTTGATACCTCTTATAGTTTTTGCGATATGTTCCGGACACAATTATGACGGGCGGAAAAAACGATGACTTTATGCTCTCCCTTTTGGGAGCAAAAAAAAAGTGGGAAGTAGGGGGTGGGGGGGCCGTTATCGAATGGCTTATTGCGAAGTCTATACCAAATTAATTCCTAATGTTAGATCACGTTCCTCTTTAGATAAAGCCTTCATCATCTTCAATCACAATATTTGAGTCATTGTTTCTTGTAGTGGTTTCAGTATTCGGTGCGGGGTTATTATCAGTTGGTTTCGGTTTCGCAACTGCGCCGACGCGAGGAATAAATGTTGACGGAGGCGGGAATGGAGTCGACACTTCGTCGTGTTCGTCGTCGTAATCTCCGGGAGCGGGGCTTGCTAACCAGACGTCACGTGACGTAACCTGTCCAGTACTCTTTGCTGAATTATGAGATTTGTTATTTGCATAACCATCGTCATCATCATCTCCGCTATCGTACTCGTTGTATGGTTCTACCCGGGAACCTCCGCCACCACCACCAACGCCGCCACTGAAACAATATTTTAAAAGACGGGTTTTGATTTCTGATAATTTCATTGGTTCTTTAAGGAACCTGTGATAATATACTTACTACAATATCTTTTATAATCAATCTATTTCGTGATTCTATCAAAGGATGTCCTTTTGTGACGATCATTTTGTGGTCTTTGTTGTTCTCAGACTGTAGAAACATACTCTATATTGTTTTCGAACGCTGGAATAATGAATTTAAAGTGAAATGCCTTAATGTTTTCGATATTATCATTATTATTATTACATTCTTCACGGTCCGTCAAGACATAAAAGGTCATGAGGGCCATCAAACGGTAAAACACACAGCGAGGTTTGGATATGGGTCGCTTTTTAGAATAATACAACACTAACAATTCAAAGTCTCTATTAGGCTAGACGTCATTGGTTGAACATTTGATCATTATACATCCATGTAACATTTCACGTCAATTACTGAAAAGTTGATGGTTCTGCGTGTCGAACAGTAATTCCGAGTACTTACGCCCCTGCGCCGGCTGCAGCACCGCCACCCCCACAACAGCATGCGATGCCGAAGATGAGAGCGAAGACGAAGAGAAATCCGATTACACCCATATAGATTGTACAAGGCATGCCATTCCAGCCGATTTCGATCACCCCCGGGATCATCTCATAGCAGAAGTATTTTTTCTCTTCCTCTGTAATACGTAGAGAAATACATGTTATTTGTGTGTATGCAGCCACTCCCCGCTCCCCGGGATTTGTATCAAAACAGTGCCTAACTATATGTTCCTAACATAATGCCATCCAGTATTGCCCATCCTCAATACTCCATATGTTACGATTCTTTTGCTCTCTGCACACCTGGAACATTTAAGGTTCCACGTGCGGCACTTTGTGGACAAGACGAAGAGACCGGTTTGGTCCTTTGATGTACATCAGACGAATCTTGAAATCGCACAACAGTGCATTGTAAATAATGGCTTTGATGTCGATCGTCGTTCCTTTCTGTGATTGGTCAGTTTTTTCGTCTGGAACCAACCAAAATACTTCGCTTGAGCCTTCAATTTTCCACGACATGTTCCGGGGGTGGAGAGAGCGAAAGTGATCGTAACCCCTGGAGTATTGAGGACGCGTATAGACTGTAATCATATCAAAAGTGCCAACCTGTGTCTTTCAGAAGGAAAACATGCGAAACAATATTCGGTGAATCATTCAAAGAGAATGAGAAACTGTAAATGAGATTTTTTTCTAATTCCACTCATTTCAAATATTTTTAGTACTACAACGAAAATCTATAGCAATGTCTACTCACCCGGCGGCGACGTTGTAGGACCTGAAATAATACAATTCGCATTACAAATAGATAATAAAAAACATAATACATATTGAAAAAAGCAATTATTCATGATTACAATAACTTAGAACACGTCTCTTTCAAATCATTAGATTTTGGAAATTAAAACATTTGAACTAGTTACAGGTAAATAGCTTTGTGTGTTAATAATGAAATTTTCGAAGTAATCTTTGATATATATATATATATGTCTGTGTACAGATAATTATTATTTCTGATCTTCTTGTTTTTGGTTTGATTTCGATTGTTTTGAATTTAAATAGTTATTGGAATATTTGAAATTAAGTGAATGATTCTCAATAAAATCTTATATGAAACAAGGATCAGACGTCATGATGCCTGGACACCCAGCTGTAAAAAGTAATACAAGTACTGGGGAAGTTGTCAAGCGAGAGACCTGTGTCCTTTTAAATCGCTTGCGAAAATGTCTATGACTTATTGGCTGGGCAAAAGTTATGTTCCTCGGTGAAGACATTGTTTCCGGATTTCCATTTTATTTTATTTTTTTAGTAAAATTTGTTGATCGTGTGACTTACCCAAGGTCTTGTCGATATCAGTAGTTTGTGGGCCGTCTCCGTATGATGTATACGCAAGTACGCTGACAACATATTTGGTGTCATAATCTAGAGAGCTAATGACGTAATTGAAAGTTGTGTTGCTGACGTCAGCAGTTTGTGGGGTCCAGTTATCCAGAGCGAAATATATAATCTTGTAGCCTGTTAGGTCACGAATACAGAAAAAACTTGTTTATAGCAATGAGCTTTCTGACAAAATAGTCTCAAAAATAAATGTAAAATAAAGCATTTTTATAACTTCATGTTTTGTTTGTTTGCTTTTTGAAGAGAGGAAAACTGTGGTAGTTGGTCACTAGTCCAGAAAAAGAAGTTGATAAAAATTTTTTTCACCGATCTCACCAAGAAGTACGCCGTTCCTGTAAATTTCCTCTACCTCGTCCCAAACAACATCGACCTCTGAGTAGGAAATTCCTGTCGCGTTGACGTAATTTGGGGCACCATTAGGGGCTGAAAGTGAAATGTTTGTAAGTATACTATAGACATGTCATGCTAGAAAGGCTATTTTACGACGGTTAAAATTTTCTCTGTTTAAATAATAGCATGAACCAAAATGTATGTATTTTTCCCACGAAAGTCAAGATACCAACTTTGCTTTTTTATCAGTTATATCATCAAAGTGTTTTCTTCTGTTCTCTCAAAAATTATAACTTTTACTACCCATAATACCGTATCGATATCGGTTCTGGAAAGTTATGTATTTTGGACCAGTCATTTTGTCCAGCTGTATTACGTGAACTATTGACCAGCGTGACCTCACACCAGGATGGTTTTGGTTGTACAAACATGTCACGCATCCAGAAAGAAAAAAAAACATAGTCTACCAATCCATATTTGAACGCCAGTATGTTGTTGCCGTCTATCAATGAGCCACATCTCAATGCAATTTTTCTCAGAAGTCCGAACATGCGCTTCTTTCATTGAAAAACGGTGATTTAAAAATCATTATAATTGGTGACTTATTTCTTATTTGAATTAACTAGCGAGTTGTTGACCGACAGATGCAAAAATAACTTCATTTAAATAGTTGCTGTTATAAAATGAAGTTTACCAAGAAATGAGGCTCATTTGAATCTAACCCTTTGTTTTTCACCGGTCAGTTTTTTTTTTAAAATAAATATTATAATATGAGCAAAATTCAATTCATTTAAGTATTTGTTTGGTGGCAATTCGTTTACATGGCGTAGCTTTGGAGGTACAATTCTTAAGGGGTCCGAAACTAATGCACCAAATTATTAACACCTTATATGGAATTAATTTATTTAAAATGTCATCTTTCAAATGCGACTTTGGTCTTAAATTAAACGATGGAGACATTGGAAGACCGTTCCTGTAAACAACTAGATATTAAATAGAAACCTTAATGTGGCGTGATATGATTGATAAATCTAATTTTGACATGTTAAATGCAACCATCGCAGGAAGTATCTCCGACGCACGTTATCATGAAATCGGTCTCAAATCGAAGCTTCTGTTAATAGCGTGAAAAATAAGCTTATTGGTGAGGCTGGGATCTGCTGTAAAATATCGTCTGCAAGTTCTGTGCGTTTACATTCAAAGTGACATTAATGTCATTTTAAGGAGATATATATCGAAATATATCGAAAAAACAAACACATCTTACCGTCTGCCATAGATTTACAGTCAATTGTGACATCGGCCTCGTTTCCGCTGGCGGTATAACAGTGTAAGTTAGCCGTGTAAACAGCGAACTTCCCAACACCATACACAGTGTACGTCTGTACCAAGTAACCAGGGATCACCATTTGCTGAAAAAATTCAATTATGCGTTATTTTCTTAAAATTATCATGTTAATGAGTGTTACATGTATATGCCATTCCACTATTACTTTAAGGTACACGTGTCGCACTTACTTCTGTGTATTCAGCTGCCACATAGAAACATACCGAAAAAAATTATTGTATAAAATATCTGCCAACATGCTCAAAACATTAATTGTGTTAAAATCCCTTATTATGCATATGTTTGTTCAATTTCATAACTGTTCGAAAAAACGGACATGCAGCCATCTTGTATTTTGACGATAAGTTGTTTTTTTTTATACTTACTGGGAAATTGTTCACCTGTAGACCTTCTGACCGGAAGATGATACCTACAGGGTAATTGTTCACCTGTAGACCTTCTGACCGGAAGATGATACCTACAGGGTAATTGTTCACCTGTAGACCTTCTGACCGGAAGATGATACCTACAGGGTAATTGTTCACCTGAAGACCTTCTGACCGGAAGATGATACTTACAGGGTAATTGTTCACCTGAAGACCTTCTGACCGGAAGATGATACTTACTGGGAAATTGTTCACCTGAAGACCGTCTGACCGGAAGATGATACTTACTGGGAAATTGTTCACCTGAAGACCGTCTGACCGGAAGATGATACTTACTGGGAAATTGTTCACCTGAAGACCGTCTGACCGGAAGATGATACTTACTGGGAAATTGTTCACCTGAAGACCTTCTGACCGGAAGATGATACTTACAGGGAAATTGTTCACCTGTAGACCGTCTGACCGGAAGATGATACTTACAGGGAAATTGTTCACCTTCTGACCGGAAAATGATACTTACTGGAAAATTGCCCTCTTGTAGACCGTCTGAGTGGTAGATGATACTTACCGGGAAATTGTCGACCTGTAGACCATCTGACCGGGAGATGGTAAGGTGGTAGCCCTGCACTTGGCTTGTAGGGTCGTTCGGTCGGACCCAGGTAAAAACAAAAGTTGTTGAATTCGGGGACGAACATGCAAAATTCGAAGGCATAACTGAAAAAATATTGAACAATACGAATAAAAACCATGTTACTTTTATTTTTCATTCTTTTGTTTATTTTCCCTCTCTTACTATTGTAAAAACACAGACAAAAGCCCCTTTATTCAGAACATTACGCCAGGACCCTGAAGTGTTTTCATTGTCTGTGCCAATCAGAAACAAATCGATTGTGATGTCATTATATAGACAATGACGTTACGTCATGAATTAATAATGGCGTAACAAAATGGCTGCCTCTGTTCGATTTGCCCTCGAAATCTTTATTTATTAAATCTCGTTACATCCCCATCAGTTTCCAAGCAAAACGTAAAGTTAGTATCAACATATAGTGTAATATTGCGCGACCATGAATGAATTCATGAATGAATTTACAATAAAAATAAAGAAACGCAGAAAGGAGAAAGGAAAGACTTCGAATTATGACGGACATTATATCGAGGTTTTCTTGTATTTATGAGATTTCATTTATTTTATGTCTTTCTCGAAAATAAATATTCAAATAAATAAATAAAAATAAAAAACAGACACATTTACAGACGTCAGTAGAGATGTAAAATAAATTAGAAAATAAATAAATAAATAGATAAACATCAAATATTGAAATATTACTAACATGTCTATTGATTTCTTCCACCCACCCTTTTTATGTATTTTGAAGTGCTTTAACTTATTTGCGTACAAACGATCAATATATACTTACATTGTCCAAACGCCGGAAGAAAAAGTCCAAATATGATTAAAATTCCACAGGGACTCTCCATTTTTGTTGTGTAATCGATTACATAGAAAATACAGAATTTTAATTAAATTAATGAAGTTTCCTTTCAATGTTTCGTAACTTTCAATTCAACAGTCTACCCCATATTTCAACCTTAAACATACAGTGGAGTAATAGTACTTAATCAATATAGCTGGGTTCAAATCTGAACGCATTGTTATCTTAACAATATTTAAGCTTAATTTGATCTGTCATTCGGGGCTTTTTCAAATATTTAACACCATCGATGTGAAAAGTAATTAAAATGTCACAGAATTTTGGAACATTTTTTCTTCAGTTTTTCCATTAATATAGATGTTATTTTGTCAAGATTAAGCTAACATTGGCCGAGCTAAAAGGCAATGTTAGATGTACCATAATTCTATTTTGGCAAATAGGCAAAACCAAAGCTTAAAGAATTATTATATGTCCAACTGTATCAAGTATTATCAGCTTAATGTAAATTACAGATTTTAAAACATTTTTAAAAAAATGTGTAAAATGTCATTATTTTCGGTTGGTAACAGATTAAACCCGGGGACGCGTGTATTTTAGTCTTATTTCTTTTCATAGTGACAATATAGCACCGTTTTATAGATTTCAATACTAAATTGGGTATGACGTCATCCTTACCAGGCCTCTATTTCACGAATCTTCCTTAATTTAAGGAAATCTTGACTAATATAGAAAACTATCATGTAACTTCAGGAAAAAAAAAAACTTAGATTAAAAAGATTTTTAAAACTTTATTTTATACTTTTCTATAAGCAATTTTTAGTTACTGAAAATTCATTAAGTTAGGTTAAGGAAACTGCAGCCTGTAATCGTTGACCAGCGGTCAGTAGGTCACCGTATGACGTTTTTATGGATATGTAATTTTCATATACATTACGTACGTCAACATTGCTTTAAAGCAATAAAAGGGTAAATAATCAAATTATAAAATTAGGCAACTTCTTACATAGAAATTATATACATGTAGTTACACGTCTTTGAAAAGCTCACGAAGTCACTACCAAATAAACGAATTTGAATTCTGTATGGAAATTTGACAAACGGATGATCTCATAGAATAGGTGAATTTGAACCGAAAACATCCTTGGTCCATTCTGACAGTTTCTCAAAAAGAAAAATAAATAAAAAAGTTTTTTGATTGATATAAATAACATAATTTGAAATTGAAAATCGTATATGTGGTCAAATTAGTGTCTACTGCAATTGCACCAGTAAAACGTATGTTGATCTATCAGGTGTGCTGAATGTGTATAAATTCCTTAGAGAGGTGCGATGTTTTCTTGTCAAATTAAGGACTGACATCGATCTGTCAGCGTAAATACAAAAAACAAAAACAAAAAACAAAACAAAACAAAAAAAATGCATTCTGACATAAAACTGCACACACATGCACACGTGTTTTTGTCACTAATGACAAAATAAAAACTTTGTACTGGCATTTTGAAATATTCACAGTGGGCGTTTTCGGAGTACACTCTTTCTCAATGTAAGTACATTGTACCCGGCAGATTATCTTTGAACCTGTTTCCAATAATACGTCTAGTTCGTGTTATGCTAATCCGGTATACAGGACTAAATCTCATAATACCGAGCCTATAAGGTTAGGGTAATGTTGGACTTAGGGAGGTATGCTATACATGTATATTTATCTCCTTTTCAGAAGAATTCGACAATAAAGATGGCTCAGTAATATGTTACACACTAATAATTTTCCCATCTTTAAAACTTGATAAATAAACTATATAGAAACTGTATTTTCGTATGTCCAAAAACTTTTACTTCTGAAAAGTGTTGCATTTATTAACTCGAATGTCCTCGTGTCCGTTTCATTGTCATTGTGTATGTGTGTGTTCTGGGACTTATTCAAGTTGTATTTAACGTCGCATAATTGCAGTTAGTTATTTTCTCTTAATGATTAGGCATGGAAACATGAAATATATTAGGTTTTAGTTTAGTTGAAACATTTTTTTATTGACAAAACAATATGTCAAAGGGATTGGTCTGAAAGTTTTACCACCTTATGATCGACTTCTCCCATCAATATATATACCATATAGTACAACAACAATAGTCACATGGGGGCATCTATAGTATTAACCTAAGAGACAAAAAACGGATTAAATAGCCACTTGAGCTATTACATTGATATAAGAGAGACAGAGACAGAGAGAGAGAGAGAAGCGGGGGGGGGGGGGGGGGGGGGGGGTATATGCATACTGTAAAATCACATTTTTTCGTGGGTGTTCAAAAGTCGTGGTTCTTTAAAATGTTCGTTTGCGTGGATAAATTTTGCTCACGAAATTCACAAGTAATATTTTAATCCATGTCAATTTGATCTGTTTATCATTTCCTCAAACATATGAAAATCGTGGATAATGAGTAAGAACGGAAATAAAAACACCAAGACAATGACAAACCTGATATTTATAAGCTATTTATAACGGAGGATACAATATCTCCTTGATTAATGAGAGGATGCTAAAACCTAGACCAACGAGAGGATGTTAAAACCTAGATCAATGAGGATGTTAAAACCTAGATTAATGAGAGGATGTTAAAACCTAGATTAATGAGGGGTGTTAAAACCTAGATCAACGAGAGGATGTTAAAACCTAGACCAATGAGAGGATGTTAGCGTCTGGATTGATGGAGGATACAACCTCTCCTCCATTAATGACAGGATGTTAAGATCTGAATCATATCCACAACTTGTCACTATGACTGTGATTATGTCGAGAATTTCTATCTGTCAATCATTTTAACTGTCAAACATCCTTTACTAGTGGTGGACGTTTGTGATTTTGTAACGGCAAGGCAATTGTAGAATTTCTAGGCTAAGTGATTTAGTGCAGCAGATGGTGTTGTTTGAGGTTCGGACAGGGCTCAAGTTAAAAATGGTCTTCCTTGTCAACTGTGTTACAATGTCTAAATATTGGTAAATCAACACAAGGCATCATACAGATATATATAATGAAAGTTTTCAGATTTGAGGTAAATGTTGTGATTGTACCTGAATTTGATACTAGTACATATCTATTATGTACATCTAGAGTGTATATTTATATATTGATTGAGTGGTTGTATCTGTTGAAGATTTATAACTAACCCTCTCATTTCAGATCACTTTGGATTAATCCTTTAATTCCTTAAACAGTGTATGTGTCTGACCCCTGCGTGATCACTGGGTCAGTAACTGACCTGTATACACCATTCACACTGGACACCGGTCAAGCTTTAAGGTACTTAGAGTCTGGTTGCTCAACAGCTTGAAGTTCATGCCAAAATAAATTAAGATATAAAAATATCCGTACCTCTATTATAGTGAAGTGGTCAGCTGAAGAGATTGTAAAATTAATAAGTGTGAGACACCTATTAAATAAAATATCTAGGTTTTGTTCAGCACGAGACATTCTTGTCAAACACTTAAGTGAACATACATGAAATTTCTTTCTTATTCTCCAATGAATTGATCACAGGACTACAACCATGAGTTAAATCATTTTTACAAGTTTCTTAATTTTCTTTTAAACTTATCTGATCATATTTTTTAAGAAATTCTTTCAGAAACTAATTGAAGGAAGCATATAACAAAAGCCAAATTGAGTTTGTGTTGACAGCATTTATCCAATATAATGATAGATATTGATTGTGTCACCCAATCAGCAGCCAGCGAAATGTGTCACTCTGTCACTCTGTATCAGTTGGTGGCTACTCACTGAAACATGCAGGAAGCCACATTTGGATACACAGAAGACCATGAAAGACCAGAATCCTTCCATCAGAAAAAAAGCTTTATTTATATAGAAAACAGATAAATGTTTATCCGTTTTCAAATTTTAAAAATCCTGATATATCATAATCAAGAGTCTCAATGTATTACTGCCTTAAGCTTTTACATCAACAACATTCAAAGTCGCGGTTTAGGAGAAGTTATTTGAACATTTAAAGAATTTAATTCATGACATTGGTTTGTTTCTTCCCAAACATTTAGTCAGGATTCATCACAGGAACCTATAAACAAAAACCTTGATTCTTGACCTTTTGGTTGAAAGTTATTTAAAGACTTTAACATCTTTGAACCCTGTTTGTCCTGGAATAACGGTCAATGTCATTTTTTTCAGTACACCTTGTTTGGATTTATCCCAGGAGTCTACCAATCAATTATTATGACTTTAGACATTTTAGAAGTAGTCTCAATTGAAGGTCTGAATATATCCGACCCTTGTGAAGTTGAATATGGGTCAAGGTTATTTCTTTTTTTTTAAACTGTATTGAGCTTCATCCAGGAGGTACACCAGCCATATATCATGACTCTAGACCTTTTGATTAATCAGAAGTTGTTTGAAGATTTTAACAAATTTAGCTCCTAGGGTCATTTCTTTTCACAAACTTTGTAAGGATTAATCTCAAAAAACCTATTATTTCAGTGGCAACTTGAAGGTTTCAACCTATTTGACCCCTGTGACCTTGAATATAAGTCATTATCCATGGAATCATGGAGAAAAATATCATGATTCTGGGCAATGTTCATTGAGCAGAAGTTGTATAAAGTTAAATATATGGCAAAAACACCACACCACAGCATAAACATTCTTTGGGCCAGGTGAGATAGAAATGAATCTTTAAAGATTTTATAAAAACAGCTGTGGACTATTTTTCAGATTTTCAAGGAAACATTAAAAGTTTACAACACAGGGAATTGGATTACTGTTCTGGTTAAGGGTGGTCAGGTGGTGCAGTGGTAATACATTCACTTTCCACCTAGTCGACTGAATTCTCAGAACATAAGTGAAAAGCTACAAGGGCACCTGCCTGACCACATTTGTTTTTTCCCGGGTACTCGGGATTCCTCCCATAATAAGACCCCTCGTGCACTTACATTTTGGCCAACAAGAATGACAAGATGAAATAACTTTTTTCGCAATTGTTGTAAAATATATCAAGTTTATATTCTATAATAAGTATTTTTTATAAATTTCTGCTTCTCCTTTGAACACATCCTGGATCTTACGGGCTCCACTCCTCTCTGAGGACGGGTATCTCCACAAAATTGTATAAAGTAAAGAAAAAGGCTAATTTGTAAGTACTAAAAGGTTAACATTATCAAAATGAAATCATCTTAAGAGAGTTTAACAGTTAGCATCTCCTATGGATCAAGTCAAATGCCTCTGCGGCCTTACACTCAAATGATGCAGCTAAACGGAGCAGAATAAGACTATCTGCCAGGTTAACAATAGCATTTAATGAACCTTCACAAAAGAGGACATAGAAAAAGGAACATTACTGTTGATGTTCTCTGTATTTACATATCAGGATGTAGGTTCTCTTCCACTTCCATATAAGTTTTTTTTTCAATTTTCACTATAGTTGAAATCCTATTACTTCCTTAAGTGACTTATATCTTACTCAACTATAAACAAAGCAGAAAAGAAAACAAAATATTTTATCTTTTTCTATAATTTTAATATTCTTATTTTAAACAATATCACACGTTCATCAGTTTCATCAACTTCAAAAACTATGAACACCTAAAATTGTCAATAATAATCAGCTGTTGAATGTATACACAAAAACATTGAACCAACAGCTAATCTTACAAAAAAAAAAAAAAAAAAATCTTGAAAGACCAGGCTGTATAAAGGTTGAATTGTACTCAGATCTCTATTAGCAAAACAGGACCTGTATTTAAATTTCAATTTTACCTCAAAATCTTTGTTTTCCTTAGAGATTTGACTGGTCTATATGTCCTCAAGATATTAAATCATAAATGTATACAATTTCATTTCTAAGCAGAACATTAATCATCCTTGATAGCAGAAGATGTATTCTGCCTTTTCGTGGGGCGGGGTTATTTTTTATGAGCAGGTATTAATTAATGTGTCATTTGCTTGTGAGAGAAATGTTATACAAATTCGTAAGAAAATGAAATAATTTTCGCCTGCAAAGTAATGATATAATCATCAATACCTGCTATAAAGGGCAGACAACTCTGTATTGCGAAAAGACAGAATACATCTCGTCTTCATTTTCCTCTCATACTTAGTTTGAGGTATCTCATGCTCTTGCAGAAATGTTTAGGCAAGTTGCTCGTTACAAAGAGATTACGTCCATTAAGAAATTCAGGTATGAGGATGGACATGGCATGTAGATGCAAGGGTATGTAGCGAACTTTACTTTGTTGTACTCCAAGTCTCTTAAGTGTCCTATTGTCCAGTTTCTTAAAAAGAAAAAACAAAAAATTCATTTGAAATTCATCAATTTTTAAACACAGGATGAAACTTACAATTTTTTCAACAACAAGAAAAAGAAGGTTGATTTTTGTTTTTATCATAGCTCTCTGAAAAACCAAAATTCAATAAAGATGAAATTTTCCCTTCTAATGATGATTTTCAACAAAGAACACTGTACTCTTTTGAAATAATTCTTTTATTTGGTTTTCCTTTTTAGTACAAATACTTATATTAACATTTGTGAGACAATGCTTCTATATAACAAACAGAGTCCCAGAAAACAACTTAATTGGACACAAAATTTCAGCAAAGGGCAAACAGAGTTTTAACGAAGGGCAATAACTCTGTAATTAAGGGGTTGCAGGTCCTGAAACTGGAACACTGCACACCCTTTTTGTATGACAAAATGTATACACCAAGTTTCATTGTCCAAGGTAAAATAAAAAGAAAGTTATGCTCTGGACAGAAAAGTTTTAACAATGGCTAATAATTAAGGGGTTAAGTGCCCTGACTATGTTTCTCTGTACTTCATCTTAGTATGACAAAGGGCCCGACTATGTTACTCTGTACTTCATCTTAGTATGACAAAGTTTCATTACAGCTTGAATGTAAGAAAAGTTATGCAACAGACATGAAAGGACAGATGGATAGTTGGATAGAGTGGCAACTATATGCTCCCAAAAATCTTTCCAGGGATTTTAAACAAGGGTGGTCCTTAGATGCCATCCAGCACATGACTATCATAATGAATTATGAATATTATGAGAGCACTGCAAACAATTACAAAATACACCCATCTGATCCTATCCTACTTGTTTGGTATTCATAAACATGGTACTAAGTGTCATGTTTGAATATGTAAAAATTCATTTAACCATGACTGCTGAAGGAAAATCACATGGAAATGTTCCCTAAAACGGTGAAATCCAAACCATGTAAAAGAAAAATAGAAATTACTTTCACAAATTACATCTTTATAAATTATATCAATTTTGTCATTCCAACAGAAACAAAACGTGAAAAAAATCATGAATAGAAATCCTTTTCATCAATTGAATCTGTTTCGTAATTGATGGATCCCACAAGAACATTCATGTCAAAACTTAGGGTCCTTAAACCTTACTTAACTGAACCAAGGACCACTAAGAAACTTACAACAAAACCTACACAAGTAAATTCCGACAGCTTTCAAACATTTTAAAAAATAAATTTTTTCATCCAAATTGAACACATATCATTAATTTTAGACTCAAAAGTTTAGGTCATAACACATTACCTGACTAGTAGACCAGTGAAGCAACCTACACCGAAACTTATGCTGTAAAAAGTGAACTCCCACGCATTAAAGACAGGAAAAAATAGAAATAATTTTCACAAAATGAATCTATGCCATTATTACCAGACCCAACAAAACTAGGACAATGACCAATTAGTTGACTGAATTGTAGACCACTGAAGAAACCGGCACCAAAACTGAAACCAATTGTAAAGGGACAGACAGATGATCTGACACACAGATGTGGATAGTATACCATGATTCACAATAAGTAGCGCCTGATGTGATGGCTGCATGCAAAGCTATGGTATTCATACCAATCATAAACGCCATCAGAAGACAATTCAAAGCTTTATCAATCAGCAAACATTTGTGTATTATGGTCATATACCTAGCAGAACATGAACACATAATGTTTTTATGTAACATTCATTGTGATTGGTTGGCTAATGAAGTTCTCCACCAATCAATCTCTTTGTTACTTATAGCTCTGTTTAAGTACTTCATTTTGTATTAAGACTTACCTGTGGAGCAAACTTGAGGAGGTTTGAGTACTTGTGATCTCCTAAGATGGGCGTATTTAATCCAAATGACAGGTGAGCACGGAGCTGATGTCGTACCCCTGTTGTACAGAAATTGACAAACATGTTCAAACGTTTCTCTCAGAATATCAAACCAAACATATTGTTTCATTAAAATGCAAACTTCAGACAAGAAAATTGCCTGAAGTATTTGGCAACACTTCATTATTACTTCTGTGGTTTTACGATTTTACCCCGCATATCACCATCCACCAACCTTTGTAATAGAAAAGTGTTGAATCACTCAACTAGATCAAAATTATTTACATTTTTTTTTGTCTGAGCTGTCAATCATACTGTTGAGATATCAGTTATGAATGAATAAAACACCCGTATAGGTTACGAGTGACTTATTCGGAGTAAACACAATAAAAAAATGCTTTGCATGAAATGCATATTGTGGTTGTTGATTTTGTAATTTGGGAGTCATTGCGATGCCAAAGAAAGCACTTTGCTAAAATCTTTCAGCCAACAGGCAATTGACAACTTAATCAACTTTTTTTTTAGAATTCATTAAAAACATAAATGTTTGTGATAGCTGATTTCCCTATTTACATTGTCAATAATGATGATGTTAAAATTAACTTCCCCGCAAACATTTTTTGAAAATGTCAGAAAAGTATATATTAGATGATCAAAGAAGTAACCGCACCAGCACAGACAAGTGAAATGTCAAATTTTTTGAGGCAACCTGCCCCTTTATCAAGTCACAAATATTACATAAATTACATCATATACATATAACATAAAACAAATACAAAGTTATAAATCAAAATTGAGAGTGGTGGTGTAAATTAAGGTGTCTCGATAATCCCTTCGGCCGATGGATGCTGAATATATTATAAGTATATATTATAAACTAGTATACATGGATACAAACATTAAGACCTGCGTGAAATTCAATCCCTAAGACCTAGCCTTAGGCAATGGTGAAATATTGGCCCTATGATCTTACTCTATAAAACAGCTAGTTATTTTACACAGACACAATGGTATTTTACAAACTTTGCGAAACTTTGGTAGCAAGAAATTTCTTAAAGTATGATGGAACTCACCTGTAAGTGGGAGACACTCGACAATGGCTGTGTTCTCATGACTAGCTTTAACCTTGTAATATGTCTCGGCCTTAAACGTTTTTACAGATGACTTCGTGGCAATCCTCCCATCAGGCAAAAAATTCAGCTTAAGGGCCATCTGCGAAGATATTTAAAACAATTATTAATTGTAACAGGACCCAATGTCCTTTAAACTACCCCTAAGTGATACAAGTACTTCAACACAGGCAAGGAAAGTCTGCAGAATACCCTTAATTTTCAAAAATAAACATCACACTGGCCAGGAACCCTGATATACATCTATAAAAGTGCCAAATCAGAAAAAGGCACTTGTTTGCACATCTAGAGGCCATCAGTATTAATCCCTGTAAGTGTAGTGAAGATCTGACATGTGTTTTTAAGAATAGTTGGAAACCTTTAAAGCAGAAAGCCAAATAAAGAAGAAAAAAGGAAGAAGAAGAAGATGATGAAGAAGAAAAAGTAGAAGAAGAAGAAGGAGGAGGAGGAGGAGGAGGAGGAGGAGGAGAGGAAAAAGAAGAAAAAAAACGAGAAGAACCTAGGTTTAACCAATAAATTAACAACTAAATTATCCAATTTGAAGCTAAAAACATTTCCTACCCCAAAAGTGTTATACAGTAAACATAACTACCAGTTAATTACAATTTTAGATTTGTGTCTATGTCTGTGAGAACAATAAAAAATGTGCCTACAATTATAAGATCAAAGATTCTAAGTATGAGTCAGTGGGTAGAACAAGAGGCCCATGGGCCTTAACAATCATCTGAATACAAAACTTTCAGCAGGGAGAAAGGTTATTTCTTCTACTTTGAATGAAATCTTACTAAGAAGCTGTTTTCCATGTTGCAGATGGTAGTTGAGGTGAGGAGTTGGCAACTGTTATAAGTGTTACCTATTTTTTGAAGTGCTGACCAACTGGTGAAATTTGAGAAGTTTGAAATAGGTGTTGCACAGGAAAACCATGATTATGCAATCATGTTACAAAATGGCCTCCCTGTCTGCCATATCAATGTTTTGACAAGTTCAAAAAATAACAACACTTTGTTGGCTACATTTCCTTAACATTGCCATCAATTTATAGCTCAATGGCACCAGTGGAGCTGGAGAAGAAGTTCAAAATATGTTTTAACTAGAAAATGTCTGTAAGACATGAATGCCCCCCCCCCCCCCCACCCCATGTGAAATAATAGTGAAAGGTACGAATGAAGTTGTTAGGTGGTATATACTGATTTGGGATGCGATGCAACGGGACGGGACGGGACGGACGGACATGGGCAACGCTATATGCCCCCGGCCATAAATGGCGGGGGCATAAAAAGATGGTGGCCATCTTGGATTTCAGATCACCCTGAGAAATAACAACTCATGGTCAGGACCATCTCAGGATCATTTCATGCAAGTTTGAGCCCAATCCCACTGGTGGAACTTAAGAAGAAGTTTAAAATGTCAAAAGTTTATGCACTGCAGATGACAACGGACAAAGCACAATGTCTGATGACCTAACAAAACATTATATTTTTGAAAGTGTTAGTTATGTTAGTTTAGTTATGATGAAAATTCATAATTTTCCATTTTTAAGCAATGAGTTTAATAAATGCTTTAAATTAAGTTTGATATCATTTTGCATACTTAGATAAATCATGGGGTACACTTTTCGAATTAAGATGTGAAGTCTTTTGTTTAAAATGGTGAAAGTAGCAAACACTTACCATATAACGACTGATAAAGACTGACAAATTTTATAATCACTTGAAAACCATTTAAAGAAAATATAACTTAAAATCTGACAGAAATTCGTCTGATGATATTTTTGTTCTAGGTCAAATGACCTTAGGAAATATATTCTTTGTTTTAGGTACAATTCAAGTACTGTACAGTTTAATTTTACAAGACTAATATAGGCAGGCAAATTCACAGGTATTAAATTTTGCATATGTATTTGAAGTGATGTTCATGTATACAGGTATTACTGCGATTTTCTGAGATTTTCCATCCACCGTAAAAATATTTTCTGGGTATCTAATTTTACACTATTTTGATTGATCGTAGATATACCGAAATCAAATCCCCGCAAATATTATCAACTATACAGTATCACTTCAGTACAATGTATAAACAACAAACAATCAACAAAAATTTTTTTTTATAAATATATAAAAATTTGGTGGTACATGTACTCTAGAATGAAAATAAACATTTTACAATATAGCTAAGCCTTATTAATTAGGAAACCCTCATTGATGGCAAAAATCTTATAAATCGTAAGATTTCTGGCAAGTTCAGTTAATTGAATGGTCAAATAGAGTAATTTCCCTTGATAATGTTTAGACTACTGACCCTGCTCTTGCCGTCAACAGTTCCTTCCATCATCGGGATATCAATGATACCTGAAGACAGAAAAAAGACAACATTATAAACAAGATTAAGTATAAAGACAAGGTCATGTAAAATGTCAAGGTCATGTCAAAAGGTCATGGTCATGTCAAAGGTCAACATTGTGTATAAGGTAAACATAGGATTTTTTAAAAAAATGCTTTTAACCGCAAACCACCTCCAGTGGGACCAGGAATATCTGTCTGGTTCTATAAACAATGGACTCACCCTCTGTTGGGTTAGGAACCCCTATAATGATGGTTTGGTTCTATAACAATGGACTCACCCTCTGTTGGATTAGGAATCCCTTTAGTGATGACCCTGTTCTATAAACAATGGACTCACCTTCTGTTGGGTTAGGAACCCCTATAATGATGGTTTGGTTCTATAACAATGGACTCACCCTCTGTTGGATTAGGAATCCCTTTAGTGATGGCCCTGTTCTATAACAATGGACTCACCTTCTGTTGGATTAGGAATCCCTTTAGTGATGACCCTGTTCTATAAACAATGGACTCACCTTCTGTTGGGTTAGGAACCCCTATAATGATGGTTTGGTTCTATAACAATGGACTCACCCTCTGTTGGATTAGGAATCCCTTTAGTGATGGCCCTGTTCTATAACAATGGACTCACCTCCTGTTGAATTAGGAATCCCTATAGTGATGGTTTGGTTCTATAACAATGGACTCACCTTCTGTTGGATTAGGAATCCCTGTAATGATGATTTGGTTCTATAAACAATGGACTCACCCTCTGATGGACTAGGAATCCCTATAATGATGACCCTGTTCTATAACAATGGACTCACCGTCTGTTGGATTAGGAATCCCTATAATGATGACCCAGTTCTATAACAATGGACTCACCCTCTGTTGGATTAGCAATCCCTATAATGATGACCCTGTTCTATAAACAATGGACTCACCCTCTGTTGGATTAGGAATCCCTTTAGTGATGGCCCAGTACTTTTTTACCACTTTCTGTTCCCGGAAGGCTTGAGATAATTTTGCTGCCATTTCCTGAGTTCTAATAAAGTATGATAATCAGTTTTGATAAATGTCTGATCTGAAATTCGTATGATGACAGGAGAAAATAATTATGTTAACTTCTAGAATATTATTGTGAAAAACCTGTCTCTAAAATCATTAAACGCTGTATAACTGCCGTTGTGTTAACTTCATCATCAGTACAAAGATAAATTTTTGTTATCTGTTGTCATGCTTTCTAGATGGTGTCAACATTTGCTGCAATTCACATTTCACTACTCATTGCCAAAGGAAATTCCAAAATGTGTCTGACCAAAACTCTCTTTGGTAGACATCTATGACAAATGATGACGAAAGTCTTCAAAAATAGTTTCCAGGCCACAAATCTTCAATTAAGTCAGCTACATAGCATAAACTTCACTGAAAATATTAAACATTTTCTCCCAAAAATAGTTCATTAGCCTTTCTTTGACCTTAAAAACTTTTTCTATCACACAATAATTAAAAAATTAAAAAAATTCAGCTATTCATGTTTCTCACTCTTGTTGGCCCAAATAAAAGCATGTCAAGGGTCTTACTGTGAAAAAGAAAGTGAAAGTCAGATATTTAAAAACCTAGGAAAAACCCATGTGGTTGTGAAGGGGGAAAACTATGCCTTTTCATGCCTAATTAGGGAATCAAACCTTGGTTACCAAAGTTAAAGCTTGTATGCTGTTGTTACCCCAATCTTCCATATTTAGATTACCTACCTGGCAAGAAGCATTACCCCAGTGGTGTCCTTGTCCAGTCTGTGTACCATGTATAGACTGTCCGCTTTGTTGGGTAGTTTTTGACCAATTTCCTCTTGAAGTTGTGCAACACTTATGGCTACACCTGGGCCTCCTAAAGGAAAATATTCAGACGGAGCAATAACTTATTTCTCCACTTGAGAAATATAAAAAAGTACCATAAGAAAATAAACACGAGTTTTCTTTTATTGAAAAGGTTGTTTTGTTAATTTTACAATTTGTCATGGAAAATTTTGATTCAAACAGGATGCATCTGACTTTGACATTTTACTCTCAAACTTACCATGGGAAGGCAGTCCATAGGGTTTATATATGGCCACAATGTCATCTACATATAAACAAAACAGAAATAATTGAATTGTTGTAAACAGATCAACAGAAAAATATTTACACAATTTTATCAAATGTTTTGTGTTTCAACATCATTCATATGCACTTATGTACGTTGTTTAAAATATGAGGAGCTTTAGATTTATATTAACGGAGAGCTGTTATGGAGGATATACCACATTTATAAGACAATAACTCTAATATTTACATGTATTGCTGTACAGTAATGTTAACTTGCTGTCCTGTAATAAGCCCACCCTATGACTTTGAGTAAGAAGCAATGTATTACCTCCCTGAGCTTAGTAAAGGATAGATGTATCACAACAGGCTCTCAGTCCAGGCTCATCAATCTAAGTCAACTGACATTGCCCTTACTTAATATCATATATATATATATACAACTGTATATATATTTTTTTTTTTTCCTCAAACTGTAACTGAATTTCTGAGGTCTGCTTGCTCCTAGCCAGTGCTTTGAAAAATTTCCTATCATCTTAGTATCAAATGCAGATAACAAATATTTCTGAACTCTGTGATCATTTGGAAATATTTTAACAAAAGGACACTTGGACAGAATAGAATTTTGGCCTTACATTACCTAAAATAATTTTTTTATGTGCCTGATAGTTAGGTTTAAATTGGAACTTCCCACTAATAACTGCAGTGATTCTTGTGTCCGTTGACCATTTGTGGTTTGATTTCCAACTTACCACTGTCATACAAGATGTGTCTGGTGATCATATTTACAATCTCAACAGTTGTCATTTTATGGAGTTGAGGAACTACAGTTTTCATAACCTTCATTCCTTTGCTGTCACGAAGAGGGGCCCCTCCTGAAAAAAAGGATATCATCAAAATATGATAAATCATAAATGTATAATTAAATGTATTTTGCTTCCATTTTGAAATACCTGATACCAAGATCGTTTTCCTATTCAGCCTAAGATGGAGACTGGAGGTGCATGGTTCGACGATTCTTGAGAAGCGATAACAAGAATTGTTTACCGACAGATGACAGACCATGGGCCATGGACGAAAGGTGATCTGAATAGCCTAAAATCTAATAACATTGTGCTAAAAAGATGATTTCTTTTTTCACATCAGATTAACTTTCGAGATTTTTTAATTGATAAGAAATTCAAAAAAACTTGATGAAAATGCTATAAATTTTTAACTTGAATGACACATTTTTCAAAGAAATGAAGATAAGGGAACATCATTAGCCTTGAGGGTTTGTGCAGGTCTAGATGTGCCTGTCATGCATATATTACTACACATGCACTTAATATACATTTTGACCTTGCTATAATGATCTTACAGTGTCTTAATTTTGTGAAGACTTCATCATCTTAGTTACTTATTAAGACATTAATTAATATCTATTAATTAAACATTAACTCTATACATCAGAAAAGACAACAAATAAAAAGTTTATCAATAAAGTCTGGTAAGATTCTATGATAAATGTATTTTTCCCCAGACTTTTATACAATTTTATTTGCATGCTTTTTTTTTTCTTTTTTTTTTTCAAAAAATGTAATTACTTTTAATCATTTCAAAATATACTTGAAAACCAATTACCACTGAAAGATTGAACAGATGATAAAAAAAGTTTACCTTCTAGATTAATTCCTTGACTGCCTCGTAGCTTCTGCACTGTGCCATAAGCTGAGCTCGACAAATTTTCAGTCTCATTCTCCTTCCCTGTGGACAGTGCACGTTTTCTTTTTATTAAGCTATCTCTTTCAAGGTCATCCATAACTTGAAATTGAAAAAGACGATCACTGCGCTTATCCATGTCAGTTCTATTAAGTTCTTTTTCCCTTTTTTTAGATTTTTTTCCTTTACCAGAATGTTTTACATCTCTTACAGACGCTTTATTTTCAGGCCCTTCATGGTCTGGAGTCAGCAAATCAATTGGTTTCCTTTCAGGAGTAGATTCAGCTTCCTTGAAATATTTTTCATCTATAAAGTTCAAATCTGATTCTTGATCATTCCAAAATTCGCTATTTATGGATGTTTTCAAATCATCATCAGATAAGTGCTCGCCAAAGAACTGTTGATCAATAAAATTAATATCGCTAGATCTTGTTTTTGTACTGCCTCCTTCAGTTTCCAAGTTTTGAATCTTTGGAGTTGCACTCTCAGATACCTGATCGGGGTTTGAAATTGCAGTCTCTTGGTAGGAAGATAATACTTCACTGTCAAAATTTTCAGTTTTTATCTTCTCAGGCTTTGCTCTGGGGTTTTCTTTGGTTTTCATCGTTTTTGACTTTGAAGTTGGATGCAGCTTTTCTGTATGATCTTTCGGATAAGTATGAGAAACTGTTTCTACACTAGAAGATATAATTTCTTGATCGGAAAATGTTCTGTTCTTTTCCGAAGATATTTCTTTCTTTGCATGAGAAAACAAGAAATCTGGTTCTAGTTCTGGTATAACTTCATTAGGATGATTTCCTTGTGACGATTCAAAGTTTAATAACCCGGCTGATTTTTCAGCTTTTGTTAATACTGTATCTTGTTGAAAATACTGTTGATCTATGAAGTTCAAATCACAGCTATCACTATCTTTAACTTTGGTGCTAATTTCCTCATTTGAAACAAGATCTCCTTGAAAATACTGTTGATCTATAAAGTTCAAATCACCATTATTTCTATCAGAACTTTCATCGTTAGCTTCATTTGAAACTGTCAATTTTTCATCACCATATTCAACCGTAGTAGGTGTAGCAGTATGATATGGTGATGTCTTTCCTTCCACATCCTGATCAGTTTCAACATTGTCCATCGCTCCTGATTTACTCACCTGAAGGGAATCAACTTTTCCATTCCCTGCTTTACGTGTCCTTGATCTAGATCTCTTTGAAACTAAATCTTGCGCCACAGAAGGCTCACGATATTTCGAATCACTTTTGAACTGATCTAAAAGAGAAGCATAATAACTTTCTTCCGAATACGATGTTTCTCTTCCGTCGTTAATACGTGCCATAGTATTCAAAATATCTTTTTTCACACCAACTTGATTTAAGTCATGAAATTTCATCCTCGCATCTTTTTGATGTTTTAAATCTGTCACGTTATCGAAACGCATCCTTCCAAACCGCAAGTTTACAAATTGCATGTTGTATGTTTCATTTTCGCTTAATCTACCTGCCTGATATTTTTCGAATAATTCCTTTTCAGAGAGAGATGATGATCGAGGTACAGACCACCTGTCTTCTGGAATCGACACACCAAAATAGTCGTCTTCGTCTGCCACACGGGACTGGAATGTTGCTTCTTTGTCTTTATGATCAATGTCGTCTCTTTCTGCTATACTTGAACAAAGTCTTCCTACAAGATGATAATGACAACATGATTTCTTTTGTACCGATGAAAACAACTGTCGACGAAGAACACTCACGTTGCACATGGAGGCTGCCATCTTTACTTGAATGTCACATGGCTATTTTCTAAATTTGGACACGGAAAAATAGATCTTCCGGGTCTTAAGAGAAATAATCGGCTGGAGGGTCTATGTCACATGTCAATGTAATTTTTATCGTCAAATATTGTTTTAATACAATATCAGCTTCCTGCATGGTAGATCAATATCTCTGCAAATATTAGAAGTTGTGTATAAGTGGACATGGAAGAGTCTGACAGTAGACTTTTAAATTTTAATTACCACGGTATTTGCGATATTTTGGTCATCAAGAAAATTGAGAAAGTGCAAAAAAGAGATTTTCAAATTGTTTTTAATGATTGCAATGCTGATCTTCAAAAATCTACATGAAGTTTTTGTTCTTTTTATAATATTAATCATGGATTTATATAAAGTCTAATTTTTTTAAAAAATGAACATCCAGGTAGAGAAAAAGTTCTATCAGGTAAGAGGCATCCCGCAAATGGAACGGCCTTCCGAATTACCTGCGAAAGGTAGAAATCATTAAGAGTTTTGTATGTTGCTCCGTATGTAGGGTAGGGCTGTAAGATTGTGATGTATTCTTTCCCTCATCCTGTGGTGTAAGAGTTTGTTTAGCTTTTTGATGATTTTTTCAGTACTTTGTAATGTGTAGTTTTTAAATTGTTCATGTTGCTTTTACTAGAGCTTTGTGACGTTTACTTTTATTTTACGTTTTCAGTGTTTTGTGATGTTTACTTTATTTGACGTTTTCAGTGTTTTGTGATGTTTACTTTATTTTGTGTTTTCAGCGTTTTGTGATGTTTACTTTATTTGACGTTTTCAGTGTTTTGTGATGTTTACTTTATTTTACGTTTTCAGTGTTTTGTGATGTTTACTTTTATTTTGCGGTTTCAGTGTTTTGTGATGTTTACTTTATTTCACGTTTTCAGTGTTTTGTGATGTTTACTTTATTTTGTGTTTTCAGTGTTTTGTGACGTTTACTTTATTTGACGTTTTCAGCGTTTTGTGATGTTTACTTTATTTTACGTTTTCAGCGTTTTGTGATGTTTACCTTATGTCACGTTTTCAGTGTTTCTTGTAAACTTTATTTCATTTCATTTTTTCTCTTTACAATGTGTTTTAACAATTGTTGATGTTTACTTATATTAATCCATCTCCAGCTTATGTAATGTTTACTTTATTTTACGTTTTAAATGTTTTTGTGATGTTTACTTTATTTTACGTTTTAAATGTTTTTGTGATGTTTACTTTATTTTGTGTTTTCAGTGTTTTGTGATGTTTACTTTATTTTGTGTTTTCAGTGTTTTGTGATGTTTACTTCATTTTACGTTTTCAGTGTTTTGTGATGTTTACTTTTATTTTGTGTTTTCAGTGTTTTGTGATGTTTACTTTATTTCACGTTTTCAGTGTTTTGTGATGTTTACTTTATTTGACGTTTTCAGTGTTTTGTGATGTTTACTTTATTTGACTTTTTCAGTGTTTTGTGATGTTTACTTTATTTTACGTTTTCAGTGTTTTGTGATGTTTACTTTATTTTACGTTTTAAATGTTTTTGTGATGTTTATTTCACGTTTTCAGTGTTTTGTGATGTTTACTTTATTTTACGTTTTAAATGTTTTTGTGATGTTTACTTTATTTTACGTTTTAAATGTTTTTGTGATGTTTACTTTATTTTGTGTTTTCAGTGTTTTGTGATGTTTACTTTATTTTGTGTTTTCAGTGTTTTGTGATGTTTACTTCATTTTACGTTTTCAGTGTTTTGTGGTGTTTATTTTACGTTTTCAGTGTTTTGTGATGATTACTTTATTTTGTGTTTTCAGTGTTTTGTGATGTTTACTTTATTTTACGTTTTCAGTGTTTTGTGATGTTTATTTTACGTTTTCGGTGTTTTGTGATGTTTACTTTATTTGACTTTTTCAGTGTTTTGTGATGTTTACTTTATGTTTTCATGTTGTGATGTTTACTTTATTTTACGTTTTAGTGTTTTGTGATGTTTACTTTATTTTACGTTTTCAGTGTTTTGTGATGTTTACTTTTATTTTGTGTTTTCAGTGTTTTGTGATGTTTACTTTATTTTACGTTTTCAGTGTTTTGTGATGTTTACTTTATTTTACGTTTTCAGTGTTTTGTGATGTTTACTTTATTTCACGTTTTCAGTGTTTTTGTGATGTTTACTTTATTTCACGTTTTCAGTGTTTTGTGATGTTTACTTTATTTTGTGTTTTCAGTGTTTTGTGATGTTTACTTTATTTTACGTTTTCAGTGTTTTGTGATGTTTACTTTATTTGACTTTTTCAGTGTTTTGTGATGTTTACGTTTTCAGTGTTTTGTGATGTTTACTTTATTTGACTTTTTCAGTGTTTTGTGATGTTTACTTTATTTTACGTTTTCAGTGTTTTGTGATGTTTACTTTATTTTACGTTTTCAGTGTTTTGTGATGTTTACTTTATGTCACATTTTCAGTACTTTGTGATGTTTAATTTATTTGAGGTTTTCAATGTTTTTGTGATGTTTACTTTATTTTATGTTTTCAGTGTTTTGTGATGTTTACTTTATTTTGTGTTTTCAGTGTTTTGTGATGTTTACTTTATTTTACGTTTTCAGTGTTTTGTGATGTTTACTTTATTTTACGTTTTAAATGTTTTTGTGATGTTTATTTTACGTTTTCAGTGTTTTGTGATGTTTACTTTATTTGACTTTTTCAGTGTTTTGTGATGTTTACTTTATTTTACGTTTTCAGTGTTTTGTGATGTTTACTTTATTTCACGTTTTCAGTGTTTTGTGATGTTTACTTTATTTTACGTTTTCAGTGTTTTGTGATGTTTACTTTATTTTACGTTTTCAGTGTTTTGTGATGTTTACTTTATTTTACGTTTTCAGTGTTTTGTGATGTTTACTTTATTTTACGTTTTAGTGTTTTGTGATGTTTACTTTATTTTACGTTTTCAGTGTTTTGTGATGTTTACTTTATTTTATGTTTTCAGTGTTTGTGATGTTTATTTTGTGTTTTCAGTGTTTTGTGATGTTTACTTTATTTTACGTTTTCAGTGTTTTGTGATGTTTACTTTATTTTACGTTTTCAGTGTTTTGTGATGTTTACTTTATTTTACGTTTTCAGTGTTTTGTGATGTTTACTTTATTTTGTGTTTTCAGTGTTTTTGTGATGTTTACTTTATTTCACGTTTTCAGTGTTTTGTGATGTTTACTTTATTTTACGTTTTCAGTGTTTTGTGATGTTTACTTTATTTTACGTTTTCAGTGTTTTGTGATGTTTACTTTATTTTACGTTTTCAGTGTTTTGTGATGTTTACTTTATTTTACGTTTTCAGTGTTTTGTGATGTTTACTTTATTTTACGTTTTCAGTGTTTTGTGATGTTTACTTTATTTTACGTTTTCAGTGTTTTGTGATGTTTACTTTATTTTACGTTTTCAGTGTTTTGTGATGTTTACTTTATTTTACGTTTTCAGTGTTTTGTGATGTTTACTTTATTTCACGTTTTCAGTGTTTTGTGATGTTTACTTTATTTTACGTTTTCAGTGTTTTGTGATGTTTACTTTATTTTACGTTTTCAGTGTTTTGTGATGTTTACTTTATTTTATGTTTTCAGTGATGTTTACTTTATTTTACGTTTTCAGTGTTTTGTGATGTTTACTTTATTTTACGTTTTCAGTGTTTTGTGATGTTTACTTTATTTTACGTTTTCAGTGTTTTGTGATGTTTACTTTATTTTACGTTTTCAGTGTTTTGTGATGTTTACTTTATTTACGTTTTCAGTGTTTTGTGATGTTTACTTTATTTTACGTTTTCAGTGTTTTGTGATGTTTACTTTATTTTACGTTTTCAGTGTTTTGTGATGTTTACTTCATTTTACGTTTTCAGTGATGTTTACTTTATTTGACGTTTTCAGTGTTTTGTGATGTTTACTTTATTTTACGTTTTCAGTGTTTTGTGATGTTTATTTTACGTTTTCAGTGTTTTGTGATGTTTACTTTATTTTACGTTTTCAGTGTTTTGTGATGTTTACTTTATTTTACGTTTTCAGTGTTTTGTGATGTTTACTTTATTTTACGTTTTCAGTGTTTTGTGATGTTTACTTTATTTTACGTTTTCAGTGTTTTGTGATGTTTACTTTATTTTACGTTTTCAGTGTTTTGTGATGTTTACTTTATTTTACGTTTTCAGTGTTTTGTGATGTTTACTTTATTTTACGTTTTCAGTGTTTTGTGATGTTTACTTTACGTTTTCAGTGTTTTGTGATGTTTACTTTATTTTACGTTTTCAGTACTTTGTGATGTTTACTTTATTTTACGTTTTCAGTGTTTTGTGATGTTTACTTTATTTGTTTTTCAGTGTTTTGTGATGTTTACTTTATTTTACGTTTTCAGTGTTTTGTGATGTTTACTTTATTTTACGTTTTCAGTGTTTTGTGATGTTTACTTTATTTTACGTTTTCAGTGTTTTGTGATGTTTACTTTATTTTACGTTTTCAGTACTTTGTGATGTTTACTTTATTTTACGTTTTCAGTGTTTTGTGATGTTTACTTTATTTTACGTTTTCAGTGTTTTGTGATGTTTACTTTATTTTACGTTTTCAGTGTTTTGTGATGTTTACTTTATTTTACGTTTTCAGTGTTTTGTGATGTTTACTTTATTTTGCGGTTTCAGTGTTTTGTGATGTTTACTTTATTTTACGTTTTCAGTGTTTTGTGATGATTACTTTTTTTCACGTTTTCAGTGTTTTTGTGTTTACTTTATTTCACGTTTTCAGTGTTTTGTGATGTTTATTTTACGTTTTCAGTGTTTTTGTGATGTTTATTTCACGTTTTCAGTGTTTTGTGATGTTTATTTCACGTTTTCAGTGTTTTGTGATGTTTACTTTATTTTACGTTTTCAGTGTTTTGTGATGTTTATTTTACGTTTTCAGTGTTTTGTGATGTTTATTTTACGTTTTTAGTGTTTTGTGGTGTTTACTTTATTTTACGTTTTCAGTGTTTTGTGATGTTTATTTCACGTTTTCAGTGTTTTGTGATGTTTATTTCACGTTTTCAGTGTTTTGTGATGTTTACTTTATTTTACGTTTTCAGTGTTTTGTGATGTTTACTTTATTTTACGTTTTCAGTGTTTTGTGATGTTTACTTTATTTTACGTTTTCAGTGTTTTGTGATGTTTACTTTATTTGACGTTTTCAGTGTTTTGTGATGTTTACTTTATTTCACGTTTTCAGTGTTTTGTGATGTTTATTTGACGTTTTCAGTGTTTTGTGATGTTTATTTTACGTTTTCAGTGTTTTGTGATGTTTATTTTACGTTTTCAGTGTTTTGTGATGTTTACTTTATTCACGTTTTCATGTTTTGTGTGTTTACTTTATTTTCAGTGTTTTGAATTGTTTCATGTTTACTTTATTTACGTTTTCAGTGTTATTTTTGTTTTGTGATGTTTATTTACTTTTCAGTGTGTTTTATTTTACGTTTTCATTTTTGTGATGTTTACTTTATTTTTTCCATGTTTAATTTTCGTTTTCAGTGTTTTGTGATGTTTATTTTACTTTTCAGTGTTTTTGTGTTGTAATTTACTTTTTTTTGTGATTATTACTGTTTTCAGTGGTGATGTTTACTTTTCATGTGTGTCCCTTTTTGTTTTGTGATGTTTACATTCTCTTTTCAGTTTTTGTGATGTTTACTTTACATTTGACATAAAATAAAGTATCGTTTATCTTGTAACCAGAATTGTCAACTGTGATGGCTGGAATGCCACAAGTGTCAGTTATGCAGCCCATTCTTTTCATTACGTTTGCCAACAATCTAATCTACCTGATCTAGTCAAATCTTACATGTTCTTATTTGCAGACGATGCAAACATTTTTAGGACCGAGCAGGAAAAAGACGAGGTTACCTTACAAAAGGACACGGATAGCATGGAAGAATGGAATTAAAGATAGCTTGTAGTGGAACATCCTCCAAAATGTAAACATATCTACAAATCAACAGAATAAACAACATATTCTATAAATAATAAGTGCTCACCGATATGGAAAGTGGAAGGATACAGGCATACTATAGGCATGGGTTCTGATGTCACTCCATAAAGCAAACTCCATGGTTGCAATGCTTTATGGATGAAAAAAAAAAAAAAAAAAATCTGACATTATACAAAACAGTAGTGCCCACTCATCGAGATTTTGTCAGCTCTGTCTGGTCGTGATGTAGAAGTAAGAACATTGAAAAGAGAGTACAGAGACAAGTTATTCTAGTGTTGAAGGATCTCACACGTGATGAAAAAGGAGGAAGTTAGTGTTACCTCAAGCTGTATAATTGTAAATGGTACATATGACAACAGGGTTAATGATATACTCGATCATTGTAATTGTCTCAGCTCCACAAGAAACTTCCATGAAAGTATTTCCACAGAGGACAAAATCATATATAAGACACTACATTTTTCTCTTTGAGGGTGTGGAGAATATGTAATAATTTGCCAGTGTCACTAAGCTAAATGCTAGTTTATTTCCATTGATAGTATTACCATAACATTTAATGCATAGAGTTCTACAAAGGTTTCTGTTTTAATCAAAATCATAACAAAAGTAACTTTTCTTTGACTATGTCAACATTCTGATAACTTATATATGTCCATTTAGGCTTTTGGGGGCGTGACCTTATGGTGACCATTTGTTCCATCAGATAACACTTTAATATGTAAGTGAAATATTAGAGGGTTCATCGCTGTGTTTGTTTAATCGCGATTTGAAGGACTTCAGGTCTCTTGCAGATATAACCTTTTCCGGCATACTATTCCATTTATATGTAACATGAAAGAGTCATGAAAAACACTGCTACTACTGGGGTTCGAGAGCTTGTGACCCTGCAGTCTCTAACCGCACACTCTACCACTCAAATGAAGGGAAAATTCCACTGTCGGAATCAAGTTAGGTTACATGTGCTCCCAACTTCTACATATCTACAACCCAATTGTTCAATAGTTCCTGGTGGTATTTAATCCAGACCATGGTGTCTTGTAGTAGAGGTAACAAGCATCTTTGTGAACAACTTTTCGTTTCAAGCTATTGGTGTCATGAGTTTAACAAAGCATCAGTAGATATTTCATTTCATATTCGTGCACATATGAATATCACGAGGATGAGGACATCTGTCTTTTATATCCAGTCAGTATGCATATTAGTTTAATTGTCGCCTTCTAGCTTCCACTAGAGGGAGTTTTGTTCTATCTGTAAAGTGGCGGACCAGTAAGCCTGGTGTCGCGGATTCAAGCCCTCCAGGGCTACGCTACCTTTCTTGTTACAATTAGATAAACTAATCAAATGTAACTCAGTTCA
Source organism: Ylistrum balloti (assembly GCF_031769215.1). NCBI lineage: Eukaryota > Metazoa > Mollusca > Bivalvia > Pectinida > Pectinidae > Ylistrum > Ylistrum balloti. The sequence continues at coordinate 17,224 of NW_026781940.1, read as the reverse complement.
TATTTCTCATTTTCAATTTTCATTTTTTTATAGGGGAAGTCAATTCCTGTATTGTTGGTAGTTGATAAGCTGATTATACTTTACTGAATTTGGTAGGTTATAGTACTGTAGCAGTAAATATAAAACGATAAATGGCAAGACAGACTTCGAGCAGAGCACAAACTAGAAGTAAGATAAGTGCCTCTCTGACGCATTCTCTAATTGACAACCAGATAAATTGAAACACCAAAATCCTCCCAACATAAAAATCTACTTTGACAAATCATATCAAGTATTGCTGAAGCAATACATGTTCCCTACCGACCCCTCCGTGTGACCTTGACTTGGACCCAAAAACCGTGAAACTTGAAATCCATGCTTTATAAGTGTGAAGTTTGATGAGAATCCACTGTTAGAGTGCTGACAAACTTTCACAGACGAACAGAAGGAAAGGGAAGAAAAATTGCTCCCCTCCCCCAGTTTTATCGGTAAGGGACCCAATCCTATTGCAGACTTTTAGTATTTTGCAGAGAAGTGAAAAATATAATAAAAAAAAAAGTTTCATATATCAAGGATGAAAATCGCATGAAAATAGCACTTCCCTCACGATTTACATTCACCAAATTTGTTTTTTAAGGTGGCTTTGTACATACCGCTGATATTAAAACAACTTGTGTCTCATTAATTTCTTTCAACTTGAAATGATAAAAAAAGATTTTTTCACTGTCTATATTTTTATACCCACAATAGATGTGTTCTTACCAGATGTTTGTATAATGGAAGAATGGATCTTAATAAGCAAGAAAATTTGATGAACTTTTAAAATTTTCTTATGTGAATTTCAGGGTTCGGTATCCTTCTGATCTTGTTGTAAATGTTACAGCGAAGCTTAGTTTAGAGAAGTGATACCAAACATTGAGAATTTCCTCAGTGGAAATAAAATTTTCACCAGAGGGGGCTGAAGATCAGGGCTAACATCATGAAATGGGTTCTAAAAGTAATTATTGGTGATCGGGGAAAACATTAACAAGTTGAATGTTTAAATTTCCAAAACAAAATATCCAGTTGACCTGAATAGCATTTAATTTTTTCTGTAAAAGATTTAAAATTAAAAGTAAACATCATGTAGTAGAGAAATTTAAGGGAATTGTAATTAAAATTTGATGAAAATTATTGTAGGAGCTTCTCATGCTGAAGGTGTGGCACTAACATTTTTTCTGATTTGCAACGTTGAAACTCTAGTGTATGATATTTGATTAAGCTCAAGGACGAATATATACATCCGCAACACTAAACAACAGATTAAAAACTGCAATCAGCACAAAAATTTTTAGTGCCATACCTTCAGCATGAGAAGGTCTATAATAAAAACACCACTGAAACATGTGTGTTTACAGTAAACAAAAACAACACAAGCTTCACTGAACTATGGGGGCCAAGTGAACACACAAATAAAACAATACAATATGTGTAATTATTTTTATGATTTTTTTAATAATTTGTTTCATGCAACTGATAATGATGGTAATGATGATTCTCAGCTCCTGGTCAGACAATCCCCAACCCCTTCTCCTCATTCCTTCATACCCCTTCACTTCCAGCCCCTCCAACATATGCCTCCATCCCATTTTCCCTTCCTATTTATCCAACCATATTCACCCTCCAACATCTCTCTTGACTACTTAAAATAATTATTCCAGTCTCCAACACAACTTCATTCGATCAGATTTTGAACCCAGCAGTCCTTTTGGAGTTTCAAAGTTCACAGGTACAAATTTTACTTTCTTTCGTGTTTCTTTTTCAAACAGCTGAAATTGAAATTGAAAGAGATACAAAATTGAGGATAGAACAAATGAGTATTTCTTTTCAAAAAATTTAATAAACTAGAAATAATAAAGAAAGAAACACTAAACAAAATAAGTAAAATATTTTTATATGACATATTGAAGTAAAACTTCCAATCCTTTGCATGGAATATAGAGCATTGTTTTTAGTGATATAAATACTGCATTGGAAACCAGCTCACTTGCTCTTTTTTGTACATTTTTCTTTCGTCGGCACATCATAATGAATCTCATCACTGAATGAAATGACACATTTCATTAAACACGGTAAAACTTAAAAATCTTGAAACCCAAAATTTTACGTTCCTTAATTTTGCATATTTTATACACAAAAACAAATGCAGAGAAGATAAGTGAATTACAATATTTTGCAATGTATTTTTTAAGCCTATAAATTCAATAACTTTACTTACATCATCATATGAGGTTTCAAAGAGGTCCGAGAGGTCAGTTTCTGTGGTTTGGATTTCGCCATCAATCCTCTGTGCGCTCCTGGCCACGTCTGGATGATAGTGAGACTGTAGGCTCTAACAAATACATATGTAAATTAGAACAAATTCTATAAATAGTAATAATGGTGAGCTTGGAACTGGGAGTCCAAACTAAACAGACATTATCTTCCTCATACCTAGAAAATGAAGTTACCAGACAGAGGTCACCAATTTGAGATAGAGCTGAAGCAGACATGGTAACATTTCATCTCTCCCTATCACCTCTATGAAATGACATGGACAAAAAAATAAACATCAATATTTATCAAATAGGCATCAAAATAACCAGATTTTTAAAATATTCTTGAGTAAATCTTGAAACGTAGTTCATTATCAAACGAACACAATGATTTACCAACCAATGCGAAATTATATTTTCTAAAATCTGAGACTGCAAAAAACATCTTTCATTTTTACTTTCAAAACAAATGTGTAGTTTTTAACACAATATTTAAGACAGAATATAAGTTTTTTTACCTTAGATTTAGTTCCATATCATACCTTAAGTTCCCAAAGACATCTTTCATTTTTACTTTCAAAACAAATTTGAAGTTTTTACATAAATTTTAAGACAGAATATCTGTTTTATACCTTAGATTAAGTTCCATATCATACCTTAAGTTCCCAAAGACAGCTGTCCATAGCGTGACACTTTGTAGGATCAGGTTCATTTGGATCATAGGGGTCCTCGTGTATTTCTAAAACATTAAACCTTTAATGTTTACAGGAAAACTTTCATACACATGTTTATCATTACAACTTGATTCTACATGGCAAACGTTCTCGGTCGAATATCCTTATTAACATATCCTATGAAACTTGAAATGACCTCTGAAGAGTGAAAGCCACAACTAAATTCAAGTCAGTCATTAAGTTTATTTTCATTTCTACGTAGTGTCCGTGTAGAGTAGAAATTTCTGAAATATTTATGTAAACAAGAGCGATTATATTAATTTCTGCTGAATCAACGCCAGATATTTCACATCCTCTTGAGAGCCAGGATGATTTCGTCTAAACTATTTTAAACTACCATAGGAAAACGTGGTCAAACAAAATGTGTTAAGGGTGAAACAAAAGGTAGTAAATAACACAAAAATAAAAATTTCAGTTAAAAACATGTTTTTGTTTGAAAACACAAATAAATAGAAAAACGCACATCTTGTCATAACAGGTGTTGTTTATGCTTTGACAAAAAGGCTAATCTCTCTGATGAAATTCCTAATTTTGTTCATTTCCACATGGAGATGAAAAAGCTTTCCAGATTCAGGAAACACTTTGTATGAAGATAACATGTTCAACTATAAGCTTGGAATCACATTCATAACAAACAGGTGAGTATTCACCATGTAAGAGAAATGAATGAGTATGTTGCCATATAATCTATAATCGGGCCCAGAAAGTCAACACATTACATCAATCTGAAAGTGCTGGCTTTTCTACAGACTGAATTAAATATGTGTGGGCTTATCAACAGGCACAGGCATAATTATTGTCACCAGCAGCTAGGTGTCTGTTGAGTATGATAATGTCTCAGATGAGTTTCCTTGTATGCTAAACAGTTTTAACTTAATTAAAAAGTGGGAACTGACCATGCTTCATAAAACCATAAATTCAGTTCCTTATTTGATTTTAAGCTCCTGAGGCCAACAAAGAAACCATCCCTATAAATCAGGTGTCGTCTTATTACAGAGGTTTCAATAATTATTATTCTTTATAAACATGTATGTTGGACCCATCACAAAGATTGTTGCCAAACAAACAGAAGTAGTCCTAAGTTCCATCAGACCTTACCTGATGGTCCCTCCGTGCGATGTAATAATACACGACAGTTTGGGTGTCTGTGGATGAGGTTATAGATGAACGGTATGGACACCGTCAGACCAGAAGGAGGAGCTGTTAGTGAAATTCTGGCTAGTCGCTTAGCAAATGCTCCAACCAGGTAAGCAGGCAGGTGGCTGAAGAATGAAATATAGATATTTTTCATCTTTATGAAATTTTTTTTAAGCACATCATTTTTACTTTATCAATGTTGTTTTGAATCTTACAAACGTTTGGTGTGCTAGGCAAAACAAAAATACAAAGTGTTGTTAAAGCAATAGGTGTCCCCTATTGGCCTCTACAAACTATTACATGGTAATAATGGTGTTGTTTGGTGTTACTTTGGGGAAAGGAAGGCAAAAGGTATGTTTAATTCCAATTCAATATAAATTGTTGATCTGGAAGCTACCATTTGTCGAGTATTTTCTATAAACAGTACCTACTGAGTTGACAGTGACTATACAACCAGGAAACTCCAACTCATTCCATACCTTATGGTCCTTTACATGTATTTGAAGTTTGATTAAGGAATGAAGCAGCTAGAGTGCTGACAATGATTTCCTTAAAAACAGCAACAGTGAACTTGAACATGACCTTGACAAAACAATTTTGAAACTCCACAATATTGTAGTTGTTTGTACGTGTGGAATGAAGCCCTACAATGTTGACAACAATTTTCTAATAAAAGTAACCGTGACGTTGATCTTGATCAAACAACTCTAAAATCAAATTTGTCTCAAGATATTATGCTTGTTTCTGAGTGTGTGAGGTTTGATAAAAGTCGTGTATGGAACAAAGCAGCTAGAATGCTGAGGATTCGGAAACTGAAACTTGTTGTCTCTTAAGGAATCGTACCACAAGAGTGATGACATATGTACATATACAGATGGATCGAGAAAGAAACTGAAAATGGCTTCTTTGGTTGGGAACTGATAACCTTTTGAAAATTTGTTTGATGTATTTCTTCAGAATTTCATATTGCTCCAGACTTCTTTGCAAATAAGCAACCTTGTTTGACAAACCTCACAATGTTTTGGTGTTTTGCTATTCACTGAAATTGTGTTATACTATTCAGTAAAGTTAAGATAGTAGAAAGTTTGAAAAAATCAATTTGGGAGTGACAGAAGAAGAGTGACATCTCAAGGACAAAAATGACAGGTAACTATATGTCTCTCCTGTCTTACTTTGTAAGTCTTGAAATTACTAAGTAAAATACCAAACACACTGTAATTTATGTCTCCCCTACCCCCAACCCGAAACACAAAATTTGTCTAAATGCAAAATTTTAAAGTGAAATATTGATACCACTGCCAGAAAGTAACAATACAGTCTTGCAGCTAAGACAAAAACAGGAACGAGAATTAGAGGATTATAATTGAGATGAGGATGGGTGACAGAGTGTTGTTGGATAAAGGGGTGTTTTGATTACGTTCTGTTTGTCAATAGGTGTAAAGAATTTATCTAAACCATCAAATCTTCCATTTCAACACTAAACTTGGAACAAATTTATTCCATTTTACTTACGTGGATGTTAAAAACAGGTCTGCCAGAAAGAAGAATCTTGCTCTGTACTTGGCATGAAAGACTGACGGTTCGAATAAGGCATACAGTTTACCATAGAAGTCTGGGTAGTCTCTGTTAACAGAATACATATTATAGTGATGTTTAAAAAGGTTATTTATAAGTGGTATGACACTCTTTCTAATAGTTGAAGAATCTAGATTATAAATGTATTCTCTTTTTGGGCTATTACATACTGTTTTTTACTTAACCAGAGCACAAGACACTTACTGGACAGATGAGGTTAATTATATGGGGCTAAATTTATTCATAGAAATGATACCCCTGATGCTACTTCGAAATGTCTACTGACAACAAAGAGCAGAAAAAGCCAACTCTATGAACTACATCCTCTGAGGCCTCTTTATTAAGGAAGACATTATAAAATTTACAATATTAGGTAACTGTACACCCCCATCCCACTTAATATATGATAGACATAACAAGTCAGGAAGATTCAGTAGTATACATCAAGTCAGTCAACATCTTCCATTGATGGAAATCAAACTTAACAAAGGGCAATAACTCTTGGACAAATTCTCTGGTAGTGTGGGGGGTAAGGGAGAGGGGGACTTATTTAGTAGTGGAGGACTGAATGATGGAAACCTTAATTTTCACAAAAATGGTGTTTTATCTGCAGACTGATATGAAATACTCACAGATTATATTTCTGAACAAGAACAAATATTCCATTTAGGGCTAACAGACTGATGGCACCACCTGTAGGAATAAATTGAAAGTATATGTTGTGATATCACATGTTACTATTCATGAATTTCTTTGCTTATCTGTGTCTACAAACAAATATATATATATACAAAACACATACAAGAAAATACCAACATGTCAACATAATCAAAAACTCAAATTCAGTGAAACTTGGTAAAAATACAAACAAAAGAAAGATTTACACAGAGACATGGAAAATAAGGAGAATAGGACCAGATGTTGCAGAAGAGTAAGCATCTTCTGCTACATTGACATATAAATATATGTCAATCAAAGCAAGAAATGTAATTTAATTTTGACATCCTTCAGATGAAAATCTTTTCGTAGCTAAAGCATTAAACTGCTCTCCAGTTGGAGTTTGTATGTAATTTTAGAAAGGAAAAGTCTGATTACTGGGTAGGAAGTTGACTTACCTATGTTGTAAGACTCGGTAAGAAAGTCACACAGCATCAGTGGACTTGTCATATATGGCATCACCTTGTCATGGAGAATGATCAGAGTCCGTCGATACAGGTTAGTTGGCAGCTGAAATGGAAATTCCATTTATCTTCAAACTAAAATCAATGTATCAGACTTTGTAAACACTTAGAGCTTGTCCAAACAAATGACAACTTTACAGAGAGTGAATGAAAAACAAACAGAAAAGGAGGCTTCTGGATATATATACAATGTATACTTATGCAAATAAAAATGATTAAAAGAGAATTTATAATCTTCTAATTCACAGATCAAAATATTTCCTGGATTTTTTTCTAGCTATTGTTGAGAAAACATAAATTTGTAAAAATGTTTGATTATCTTTTTTTTTTAATTTTTAGTCCAATTTTTGTTGTTGTTGTTGATTGATTCTCTTTTTAAGAATCTATCTTTATACTGGTAGAGAGTTAACATAGAGGCCAAAAGCAAGGCAGTGTCAAGGGAGACAATTAGAAGACAGAATTATATGAGAAGAATCTAAGAAATTTAGAATCCAAACTCAGTTGCCCTTTCCACTATGTAATTGGACCTGGAGTATCTTGTGACCTAAGACTTTGAGATGTTTCAGTTTAAAAATTTGAATATTTTTCCTTTTGAATGTATCGTTTGTTCAGTATCATAGTATCATACCTGGAAGGCCAGAAATGTTACCCAGGAAGTAGTGAACAAACGCTTATGTTCCTTCAATGACGACATCTTCAAGTGAACGTCTTCATCTGAAAGGATGAAAAGAAATGAAAGTTTGTATTATGCACTTTACAAGCTGAGGGGCTTGACAAAATTTGAATCTTGAAATAAACTTTGAAATGAAATTCTAATTAACTAACCATATCAAAATGAGTAGTTTGAGAACAACGTAGTTCACCTATTGATGACATACACATTAATGCTTGAATGTTTTAATAATCATCTGCCTCTAGACATTTATGTTCCAGTAGTGCCAGTAATGCGAAAGGTACACGCAAAAAATTCGCAAACAGAAATTTACCATTCTGTTGCTAGAAATATGAAACATCCGGTTCAGTATAATGATATCAATTCATACAAAACGCTTTGACTATCTAATGGTAAGCACCATTTGATGGTGATGAATCAGTCCTGCTAGAAACAAGAGGGATATGGTCCTCAGCGGTCATCTGACAATCAATGAATGAATGAATGAACCACAGAATTCACTTGAAAGTAGCAGAAACTCATAAATGGTAGGTTCTGTGCACAATCATGTTACAAAATGACTACTGTGGCTACCATGTTGAATATTTGATCAGACCGAAAAATAACAAATCATCTCTTTCTTTCCCTCCAAATATTTTTGTCATCAGTGTGAATGAAAAAAGTTCTAGATGAATTATGTTGGACCAATGCATAAAAATAAGTTTTGGTCAAGACAATCTGAGGTTCACTTCATGCATTTTTGATATCAATGCCACTCCCTAATGAATTTTCAAGCAAAATTTGGTTGAAATCTACCAAGGCATTAGGAGAAGCAGTGTTTTGGAAGAAAATATTGTCCAATTTCCCCTTTTAGAGCCCTGCCCCTAAGCCCCTCGGGATCAAATCAACTTTCTGAATGTAAGAAATGATTCTCCATCCACAATAATGTTTTGTACCAACTTTGGTTGAAATCTACCCAGCCATTTTGGGGCCACGCCCTTAAGTCTCTAAGCCTCAAATCAAAATTCTGAATTTATGAAATGATTCCCCATTCTTAATGCTGTTGCAGACCAAATTTGGTTGAAATCCATTCAAGCATTAAGAAAGAGTAGCATTTGAAGTAAAAATTTCCCCTTTTTGGGCCCCACCCCTAAGTCTCTAGGGGTTAAATCAACTTAATGAATTTTGTATTATTTACCAACCCTACTGATAATACAGACAAAATTTAAATGAAATCCATTCCAGCATTAAGAAAGAGCATCATTTTGAAGAAAGTATTGTCTTAATACTCTTTTGGGGCTCTTTCCCCAGGTCCCTAGAGGTCAAATAAAAATTCAGAATTGAAGAAATGATTCCCCACTCTTAAATATGTTTCAGACCAAATATGGTTGAAATCTGTTTAAGCATTAAGAAAGAGTAGCATTTTAAAACAAAATAAGAGTTAAATTTCCATGTTTCAATGTTCAAGGGACTGTCAAAAACTTCTTCATCAATCAAGACTTTGAATCATGCTAGTATTAAAAGCATGCCACACATAAGTGAATATTGACAGGATAAATCTCCAAAGTGACAGACTATCCTGCTTGAAATAACAGATATTTTATGGCATTTTCTCTCTTTATTTCCATCATTACATCATCTATTCACAGGAGAATAATGCGCTGACAGGGCTCTTGATCTGCCAGATTTGGGGCCGAATCCCAATGCAAAATAGTATCTTTTTTCCCAATTTAGACCCCAAGTTTTCCCAATTCTAAGGAAAACAATGTTTTTATTCCCAATTCTAAGGACCCCGGGCCCCGGTCCCAAAATGGGGTGTGAGAGCCCTGGCTGATGAATTGAAATTCCCCTTGATGCTAACTATCTATTGAGCAGACAGTAAGTGCCTTGGGCTAACAAAACTGAAATGCCATATGACTGGAGTGACTAAAATTTAAGAAAACTTTGGTTTTAGATCTAACTCAAAATGTAACTAATATGTTTTGAAAATAGCAGATTTCTTTTTTTACCTGGCAATGTGGTTAAATATGTTGTTAGATTTTCCTCTGGTGAAGCTGGAAATGTCACGCGTTCCAAGACAGCAAAAATATTGTTAAGATATATGTCTCCAGGTTTCTACAACATAGAAGTATGGGTTATTATTTTAGCAGACATCATCTTTCAAGTCCATAACAAACAATTTTCCTAACATCAGCACTAAATCAGCAGACTGTGTTGAAATGTATTATAAGTGGCAAACACAATCCATGAATGATTTATTCTTGGCATCCTACACAAAAATGTTTATAATATATGTGGTTATATTGTACATATGTTATACATGTACTGAATCTACATGAACAAAGCAACATGTTTTAATGAATTTGGATCATCTACTTGAACGTCTCATTGGATAAAAGATCAGTTAGAACATCAAAGCCCCTTGAAACCCGCATTTCTCTAATACTAACCAATTCCTTGGTTCTGACCGCGTTCTTACATAATCCTTGTTATTTAACCCTTAATTCCACGAACCATTATTCCATAAATACCCCACATTCTTTGAACTCATTTTTGTCCCCATCCCTTAGTATTGTCTCACCTTTTTGTAGAATAGTTATGTCACGCTCGCCAGAATTTACCTGTGGCACACATGACTACATGCAACTTTAGTGTATCAGTGCTGATAACTTTTGCATGTTTATGTCCGCCCCAACAGCAGATAATTATGGGATTAATGGTCATGGTGGTGTGAACACATACTTGTACTGTCATCTACTACAGAGTGACTGTTTTATTGTTCTATAAATAGATTGTCATAGAAAAATCAACCGCTGTTGAAACAAAAGTTTGCGTCTTGCTTACTACCAAAAGACTGAATAACATATACACAGCAACAGAATATGAATGAGTTCTCAACTGGGACTATTGACATGGGTTTTTCTGTATTTAAATGAACTGACCGTGTTACGTTTTCCCTTTAGGTCCATCATGGTTGACTTTAATACATGGAATCGTACATCATCATAAGCCAGGTACTCCTGAAATTTTCCTATCAGGTCCTGGAGGTTGATTTCTGTATTCATGAGCTGGGTCATTATCTTCTGTAAATGACATATCACTAAATTAACAAGGATCCACTTCATTATCTGTTTATCACAAGATTAATAGATTTTTGAAGAGGCAGTTTTAACTAAAAGTCAATATTTTTCTTCCATTCTTATCATAAGACTACAAAAGCTTCCAGCTACTACAAGTAGATCCTATTTCAAGTGATTCTGGCTGTTGACAAGAAAATAAAAACAAACATAATTCTGACTTACCATAAACAGAGGTACAGGAAAATGAGATTTTTTTGAAGAAATTTTTGTAACAGGATTTTTTCCTTCTGTCTCCACAAACTTCAACAAAGTACAAAGAGCCAGTTCCTAGAAAATTGAAAAAAAAAAAAAAAATGAGAAAAACACAACAAACAAACAAAAATCATAAACCGGGTAATCTGAATTTTTTTTACATTTCAAAAAAGACTTTGTAAACATAATTTCTCATTAGATTTGTTAAATTTTCTTATATGAGATCATATAAGCCAATGCGACATGCTTCAGAATTGATTGTTTGTAAAACTTTTTGTAAAATAATTCGTTCAACTTTAAATTAACTTAAACTCAATCAGTGACCATTGGAAGAATATCAAAGACGATTGAATGACTTCAATATGCTTGGTTTCCTTTATTGTAAAGATTTCAACCAGCAGGTCAATAAGGTAAGCTTTGACAGGTCCAGCACTTTCTTAAAACCTTCCTGCGTAAGTGACATGTTTTGTATGATGGCTCGCAATATTGTTAAATTGTAAGAACACTGTGTGTTCTCTGATCCTTTCTCAAGACATCTGTGTTTCTCAGATAGCTGAGAGCACTTACTCTCTGTGCTGCCTGGATTTTGTCCTTGAGGAAGCAACTTTTACTCCAATTGCATGGATAGTATGCAATGTGCCTTCTGTATGATGTACTTCCAGCTATTGTGAGGAGACTCTGTCTCAAAATTATCCTGCCTGTTTGTGGCATAATAAAACCCAGTAAACAAATAAAACCAGTGAAATTATTACCTACCTGTACAGATGAGAATTCAGAATTCAGAAGTTGGATCAAACAGTCAATGGCATCTTGGTAACGATCCATCAACCAAACTTTATATTGAACTTCTTTGCTTAAGCCTGAAAATATAAAAAAAAAAATTAACTAAACCAATCTTGTGACACACCACATGACCATTTTTAGGTGAAAGTGAGAGGTCACTGACATGTCAATTTTCCTTTGATAGTGTTTAGATTCTGTAGCAATGAATTTGTGACCGTGTCCTTTTTTTTTATAGAAAAATAAGAATAATTGTAATGACCTGACTGTAAGCTGTAATCATGGATATTACAATGTAAAAAATTCTGCAGTCATGAACATGATAAAAATCCAAATAATAACTCAAATTCTCATTTCAATTATGTCAGCAATTGCATGGACAGGGAGCAGTCCAAGATTTGTAATGTTACAGATCAGTCAGGCAGGTGAGAATCACATCACAATTCATTACATTGATTATCAATATTTGTATAATTATTGATGACTGACCAATGATTCATTTAAAAAGAAACAACCAATAAAAACTATCATTATGTGTGTGACTGTTTTTTCTTGTTTTCTGGTTTGCTAATTCTAAATAATTCTGCATTGCTCAAACACATCAACCATCAATCTATCCAGCAATATTAGTTTATACCCAAATTTAGGAACAAGGGACTTTCCGTGATGTCATAATAGCATTCTTTGTACATATAACAATCCAGCAACACCACTTTATACCCAAATAAAGTAATAAGGGACGTTACATGACATCAGAACACCATGATCTTATGACATTTTTTGACAAGGTGATTGATTACAGAAGATTTGTCACGATAAATGATGAACAATTTTAAAGTTTGTTGGAAGAAATAGACTTGAAAACACCACAAAGGCAACAAAATCCAAGATGGTCACCTGTCAGCCATTTTGTTTTTCAGATAAGTCCTGAAATGTGATGGGCACAACAAGGGACCAAAAGGAACCTATATATGAAATTTGAGAAATAGCAAGAACAATCTTGCAAAGTCAAAATCCCAGATGGGCACCTGTCAGCCATTTCGTATTTCTGATCAGTCCCAAAATTACATGGACACAACTAGGGACAGGGGAACTTACATATGAAATTTCAGAGAGATCCATCAAGTACTTCTTAAGAGATAGAAATGACAAACTTGCAAAGTTAAAATCCAAGATGATTATCATCTGAAGATTGTGGGCTAAAAAGCAGAAGAAAATTTGATCAATACTAAGTTCATACCAATCAAGATTGTTAAGAAAATTCACTATGGTTTTTAATCTTCCTCTGTAAAATGAATGTTTCTTCTGTATGATACCAGAAACTCCGAACAAAACAATATGAAGAGGAATATTACAGTACATTATCTTTATGGTATTTCAGTTACCACTAACCTTTATCAGTTGTGTCTGTAGGTACAGTTTCCAGGAACATCTCCCCTGTTGTCAAAAACTTGACAAAAATTTTGTGAAATGCTCGAATGCATGCCAGTAAAATATCCTTTTCTGGTGACTGAAAATAAAAGTGGATAAATGAATTATAATTAAAATACACTTGAAATCAATTGATCTGAAAGAAATACAAGATGTATTGGTCTTCTCCGTGAATAAAAACATATAAATCAACTGACCACACATTTTTATTAATAATATTTATTCGGGTAAACAAATCAAATTATTTTTAAATGAGACATTATACCATGAAAATCACAATGCAGCTTTTTATTATATATGTTATTTTAGTATTTAATGCCAAACACATTGCAAATGACATTAAAAAGACCGAAGAATTATTGAACGTTTTGGTCAAAATACTAGCTACAAGAATGAAATATCCGAAAAACTTGATAGTTAACTGCCTAAGCTTGGTCCGTTTTTAACATCTGCTTGTCAGTAATAAAACATGCGCAAGTACCATCTACCACATCACAGAATTGAAATTTCTATTTGAAATATCAAAAATGTGGAACAAAATCAGTATTAGAGTCACCCTAAGCATCTCGTGGACTTAGATAACATTCTGTTGACAACAGCGCATAGAAAAATGACATAGTTGAAAGATAATATGTCATATCAAGTTCCTGATTAACTTTTATAGTATTTAGAATCCTCTGTGAATTCGAAACCATTTAGTGTATGTTTAATAATTTGGTGTCAATAACACAAACTTTGACAGTTTTGATGAAGCATAACTTATTTTATAATATTTTACTTCTAGGTTTAAACAGTTGAATATTTTTTACCTCTGCATATGTTATAATGTCAATTATTTTATTTGACTCCTTTCTACTTTCTGTACAAGTTTTCATGGCAGTTTTAATCTCATTTAAAATATCCGACTTCGGTCCATGTGGTATCTTTTCCGCCATTGTGGTGCTCTGGAGTAACCACCAATCAGAAAAGCTTTTACAAATTTTCATTTCATTTGAGATTCTCGGATGTTTACATGATGTCAAACCTAAAACTGAGCAGACAAATTTCCGAACATTTTCATCGGAGTCCAAATTTGCGCATGCGCATCCTTTCTCACTATTCCTTGCAGCTAGAGATGCGTCATGGCTTAGATCCCGTGACTTGCGACAAGAAATAGTTGCATCGAAATTTATGTCTTTTATTTTTGAGGTTGTAGGTTCACTGTATCAAAATGTTCAGATAAATTGCTGATAAGGTTGGATTGAGGGTTTTTGACCAAAGATGGGTGGTTTTTCATCGTTAAATTTGTAACTCAAAATCCAGGTAAGCATATAATGTATTCATGTCAATATGGCGGACTTGCGACTCATGGGAAGGCATGAATGGCGGACCGCATGCGCGCCGAAGTGCACCGGTGCCGAGCGCGTAGTGTTGCAATACATATATATTTATTTACATTGACTTTATATATATACCTATAAATGTATCTTTTTGAAATGAAGAATGTGTTTAACTTGACGTTATACTTGGACTATGCCAAAATATAATAAACTGTTTCGAACTCGATCGAGTTCTCACAAAAGACTGCACATTCAACATGTGGGGGCCAAGAGTTGAAGTTGCATTTTAGGTCTATTGAACTTTTAAATAACAATTATTTCAGAGTTCCTTGATTACGTGATGGTGTAAGGTGTATAAGCCTAGGCATCGCATACCTTACTCTCATGCGTCTAAGATGACTTTGGCCGCCTGATTGCATCAGCGGATCTGCGACCCTCCCAGCATTTCACTTACCCGAAATCGCTACATTGAACTATATTTCCGGATGTTTTTAATTACTTTCTATTAAACAATTAGAATATAAGGATGATTAAATTTTTTAAATTGATAACAGAAGGCACCAATTAATCATATTTCTAAAAGATGCATGTTAAATATCGACTATTTAAGTTAGCAGTTTGAAAAGTGACTTCCAATTTTATGCTTACTTTGGCATATCACTAAAGAAACTGGTTAATGTGATCAATAGACTTGTTAAAAATTCCCATTTTTTTTCTGGTTCAACAGTAATCATTTAGATAGATGTCTTTCTCTTGTGGGTGATGTCATTGTGGATTATTTGGAATGTATAGCTAGCTTAGCCATACCATATAGTATCTTTGAATGCCATCATATCATAGGTATATGTACTGTGGCACCATGTTGGAGGTATGTCTAGAAATGTCTAGATACTTAGTATTGGAGTAATTGTAACCTCAGGATTACATGTACAATTAATGTTGCAAATTTGGTTCTTCATCGTAGTGTCGGTAGGATAGTTTCCTTCCGTTAGAGTTTGCCGGATATTGTTTATGAACTGATAAGTTAACCATTCCGGATCAGTCCCTCTGATAGGAAATCTTGGACATGTTATTTTCAAATTAATTTTGTTACCCTTTCTGTATAACCCATTGGTACTGACAGAATGCTGCAGTGTTTTTTGTTGATTTGATTATTTTAATTATTTGTTTGTTCTATATTTTAAGGTGTTGCAGAAGTATGCAACGGAATGATGCAAACGATGTGAAGCAGCGTCGTGGCAGCGGTCCGAGGGACCAAAGTGGGCAGTCACCACAACAAGAGTCCGTCCAGCACTATGTGTTGACTGGCCAGTTACAGGCTATTACGGGTTCAGGAAGGCAGACCTCGCTAGGTATTTGTTTAACTGAAAAAAAGTAGGGATGCTATAATGTGACCAACCCTATAATTTTGTTTCATTTCAAAGAATTTCCATCATTTCGTCTTTATTTATACTTGTGGATGTTATTTCAGTATGCTGAATTTGAAAATAAAAGTAATGTCATAGTTATCAGAGCTGGGACACTGAAACAATTTTGCTAAATTCCTGCTGTATTTGTAAATTAACAAGACTTGGCATAACTTTTTTTTAGGTTTGCTTCCCTCAGCATCCCCAGGCGTGTCCTTGGGAAGCTCCAATGTGGCAACCCCAGTCATTGGTTCCAGCACACCTCTCCAGCACCAGACTGTGGTCGTGTCCTCACAAGACCTGGAGCGCATCTTCACTGCAGGTGCTCCTGGGCCCTCTGCGGTTGCGACCACTCAATGTCTGTCTGCCCAGTCTCTACAAAGACAGCTAAGTACTCAAGGTATGGCTATATAAAATATTGCACTTGTTCCCATCTACAGTCTATTTAAATGGCTGGTTACAAAAATTTATTATGCTAAATATATTTCATCAATAAATTATTCTGCATTGAAAAAGTAAAGATGAGTTCACTGTAAATGTATTACTCAATATGAAACGGATAACTTAAGTTGATACATGACATTCAATACGAGAAATGGGTTGATTACCAAAGCTAGAGGAGATTTAAAGACCTCTGAGCCGTGACTTTGACCCAACATAAACTTCCACTGATAACATGAATACTGTTATTGGTGGAAACATTTTATTTTTACCCAAAATGTAAGTATCAAAATTAAGAAAATTTAGCCTATTGTCTCTAATTTGTTAACCCACTACAATATGGACTATAGTTTTGCATTATATCAGCCAGTCCTTTTGCTATCTTTACTGACAATGTCATTAGAACTTCCTTATTGGACTTAAGGTTTACCTGATACTCTGACCTACATTTTAACCTGTGACGTAAATCAAATTGGAAAGGTTGTTTGGGCTCTATTACACTACTAGTCATTGGAACTTCATACTTTGAGTAAGGGCTTACTTTGGAAAGGCGATGTTTCATTTATCAAAAGTAGAATACTCTGACCTAAATTTTGGACTTGAACTGAATATTCTGATACCATTTCAATATAGAAATGTTACGGAAATAAGTATTCATTCATGCATTTCACCTTTTGTGGAATTTAATTTCATTAACATTTAATTTAATATTTTTTCTGTCTTGAATAAACAGTCACCTAATGTGAGTGGCTCCATATCCCCAATTATCTCTTTTAAAATATTGATCTGAAAGACAAATAATATTGTTGAATTTTTTTTTTCTTTTGCACAAAGCTTTTTAATTTTACTTGGACCTTTAGATTTTTTTGTGGGGGGGAATGGTTTATAGGAGTGCACTTGATTATTTCATCACAAGAGCCATTGTTCTGATCTTAATGGAATTTTCTCACATTGAGGAACAAG